>NC_054477.1:106117820-106420850 GCF_017639515.1 Carcharodon carcharias
GTGGGATGTCGATGATACTGGCTAAGCCAGCACTTATTGCCCTTGTTCAGAGGACATTTTTAAGAGTCATTGCTGTGGTCTGGAGCCACATGTAGGCCAGACCAGGTAAGGACAGCAGATTTCCTCCCCTTCTACCATGGTGGAATTCGAACCCGGGTCCCCAAGGTAATACCCTAGGTCTCTGGGTTACCAGTCCAATGACAATACCACGATGCCACCACCTCTGCTCAAAAGGAGAGTCTGGCACCTTTATATTTTATATTATTAAATAAAGTAATATCTCAAGCCTTAGCATAAATACACAGGGCGTATTTTTACCAGCTCAACAGAGACAATCGAGGAGATGGGATGAGTGGTACAATTGAGGTGGAAGACATCGAGATGGAAGCCTGATGTCTTTATGTCATGAACAGATTGTCAGGAGGAGGCAGCACTGGAATGAGTTGAGAAGGTAATTATGCCTGTTAAATAGGCAATTAAAAGTGATTTTACTATGTTTTTCCAATTTTTCCATGGGTCTGCATGGTACTTCAGAGCCTCGGCAGCTATATCCAGGCAGAGGCTTAGTGTAATGTCGGTGTTGGCAGCAGTCAGTGGGCATTGTGAATGGTGGTATAGCTTGGCAGGCAGAGTGGAGCTAGTTGGACAGAGGAAATAGCTATTGGGAGCATGAGCAAACTTGCCCAGTTCAGCAGGGACATTCCGCTTGAGTGTCCTCTCGGACATGGCATCTGTATGAATGAAGCAATGGTTGGATGGGAGGCCCTGAGATCTGAGATTGGAGTGTGGCTATTTGACATGGGCTTCATTCACTCAGACTTCAAGATCTCGAGTAAGGAGGAGCATCAGAGAAGGAGAGAGAGTTGCAATCACAGGCAGTTAGGTAGCAGCAACCAGAAGGTCACTTGGATCAGGCACCTAGAAGGGGTCAGGGAAGCGGAGGACGCAGGTGGTGTGTACCCAGCGGTGACATCAGGCGAGCATCCCAATGTCACTGCACGCCATTGCGATATTTTGGTGGGCAGGCATGCGATGATCTGTGATGCGCTCCCACCTTTAATTAATCGGGCACTTAAGGCCCTTGAGGCACCAATTGACGGCAAATTTTTGGGGCCCATGTGGTCTTCAGGTTGTCGCACGGGTGCAGCGGCAGGTAGGTAGGACACATTTGTAAAAACCTCATCCAAGGGTGGGATAAGAGGGGTAAGTGGGGTCGTGAATGTGCTCAGTCAGATATTTATTTTTGAAAGTTACTGATACTTGCCTGTGTGAACAGAAATAATTCAAAACTCATACCAACTGCATGGACGGGACTCACAACTTTCAGGTAAGCACTCTGCAGTGAAGATCCTGTTTGGGGCCTTCAGGTTTCAGGAAGTCTTCCCTTAACCTGGGAATGGGATTTGTGCTCTCCACTAGAGGCACCATCTCTGAGGAGGAAGGGAGGGCCAGAAGGGGGAGGAGGACAGGAGTGCACATTCAGCCTCCAGGGAAGCCACCTTTGGAACGAAAGGTGCAGGAGATGTCAAGTGAAGCTAGGGCAAGAGGGGACAATGTTCTGAAGTGTCAGTTGCTGGCGCCATCTTTAAAAGTCAGGTAGAAGCTCAGGATAATGCAGCAGCTCCAGAGAGCATGGTGAGAGAGGCATGGCAGCATTGCAAATCAAACACACAGACCAAGTTCAAAGAAGGGTGGCTCCAAGATTCAGTGACTCCTCCCTAGAACTATTCCTCCAGAATGTAAGGGAACAGAGGCGAATCCTGTCCCCCCAGGATGGCAGAAGGAGGCTGGCACAGCAGACCAATCGGTTGGATGGATGTTGCAGAAGAGGTCAGCAGCTAGGAGGTTGTCCCTCGTACCGGGCCGCAGTACCAAAAGAGGGTCAATGACTTGATGCAGCCAGGCAAGGGGACTGCAGCACAAAGTATTCAGCTTTCAGCCTTAGATATGCCTGCAGGTGAATATGAGGTTGGAGAAGGGGGTCCCTACTCATAGTAGAGATGGCCAGGCATCAGCATTGGCTGTCAGATGCATGTTTGTCTCTCTGTGCATACACTGGTCAGGCAGAGGTGATTCCTGTACAGTCAGTGCAGATTGGCCACAGGCAAGAGGCATGCTTGTGGCACCACATTGGAAATTCAGGTAGGTACCAACATAGGAGCCATGCCTCTTCTTGTTGGATGACAAACAATGGGAAAGTACCTATTTGAAGGAAAGAGAGCTCAATACTCAGAAGATGTCTCCACATTAACTGATCCAACATCCTTGTTCTTCCTTTCAGCATCAGTGGAGCAGGGCCGGGAGGAGGAGCAGCAGAGGCCCCCTCTCACACCTGAGGGCCCTGAAGTCTCACCAGTGTCAAACCATTTCTGTGAGGCAGGCAGAAGAGCAAACACTAGCACCTCGGTTACAACATTGGCAAGTGTCGTGGGGCACAGCGGTGAGGGAAGTTCACAGTTGCTGGAGGAGCTGGCAAAAACGTGGATTGCCCATGGCACCAGCAGTCAGAGGACTGCAGGGGACCAGGCACATGCTCAGTCGATGACTGCTGATGTGCCTCTGGAGTCGTCCGTGACGTAGCAGGGGCAGGAAATGCAGCCGAGTGTGCGGGAGCATCTGGAGGAGATACATGAGGCTATGCTTGGCTTGGTGTCCATGGTGGAGGAGTCTACGCAGATGATCGCTGAAGCAATGAGCCACACGCCCAAGCTCCATGCATCCTCCATGGAGAGAGTGGCGACTCTCGTGGAGAAGGTCCTCCAGGAGACCCATCAGGGCTTCCTGAGGATGCACTCGGACCAGCAAGCCCTCACATTGGCATTGACCTCAGCTGGTCAGTGCCAGTGTGGGAGATGGTCTAGGCATCAAGTTTCCCAGCTCGGTTCCCTCCATCTATGGTGAGCATGGAGGTCTGAAGCGACCTCACGTTGGCGCAGCAGCTGCCTCTGTGTCTCTGTTGTCTCTGTGGGCACCTCTCAGGGATGAGGGCATCAGCTCCTCCGCCTCTCTCCCAGTGACAGTAACATCCGTTGAGGTTGCGACAACTGGGGAGACGCCAGCTGTGGAACTGGCAGCTCCCTCCCAGGCAGGGCCAGCATAGGCTCCATGGGCCAGAGAATGGCCAGCAAAGTCATCAAGGCCAACAGGAGAGCAGAGTCAGCAGGCTGTCTCAGATGCCATTCCCAGCAATGGGGCAGCACCAAAACGTAGTACCCAGAAACAAAAACATAAGGCACCTTAGGCACACCACGGGTTTATCACTGGTGCTTTTGTGTTGGCCCGAGATGAGGTCTTTATGATTTGCCTTAAATTGGAACACCATTGTCATTTTTTTGGCTTAAGTTTCTTTGCTTGTGATATTAGACTCAGACATGTGACCAAGGCTGAGGGTGCCTCTTTTCTGCTGCATGTGCATAGTTTCCAAAAATGAGTGCTTTGTGGGAAATTCAGCTTTATTAACAAGGCCCCTAGTTACTGTTCCGAACCTGGCAAATTTGGCACTTAGGTATCGAGTATGGAGCCTACAGCCCAGGCTTGTCCTGGATGTCCATCTGTGGTGTGCTAGCTGAAGGATTGTTGAATTAAAGCCTCCCAGGTGTCCCTGCCTCCCTGGAGTATGCCCGGGTCAGTGTCTACCCCCTCAGCATTTCCCCGTGCGTGCTCATCCTCAGACTCACTGCTAGGCTCATCATGTGCAGCCGCAGCCACTGTGTCGACGTCTTCATCATCCACTACATCCCCCTTTCCAGTACAAGATTGTGGAGAGCGCAGCATGAAACCACTATCAGCAACACATGATCTGGGGGCTACTGGAGTGCACCCCCTGAATGGTCCAGGCAACAGAAGTGCATCTTGAGAAGACTGATGGCTCCTTCCACCACAGCTCTTGTGCAGGCGTAGCTCCAGTGTACCTCTGCTCAGCTTCTGATATTGGATGGTGGAAGGGCATCATGAGCCACCTTCTGAGGGGATAGCCCTTGTCACCCAGCAGCCATCCATCCAGCCAGGCTGGAGCACTGAAGAGCCCCGGCACCTGGGAGTGTCTGAGGATGCAGGCGTCGTGGGAGCTGCCTGGGTACCTTGCACAGACTTGTAGAATCAGCATCCTGTGATCACACACCATCTACACGTTCATGGAGTGGAAGCCCTTCCTGTTGACAAAGGCACCAGGCCCACCTGTTAGCACCTTGGTGGTTACATAGTTGGCTGTCTCCCTTGAGAGACGGAGCCTCCTTCAGCACTGCATCCCTGACATATTGAGGTAGTTGCTTCGCCTCCCGTAAACCCTGGCAGCAGGATAGTGGCGTCTTCTGCGGACCCTTATGGCTTGGTGTACCTCTTGGCCCTGCATCCCTTGTGCCTGTGCCTGTTCTCCAAAAGGTGGTTCCCCTGGAGGCTGAATGTTCACTCCTGATCTTCTCCTCCTTCTAGCCCTCCTTACCTCCTCAGAGGAGGTGCCTCCAGTGAAGTGTTCAACTCCCCTTCCCAGGCTAAGGGAAGGCTTCCTGAAACCTGCAGGCCCAAAAAAGATGGGCCTTTTTTGGCAGAGTGCTAAACTGAATGTTAAGAGTCCAGACAAAGCAGCTGGTATGCGTTTTGAAGTATTGCAGATCACACAGGCAGGTTTCAATAACCTTCAAAAATCAATACTTGAGAGAGTGTACTCGCGACCCCACTAAGCCCACTTATCCCACCTGTGGATGAGGCTTATACAAATGTGACCTACCCGCCTGCCCATTGCGCCCATGTGCTGACCCAAA
Organism: Carcharodon carcharias; assembly: GCF_017639515.1. Lineage (NCBI taxonomy): Eukaryota > Metazoa > Chordata > Chondrichthyes > Lamniformes > Lamnidae > Carcharodon > Carcharodon carcharias. Next base: position 106,122,581 of record NC_054477.1, read on the forward strand.
GATTGCACGGGCGCTGAAAGATCAGGATCGATTGGTGAGTCACATGTCTTAAGTGGCCCGTTAATTAATGGTGGATGCACAGCGGATATCATCTCATGTCCACCCAATGAAATATCGCGATGGTGCGAGGAGATGTCAGGACAATCGCCCAATGTCACCACGTGTCATTTTACGTGCAGACGTACAGGGCCTGCCTCCACATGCCAACGGGAAAATTTTGCCCACAACATCAAGGGTAACCATCCAGTTGCAGCTGAAAAGAGGCACCCTCAGCCATGGTCACATGTCTAAATTTAATGATTTAACAAAATGATCTTAAGGAAACAAAATGACAAATGTGTTAAACACCACACCAACTAATCATGACCTCATTGCGGGGCAACACAAAAGCATCAGTAAGAAACCCGTGGTGTGCCTAAGGTGCCTTAAATTTATGCTTATGGGTGCTACGTCTTGGTGCTGCCCCCTCACCTCCACTGACATCTGAGACAGCCTACTCACTGTGCTGTCCTGTTGGCCTTAATGACCTTGGCTGATGTCCTCTGGCCCATGGAGCCTCTGCTGGACCCGCCTGGGATGGAGCGGCCCGTTCCACAGCTGGCACCTCCCTAGTTGTCGCAGCCTCATCGGATGCTACAGTCACTGGCAGAGGGGTGGAGGAGCTGCCGCCCTCATCCGGAGCGCCCTGAGAGGAGCCCACAGAGACAACAGGCAGCTGCTGCGTCGACGTGAGTTCGGTTCGGAACTCCATACTCATCGTGGATGGATGGGCACCGAGCTGGGAAACCTAGTACCCAGACCAGCTCCCAAACTGGCACTGACCAGCTGAGGTCAATACCGATGTGAGGGCTTGCTCGTCCGTGCACATTCCCAGGAATGGGCCCCAGCTATGCCTGTCTCTTTATGGGGTATATGGAACCTACAGTCCTACTCCGGCCCCCTCCCACAACTCTTTCTCCGGTACATCGATGATTGCTTCAGTGCTGCTTCATGCTCTCGTCAAGACCTGGAAAAATTTATTAATTTTGGTTCCAATTTCCACCCCTCCATCATTTTCACATGGTCCATCACTGATACTTCCCTTCACTTCCTTGACCTCTCTGTCTTCATTTCTGGTGATAGAATGTCCACCAATGTTCATTACAAGCCTACCGACTCCCACAGCTACATCAACTACAGCTCCTCACACCCCGCTTCCTGTAAGGACTCCATCCCATTCTCTCAGTTCTTTCGCCTCCGTCACATCTGTTCTGATGATGTCACTTGCAAAAACAGTTCCTCTGACATGTCTTCCTTCTTCCTTAACCGAGGTTTTCCACCCACAGTGATTGACAGGACCCTCAACTGTGACCGGCCCATCTCCTGCGCATCCGCCATCACACCTTCCTCTCCCTCCCAGAACCATGATAGGGTCCTCCTTGTCCTCACTTATCACCCCATCAGCCTACGCATTCAAAGGATCATCTTCCGCCATTTCCGCCAACTCCAGCATGATGCCACCACCAAACACATCTTCCCTTCACGCCCCCAGCGGCATTCTGCAGGGATTGTTCCCTCTGGGACACCCTGATCCACTCCTCCATCACCCCCTACACCTCAACCCCCTCCCATGGCACTTCCCATGCAACCGCAGAAGGTGCAACACCTGCCCCTTTACTTCCTCTCTCCTCACTGTCCAAGGGCCCAAACACTCCTTTCAAGTGAAGCAGCATTTCACTTGCACTTCCCTCAATTTAGTCTATTGCATTCGCTGCTCCCAGTGCGGCTTCCTCTACATTGGAGAGACCAAACGCAGACTGGGTGACCGCTTTGTGGAACACCTTCGGTCTGTCCGCAAGCATGACCCAGACCTCCCTGTCGCTTGCCATTTCAACACTCCACCCTGCTCTCATGCCCACATGTCCGTCCTTGGCCTGCTGCATTGTTCCAGTGAAGCGCAACACAAACTGGAGGAACAGCACCTCATCTTCCGACTAGGCACTTTACAGTCTTCCAGACTGAATATTGAGTTCAACAATTTTAGATCATGAACTCTCTCCTCCATCCCCACTCCCTTTCCGATCCCCCTGCATCCCCACCCCCTTTTTTCCAATAATTAATATAGATTTTTCTTTTCCCACTTATTTCCATTATTTTAAAATATATTTCCATCCATTGTTTTATCTCTACCTTTTAGCCTATTTTGATCCCTTCCCCCCACCCCAACCCCACTAGGGCTATCTGTACCTTGCTCGTCCTGCTTTCTACCCTTAATGTCACCTTAGATAATATCACCACCTTCAATAGCTCTTTGTTCTTTTGTCTATGACATCTTTTGATTATCTCCACCTATCACTGGCCCTCTATCCAGCTCCACCTGTCCCACCCCCCCTTAAACCAGCTTATATTTCACCTCTTTTCTATTTTTCCTTAGTTTTGTTGAAGAGTCATACAGACACGAAACGTTAACTGTGTTCCTCTCCACAGATGATGTGAGACCTGCTGAGTTTTTCCAGGTATTTTTGTTTTTATTAAGAACAGTTGAATAGTTAACATGGAGACAATGTCAATGTGCATCCCTATCCCCTGGATCATTATGTGCTCATCCTTCTATAAGCAATGGTGAAGTCATGTTGCAAACTTCAATCACTGAATATTCAGCAATGCCATGGCTGCTGGGACACTAATGATAACCTCACTGTTGGGCAGACATACCTGCCCGTGGCACCCCAGCCTCACCGACACCGGTGGACCTGGGCATATGGCGCCTCTCCAGAGTGAGGGCCTCCTGCTCGAACCTAGGCTGGCCCTCCGCCAGTCCTCAATCGCTCGACAACTTTATGTGCATTCTTCTCCTGAGAATGAGAAAAGAGCATTGATTAGCGATACTCGTACCTAGAATCTCTTTGCTGCCATCCCACCCCAACCAGACTGGAACATTGCAAGGCTCCAGTGCCTCCTCACTCCTCAGCTGCCGAACACTCACATATAGGTACCATGCCTGTAACCCCGCCCCTGGCCTTGGCCAAGTGCAGCCTACATCACATTTGGCACCACACGGTCCAACCTTGCAAAGCAAGGAGGCACAAGCATGTGGAACGCAGAGGACAGCAGATGGGTTGGTGCCCCACCTCTTGGAAGTTCCCCTCCCAGCATGTCAGCACCCTCACTTTGACATGTTTTGCAGTTCCAGCATTGCGCCGAGGTGCAGATCCTCCAGGTTACCCCCAAAACAGTAATTTGGAGGCCACTGTACTGCATGCTGTGGGTGCAGAACCCATCTCATCGCCACCCTCTCAGGGTGACCTCGGCATGGGCAATATCTGCTGTCCCACCCAGCGAAGGACACAAGCCGTCAATGATTCAATGCAGTAACTGCACTCAGAGTTTGGGGGGTGGTGCAGCCAGGGGTGAAAGCCTATCTGCTGGGTTAAGTGACCAATGCCAACATGGTGCTCACCCTTCCAGAGCACAAAAGGTCGTTAAAGCACTTGCGATGCTGGATCCAGGTGCGCTGCACCACATCGCGGGAGCTTACCACCTCCACCGCCTCCTCCCAGGCAGGTCTGGTCCTGTGGGGGATCCTCCTCTTTCTGTGCCTCGGAACGAGGACCTCCTGCCGTGCTGCCACCTCCTCGGGGTGGGCAGCAAGGCAATCATCTGAGAAACGAGGGGCACAGTGGACCCCCTGCCCTACCGTCTTGCCTGGCCTGCTCACCAGCAGCGCTCTGGGGAGCCTTTTTGCTGGCCACCTTTGAAAGCCTTTGCAAGGCTGTCGGAGCAGTTTTAAACAGGCTGCCAGGTCGCCATTGGACCCGGCAGTCATAGCAGTCCCACCGCCGCCGCCCACTCCCGCTGTCCTCGGGAGCCGCGTTTCATGCTGGGTGGGCCTTAACTGGCTCACCCTTGTAAAATGGCGGCACGGACCCAGTCACGGGCCACGATCGTGTCCTTGCCCACCCGCACCCACTCCCACACGGCCCACCCGACAGCCAGAAAATTCTGCCTGGAGACACAGACCCCCACTACAACTCCATTTTAAAAATAAATTCCAATAGCATTATAGACATTAACATCTCTTCATGAAAGGCGCTCTTCCAACTTTTGTGCAGGCCTGTTGAGCAAAATACTGCGTGAATACACAATGACATCGGAATACTCGCCCGAAGTCATCACATGTGATTTTACGTCTGTACGGGTCAGGCTTGCGTCCGCCCACGGGATGTAAAATTCTGACCCAGCATTTGTTGCCCATCCCTAAATGCCCTTGAACTGAATGGCTTGCTGGGCCATTGCAAAGGGCTTTTTAGGAGTCAACCGCATTCTGTGGGCCTGCAGTCACATGTAGACCAAACCAGGGAAGGACAGCATATTTCCTTCCCCAAAAGTGTATTAGTGAACCAGATGGGTTTTTAAAACAATTGATGCCATGGTGATCATCATTAAGCTTAGCTTTCAATTCAAGGTTTATTAACTTAATTTAAATTCTACCAGCTATTATATTGGGATTTGAGCTCACATTCTCAGAGTACATCTAGATTCCCAGTCCAGCAATATGACCACCACACCACCATCTCCCCTTCAATGAGGAGCAACCAACAAATGTTGGCCTAACAGCTCTGTCCACACCCCAAGAAAACATAGTGCACCACTGTCAGGTTCAATGTTGGGGGAAATTAACTTTTTTTTTTGGTTAGGAAAATCTTTTATCATTAGGAGTTTTTGTGTGAGATTGGGCCCAATCCCTTTTCGTTGAACATTTGGCCACTTCTCTGCAGACTAAACAAGAGGAGTGACGACTCAAGCTTAGGCAGATGTAACAATTCAAGGTGTAGAGTCAAGACATGAGAGCAAAATAGTAATATGAGAAATGAAAGTCAGCGAATGGCAGGAATGGACAGGGAGAAAAACCTAAGAATACATCAACAGTCAAGACTAGATGTTACAAAGGTAACAAAAAGACAAAACTGAAAGCTCTCCATCTAAATGTACATAGCATTCATAACAAAGTAAATGAATTGATGGCCCACATTAAAGTAAATAAATACGATCTGACAGCAATTACAGAGGCGTGGCTGCAGGATGACAAAGATTGGCCTGAATATTGAAGGCATTCAAGAAGAATAGAAGCTAGGTAATGGTGGAGGGGTAGCACTATTAATCAAAGGGGGCATTGGTGCAATAGTTAGAGATGACCTTGGCTTAGGAGATCAGGATGTAGAATCGGTTTGGGTGGAGATGAGGAATAATGGGGGAAAAAGTCATTAGTGAGGCTGGTCTACAGGCCCTCTAACAGTAGCCACAGTGTAGGACAAAGTATTCAAGAGAAAATATTGTGTACTTGTGATTAAGGGATGGCAATAATCATGGGTGATTTTAATTTACACATAAATTGGAAAAATCAGATTGGCAGTAGTAGCCTGGATGAAGAGTTCTTAGAATACTTTTGTGATAGTTTCTCAGAGCAGCATGTACTGGAACCAATCAGAGAGCAGGTTATATTAGACGTAGTATTATGTAACATGACAGGATTAACTAATGACCTCAGACTAAAGGCACCCTTAGGTAGCAGTGACCACAATATGTTGAATTTTACATCCTATTTGAAAGGGAGAAGAGTGAGTCTAAGACTATTATCTTAAACTTAAATAAGGGCAGTTATGTGGAGATGAGCTAGCTGGAGTGAACTGGGAAACTAGGCTAGAGGATAGATCAATACAGAAGCAGTGGCAGACATTTAAGGGGATATTTCAGTGTATTCAGAATAAATACATTCCTACTATGAAGAAAAATTCTAAGAGGAGGACCCACCATCAGTTTTTAACTAAAGATGTTAAGGAAAACATCAAACTTAAGGAAAAAGCATACAACTCCGCAAAGATGAGTGGCAAGACAGATGATTGGACATAATTTAAAGAATGGCAGGGAATGCCTAAAAGATTAGTCAGGAGAAAGAATTTAAGGTATGGGAGGAAACTAGCTAGAAATGTAAAAACTGATAGCAAGTATTTCTATAGGTATTTAAAAAAGAAAAGAGTAAGTAAAGTGACTGTTGGTCCTCGAGGGAGTGACAGTGGAGAGTTAATAGTAGATAATAAGGAAACGGCAGAAGAATTTAACAAATATTTTGCTTCTGTGTTCACTATAGAGAATACAAAAAACACACTCCAGCAATAGCTGCAAATCATGAAGTGAATGGGAGAAAGGAACTTGGTGAAATTGAAATCACTAAGGAAACAGTACTGAGCAAATTGATGGAGCTGCAGACTGGCAAGTCTCCAGGTCCCGATGGACTACATTCTAGGGTCTTAAGAGAGGTGGCTAATGAGGTAGCTGATGTGCTGGTGTTAATTTTCCAAAATTCACTAGATTCTGGAATTTTTCCATCAGATTGGAAAGTAGCAAATAAATCTCCTATATTCATGAAGGGAGGGAGGCAGAAAACAGGAAACCATAGGCCAGTTAGCTTTGCGTCTGTCCTGGGGAGGTTATTAGAATCGATCATTAAAATGGTTGTAGCTGGACACTTAGAAGGGCTCAAGGCAATAGGGAAGAGTCAGCACATTTTTGTGAACAGAAAATCATGTTTAATCAATTTATTGGAGTCTTTTAAAAGCGTAACATGTGCAGTGGATAAAGGGGAACCTGTAGACATACTGTATTTTGATTTCTAGAAGGCATTTGATAAGGTGTCACATCAAAGATTATTATGGAAAATAAAAGCACATGGTGTAGTGGGTAACATGTTAACATGGATAGAAGATTGGCTGATTGACAGAAAGCAGACAGTACGCATAAATGGGTATTTTTCTGTTTGACAGGATGTGATGAGTGGAGTCCCACAGGGGCCTGTACAGGGGCCTCAACTTGTTTAATCATTTTACATCAATGACTTAGATGAGGGGAGTGAAGACATGTTAGCTAAATTTTCAGATGACACAAAGAGAGGTAGGAAAGTATGTTGTGAAAAGTACATGAGAATGTTCAGATGGATATAGATCAGTTGAGTGAGTGGACAAAAATTGGCAAATGGAGTTTAATGTGGGAAAATGTGAAGTTGTTCACTTTGGCAGGGAGAACAAAACAGCAGAGTATTACTTAAATGGAGAACGGTTGGAAAATTCTGAGGTGCAGAGAGATCTAGGTGTTCTTGTACAAGTCACAAAAAGTTAGTATGCAGATACAGCAAGTAATTAAGAAGGCTAATGGAATGCTATCCTTTATTTTGAGAGGGATTGAACATAAAAGTAAGGATGTTATGCTTCAATTGTACAGGGCACTGGTGAGACCGCATCTCAAATACTGTGTGTAGCTTTAGTCTCCTTATTTAAGAAAGGATGTAAATGCATTGGAGGCAGTTCAAAGAAAGTTTACTAGATTGATACCTGGAATGAGTGGGCTGTTTTATGTGGAAAAATTGGACAGACTGGGTTTGTTTCCACTGGAGTTTATAAGAGTGAGCGGTGATTTGATTGATGTATACAAAATCCTGAATGGCCTTGACAAGGTGGACATCGAAAGGATGTTTCCTCTTGTGGGTGAGTCCAGAACTAGAGGGCACTGTTTTAAAATTAGGAGATGCTCTTTTAGGACAGAGATGAGGAGAATTTTTTTCTCTCAGAGGGTTGTGTGACTTTCGAATTCTCTGTGGAGGTGGTGGAAGCGGGGTCATTGAATATTTTTAAGGCAGAGGTAGATAGATCCTTGTTAGGCAAGGGATTCAAAGAGTACAGAGGAAAAAACCAAACAATATTGCACACTACTATGGGTAAAAGCATAACACCTGCCTCTTCTTGGTGCTCTTCTTTCTATCCTCTATCTTCGGGGTTAGATGGGAATGTGGAAATCGAAACACAAGAAGATCAGCCATGATCTTATTGAATGGCGGAGCAGGCTCGAGGCACCGAATGGTCTACTCCCATTCCTATTTCTTATGTTCTTATTTTCCAGTGAGGCTGCTGGCCTTCTGATGTTTTGGCTCCTCTCTTTTGCAAGGCAATAGCAGACTGGATCATGGCTGCTGTCTGCCTTTGATCCTCTGCAGGCAGCTCCTGCCTCCTGGCAGAACGCAGTGCTACAAATTGGCTGCCGACCTTACCACCGACCCAATTAGCGCATCTATATTTGAAGATTGTGTTGCGTGAACAATCGGATTTATCAGTTGAATTTCAATTCCAACGGCTGCCATGGTCCAATCTGAACCTGGGTCCCCAGAGCACTAGCCTGCTCCTCTGGATTACTAGTCAGCTCAGGACTTGGAAATTATCCGGGCATCGGTTTTCTGACTCCTAGGTTGAAAACCAAGTCCTACATGTTAATTAAAATAAAGCACAAAAACAATAAGAAATATGCCTGATGTGTTCACATGTATTTTGTATTGGAGCAACAACAGAGTTTTCAATCTGTGTAATATAGAGAATATTTCTAAGTTATAAGGTTTGAAGTAGATGGGTTACTAAAGCACTTAATGGCTGAAGTTCTGTTGTTTCTCTGGGATTTTCGATGGTCCTACTTTGAAATTAGAACAGTCAAAAGCAGCCCAATGGAAATTCAGCCTCTGAGTGTGTTTCTGCAAGCAAACCAGATGTACAGTACAGATCTTGGTGCTTTAAATGAGCAACTTATGTTGTTTTTGACCTGATGCCAGAAGCATACAGGCATAGTTTAAAATGTAATGGTAAGTCTTAAAACATTGCCTACAAAGAGCGAGAGAGAAATGTGTAAACATTTGAGGAGATTGCACATTAGTTGTTTGTTGAGTTTATTGATATGGAGTAAGTAAAATAAATTCTATCACTTTAGCAACAGTACAGAGGAAAAAACCAAATAATATTACACACTACTCTGGGTAAAATCATAACACCTGCCTCATCTTGGTGCTCTTCTTTCTATTCTCTACCATTTTTCTTTCTTCCAGTTTATATCCTGTCTCCTTCCAGCAGAATTTTGATTCCCATCCAGGTAAAAGGTCTTTTTTATCTGTAGTCCATAGACTCTGATATTGATATTGTGCCCACAGAATGTGATAAATTAGGTTGGATCTTAGCAATTTTAGCTGCACCTGAAACTCATTAGCTTTACACTTCCATATACTAATATTGAGACCAGTTTAGGCTTGGCCTAAATAGCCAAGTGGTTATGGTAGTGGGCTTGTAACCCCAAAATCAAGAGTTCAAATCTTACCATGGCAAATTATGAAACAATGTAATTTCATCTGAATAGGAACAGATGGAAACATGTTTGTACTCAAAAGAGTTACATACAATGTTGGGTTTTAAGGCTTGGCCTAAATAGCCCAGTGGTTATGGTACTGGGCTTGCAACCCCAAGATCAAGAGTTCAAATCTCACAATGGCAAACAATGTAACTTGAGACCAGTTTAAGTCAGATAATCAAATGAGATTATGATTTTGTCACCTCATAAGCACTGGGAAGCTAATGAGTGTGAGGAGTCTCGTCCCAGTTCACCAGTGGGTGATTCACCCATCCATGTTAGCTCTGTGGGATTGTGGTATTATAGCTCATCAGATCACAGAGGAAGGATTCAAGGGAAATCAAATGTTATGAATAGAATAAGATGAGATACAAATCATTCTGAAATTATTTGATAAGGTGTCACACAATAGGGGAGAAATTAACTACATTTTTTGATGAGGAAAATATTTTCCCATTGGGGTTTTTTGTGGGAGATTGGGCCCAATGCCTTTTAGTTGACCATTTGGCCACTTCGCTACACAATTTGGCACTTGGAATTGGTGGTAATATATTAGCATGACTGAGGATTAGTTAGCGGACAGAAAACAGTCAGAATAAACAGATCATGCTCAGGTTGCCAAGCTGCAAATCAAAGGGTACTGTAAGGATTAGTGCTTGGGCCTCAGACACTTGCAATCTGTACCAATGACTTACAAGAGTATAATCTATCCAAGTTTGCTGAAAATACAAAGTTAGGTGGGGGAGTAAGCTTTGAGGAGGTTGTAAAGACACTGCAAAGTGGAATGGACAGAGTAAGTGAGTGTGCAAGAACATAGCTATTGCAATATAATGTGGAGAAATGCAAAGTTATCTCCTTTGGTAGGAAAAATAAAGAAGTTGATTATTTTTTAAAAGGTGAGAGTTTGGGAAATGTTGCAATTTGGAGAGATTTTGATATCCTTGTACACGAATCACAGAAAGTTAACATACTGGTACAGCAAATAATTAGGAAAGCACACAAGTGGCATGTTATACTCCGAATTCCATTTAATAAAGAATAAGAGTAAAGATGTCTTACTGTCATTGTCTAAGGCCTTGTGAGATCACACCTGAAGTACTGCATAGAGTTCTGGCCTCCTTATCTGAGCAAGAATATACTTGCCTTGGAGAGAGTGCAACAAATGTTCACTAGACTAATTCTTGGGGTGGAGGAATTACCCTAAGAGGAGAAATTGAGTAAAGTAGGTCTATACATCCTAAAACTTAAATGAGTGAGAAGTGATTTCATTGAAACATATAAAACTCTTTTGGGGTTTTACAAGGTAGATGCTGAGAAAATTTTTCCCCTGGCTGTAGAGTCTAGAACTAGGAGATGTTGTCTCAGGGAAAAGGGTCAGCATGTAGAACTGAAATAAAGAGAAATATTTTCGCTCCTTTCACAATACTTCTTTCACAGTGTTGTGATTCTTTGGAATTCTCTACCCCAGAAGACTGTAGCTATTCAATTGTTAAGTCATTTCAAGCCAGAGATTGATAGATTTTTCAAGATACTAAGGGAATAAAGGGACACTTGGATAGCGTGAGAAAGCATAGCTGAGGTGCAAGATCAGCCATAACCATTATGATCATATTTGTAGGCACAGCAGGCTTGAGGAGCTGGCTGGACTATTCCTGCGCCAATTACTTATGCCCTTATGTTCTTAAAGAAAATGATTCCTTGATCAAAAGAAAGTAAAGGTATTATATATGAGGCATGACATTTGATGCAAGCTGTTCAGTGAGTGTAAATTCACAATATTTGTTGCAGTACATTTTATCACTGTGGTTAACCAACGGCTCAGGTATTATATGATGCAGGTATTTTGATATCTGGTACATAAAGATCAGCTTCCACAGAGCACAAGTACCTGTATTCATGGGTCTTTGGAGATGTAAAAGGTAACAAGGTGAGTGTGGTAAAGTGAGGTACCCTGTCCCTTCAAGAGAATGCAACCTTACTGATCATATGACAGCACTGACGAATCACAGTACAACGTGGGCACCTAGGAACTGTAAGTCTAGTTCTGGAGGTTTCTGAGTGAGCACATATGATCTGCAGCTCCGCCCTATGTTTCAATAAACCATCATTGTTTATTCTTACATCAGTCTCTCCCCATCATTGATTGCAAGCAGCAATTAATGAGAACATAGGAAGGTGTGCAGTTAGAGTTCACTTGGCCAACAAACTCACTTACCCAAAACATAAAAGTAGCGATGAGGATTAAAAACAAAAGAAAATAAATGTCAAGATGGTTGAGCAAAGCATTGGAAAGAGCATCTGTCCTTATTTTATAAAATAGACGACAGCCAGAACTCGGAGCAGAAAGCAGTGCTACAGTTCGAAATTTTAAAAAAAAACCCTGCAGAATCATGATAACAGGGTTCCCGCCAAAATTCGAAAAGAGCACGAAACCCACCAGAGAAAAGTCAACTGCTGCAGAGGCAGAATTTTTTTTCAAAGGTGATTGCTCTTAAAGCAGCAATGCATTTAAAAAGGTAAATACATGAAAACTGGCTATGGACAGAAAATTATAAGAGATCCCAGAGAGAGAGGGTGACTCCATGGTAAGCCAAATACCTAAATTCGTCATTACCTGGAAAGCCTATCGGAAGTCCAGTCCCCATGCAGTCCACCGTGATAAGGAAGTTCGGGCATGTCGATCCATTCGACCCCATTTCAGATGACCAGTCTCCATATGTCGAATGCTTAGCATTCCTTTTTACCGCTAACAACATTACGGGGGAGGAGCAGAAAATGACAATTCTTTTGTCCTCAAGGAAGAGCAAAACATTCAGGCTGATCCGTAGCCTTACGTCACCTAGCGCCCCAGACTCAAAGACTTTCGACGAGCTAACAAAAATTGTACAAAACCACCTGAGACCACAGCCTTCAGTTGCTATGCAGCACTTCAAGTTCAATTCAAGGAACAGGCTTCCAGAGGAGACAATAGCTGACTATGTGGCCATTGTAAAGGCGTTAACTGAGCATTGTGAATTTAGAATGCCCATTAGTGATATGCTGAAAGACCAGCTGATACGCGGGATTGGAGATGATACTATCCAAAGGTGTTTGCTAGCCGAACCTAGTCTAGGTTTCAATAAGGCATTAGAATTAGTTACTTCGATGGAGAGTGTTGTTAGAAATTCCGAAGTTATAAAAAATACACAAATGGCTCTGATCATCCGGCCGAGCGGGACAATCCGGCAACTAAAGGTGTGAAAACTTCAGACTCCACGGAAAAGTAGGAAATGCTCTCTAGCTACAAACCATTGAAAAACAACAATACTGCAGTGAAACCCCACAAAATGAATGCGAGAAATACATCACGGCCTCCAGTGAGCGAATGACAACTCAAACAAATCGAGTGCTTTTGCTGCCACCTTTATGGCCACATAAAGCGGCACTGCAGAGAAAGGCTAAAACAACACTATAAAGGCAGAAGGAAAAATTGTGCAGTATGCTTCATGGAAGAGCCAGAAGAAATAGAATAAGACATCTATTCATTATATAACCTCAAAGTGGGTAGAACCGAGCTAATCCAAGTAGTCATTACAGTTAACGGGCGACCCATTAAGATGGAAGTTGATACGGGAGCACTGATGTGCGTTATTGGAGAGCATACATTTAGATATCTGAGTAAAGGAACCCATCCTTTGAAGTTATAAGTTTCGGACACAAAGCTGAGGACATACACGGGTAAAGAAATAAATGTGAAAGAGATATGTCAAGTCAAGGTGAAGTATGAGGAACCATCTGCAAAATTACCCCTATTTGTAACATCAGGCAGGGGACCAAGTCACCTTGGAAAGAACTGGCTTGGAGAGATAAATCTTGAGGGTCCCCTAAGCTCTCAATTCAAAATCGGAAGTGTTGCTGCAAGAAAAAATGAGTATGCAAAAACCCAACGGGAGAAGCCCAAAGAAGTGTTACACAGGGACAGAGTTCAAGCTGAAGTCAGCATCCTTCGAAAGGAAATGGAAAATATATGAAAGGACTTTCATGTGGTACAAAATTCAATCAGCTCCTAATTTGTGCCATGAAAAAGATATGAAGAAGAAAGGAAGAGTTAAGCCTGTCCCTGGCCGAGTTAAGGAACAAATTAGCTGGGAAGGGGCTATATTATGTTATTTTCCAGGAAACTATTCATGAGAATAGGGAAGAATTGGAAGAGCTGAAGCAGCAGCTGTGTAAGAACCCTGAAGTTTTAAGGCTGGAAGACCCTGAATTTTCAGAAGAGCTGTCAGAAAACTCAACTACTGAGCTCATTCATGTTCAGTCTAGTCTAGTCCAGCCAACGGCAAAATCAAAGAGAAGACAGTCAGTGCTACCAAGAAAAGGACACATAGGAAGAAAAAGAGAAATTATTGACAGTCCTCGGAAAGAAAAACATAAGATTTTTTTTCCCTTTTCCTCTTTCTCCTCACATATCATGTAGCTCATCATTGTATTGCCTTGTGCTTGTTGCCCTTTATCTGTTTCAGCTTGGAAGGGAGGGGCAGTAGGAACGAATGTGATTGTGCCCGGAAGATGCTGAAATCATCCACTGAGGGACATAGTGGGCAACCGCCCCTGAAAAGGATGTCTTGGAAACACCAGCTGAGGTTGTTGGGCTACAATGTTCAGCCTGCCAAAGAAGGCAACCTGAGAAACTTGACCTCTAAATAGTTATTGTGCAAATAGTTAATTTGTTTTAAGCTTGTTAGCTACACTTTTAAGTAAAGGGGGAGGGATGTGGTAAAGTGAGGTAACCTGTCCTTTTAAGAGAATGCAAGTGTACTAATCATGTGACAGCACTGACGAATCACTGTACAACATGGGCAACTGGGAACTATAAGCCTAGTTCTGGAGGTTTCTGGGTTTCTGAGTGAGCACGTATGATCTGGCGCTCTGTCCTATGTCTCAATAAACCATCACTGTTTATTCTTGCATCAGTCTCTCCTCATTATTGCTTGCAAGCAGCAATTGATGAGAACACAGGAAGGTGTGCAGTTAGAGTTCAGTTGACCAACAAACTCATTTACCCAAGACATAAAAGTTAGAGTCTTTGTTTTTGACGGGCCAACCAACTGAAATGTTAACTTTTCTTGTAGCAGGATTGCAATAAGTTGAACATTTTTGTCACTGTAAAAATTTAAGGTAGACCGAGGATAATTTACTTGGGGCCAGGAGAAACGTTCATGCTCTGGTGGTATACAAAAGTCTTTATAAAAAAACTTATATGTTTGGAGCGCTTTTCCAATAGTTCCTCTAAGGATCATTCTAGATAAGGGTCCATGACAGTCATAAAGTTTGCCCACTGCCATTGGATCACCGAAATTACATTGCGTTCCTAGGTACAGTTGATCCAATTTTCATTGATTAATAGAAATAACTTGAATTCTGTCATTTGCATATACTGCCTTTCACTGCCTCAGGATGTCCCAAATACTTCACAGCCAATGAGGTGCTTCTGAAGTGTAGTTACATTGGAATGTAGGAAACATGGCAGCAAGCTCCCACTTATGGTAATCAGTGTTAGGTGTTGAGTGAAATATAAATATTAGCCAGGACTCTTTCTCTGCTCTTCTCTAAATAATGCCACACAATCATTTATGCCTACCTGAGAAAGCAGATAGGGTCTCAGTTAAGTAGCAATCAACAAAAACAGCACCTCAAATAGTGCAGCATCCCCTCAGTGCTGCATTGAAGTCTCAATCTAGGTAATGTGTGCAACTCTCTGGAGTTGGACTTGAACACACAACCTTTAGAAGGTAGAAGCATTACCTCTGAGTCAAGGCTGCCACCCAACAGTGATAGGTGCAAGTATAGCATCATGCATATTTTCTGTTCTCTGCATAAATTCAAAACTAAAGTATGTTTAGCTAGGTGCCTTTAGATGGCTGCTAAGTATTATCTTAACTGGAGTGATGTAAACATGCTTTGCTCTTGACCCTTGACCTAATTGAACCAGGTACAGTTTGAAGATGTGAACTTCATCCACTCTATTCATCATTCATTTTGAAACAAGATTGTCAGAGAGATAAATAAGTAAACAACATTGTTAACAGGGTTACATTTTTATGTCCTCATTCAAATCATTGTGATCTCTGAGCAAATCAAAGGGTAAATAGGATATACAAACCACATGTTCTTGAGACAGTGAGAAAATAAGGAAGGGAGCACATTTCCAAAAGCTATATTGAAGTTTCTGTTGGAGATGTAAGAAGTTGAAATATTTTTTGACTAACTTAACTGTACTTTAAGTGAAATTTGTGGTTGAGATTTGTGAAAGTTATTCAACCAATGGAGGCATAGATGATTCAGATAATAGTTGAAGTACTTTTTGGTTTAGGTAATTGTCAGGTATTTCTTTTACTGATAGATGTGGTCATTGATCTAAGCTGAAAAACAAGACTTTTTCAGACAATGGGATGTTTAGCGAGAGGCCCAAAGGTCATAAAATTGGATTGAAACCAACAAACTCATTCTCCAAAGCTGCTTTGACAAGTTAGAACTTTGGACAAAAAAAAATTTGTTCACAGGATGTGAATGAGCTAGCGAGGTAGCATTTATTGCCCATCCCTTAATGCCTGTGAGAAGGTGGTGGTGAGCTGCCTTCTTGAACAGCTCCAGTCCACCTGGTGCATATACACCCACAGCGTTGTTTTAATGGGAGTTCCAGGATTTTGACCCAGTGACAGTGAAGGAACGGTGATGTTGAGTAATAAATGATTTGAAGTCAAGGGCAATCTTTCTTGCCTCAACTCCGGTGAACAGTTCTTTTGTCCATGTTTGGAGCAGGCCTGTAATGAGGTCAGGAGGTAAATCAATGTTTTACCCGCAGGCTGTGATGGCAGATTTTTACACCGTATCATCCCAAACCCGCCACATTATTTATGCACTCTCAGGAAACATGCTACTTCCATGGCGGGCAGGCACTCATTCGCCTGCTTGCCTTCACCCTGCCGCTTCATCACGCCGGGCACCATATTTAGAGTCCAGCTGCAAGCACATATCTCAGTGCTTTCAGACCATGGCTGCTGCATGGCCCAAAAGGCAAAAAGACTACCCGCCTGCTTCAGTGATGCATCTTTGGAATGCCTTTTGGATGCAGTGGAGTCCTGCTGGGATTTCCTATACCCTCAATCTGGCTGCAGGGTGGGCAATGGTATCACCAACCAGGTTTAGGAGGCAGTGGCTGCAGTGGTCAGCACCAACACCCTTCAAAAGAAGATAGCCAACCAGTGCTGCAAGAGGATGAATGATCCCTTTCGTTCTGCCAGGGTAAGTCACTCTTCTCGTCACTCTTAACTCACACACTCACAAACCCATCACACATCCACAGGACCTTCACTCACTGCCAGTTCAAGGGACATCACCATTCATTCTCTCATACACACATTCATTGTCCTCATCCTGTCCAGGGGACCATGCATCACCCACACACACCAGAGATACTTATTATCTGGCCTAGCAGGCATCCTGCTTAAACTCTCTCTATCTCTATTCATGCAGGACAAGCTGGCACACAACAAGATGGAGAGGTTGCAGGCTGGTGGAGGAATGTCTGAGATCAAGGTCCTCACAGACTTTGAAAACAGAGCCATCCAGCTGGCTGACGAGGATCGGGACCAGTCCTGTGCTGACGGTGAGGTTGGCGGTGCTCTACCAAGTGAGGATCCAGCAGTGCAACATACATCAGGCAACCATGCTGTGAGTAATGTGTCCTGTTTCACAGGCCACAGTCATGCACTAATCCCCTTGCTTCTGCAGGCACATCTGGGAAACAGCCAACAGATTCCATGATTCAGGGCTCCCAATCAAGCCCCAAGACACCCCAGAAGAAGAATCTGAAGGCACCCTCCTTGAAGTCCCGTAATAACGCTCACCCGCACGCTCCCCAAGTGCAGACATACACTAGCTTTAGAACAGCCTCGCGATCACAATCTGGTAAGCACATTGCACTGTGTGATCAAAAGCAGGCCACCGTGGGGTCGAGACGCCAGCATTTGGAGGACTGCTGGAGGCCAGAAATTTGCTGAGCCCAAGTCAGATGACGAGCCTCTGAACTCAGTTATGTCAAAGTTGCTCTAGCTGCAAAGGCAAGCTCAGGAACATAAGGAAGAGGTGTCCGCTGCACTCCTCAGATTGGAAGGCACGATGGAGAAGTCCGTCTGCCCTCAGGCTGCGGTGATAGAGCCGGCATGCCAAAGCACGGAGGTCAACACTGGTAGGATAGCGGCTGCCATGGAGACCTTGGTCAAGGATGTTGCTCCTGCGCTGCTGCATAGGTTGAACTCCATCGCTGAAGCCATATATGGCCTCCAACGGTGTGTATGCGAGAGGGGTACCTGGCACCCTGATCTTACTCCAGCTACACCTTCTGGTCAAGGAGCCTGGGTCCCTCAGGCAACCATAAAGTGGAGGATCAGCAGGTACACACTCCTGGGCCATCCATCCAAGTGACTCTAAAAGTGTCCGGCTGACCTGAATCCCCTCTTCCTGTGACCCAGCCGTTTCGGCTCCACAGGCCAAGGAAGGTGCCACTGGCACACAGTCAGACCCAAATAGCAGGCCGAGGCCCTCCAAGTCTCGGCCCTCTAGGGGACACTCGCCAAGGCCATCACAGGCAGGGCGTAGCAGTCAGTAGGCTTCCTCCACCTCTGCTATTGATGTCCAGGGAGCACCAGGATGTAGCAGCAGGGTTAAGAAAGTTAAGAAGAATTAGTAGCACAGCCTGGGCACAGGTGTTAATCACTTGTACATAATGTTCACTATTGCCAATAAACTTGCAAGAATGTCTCCCTGCCTACGGCTCCTTGCTCTGATGAGCAGTGATCTTGTCACTCAGATGTGAAACCTTTCTGCACAAGATAAAGGCAGGTGTCTCTTCCCTGTGCTCAAATTAATGGTCTGGCTTCAAACTCCCTGGAAACATTACTGATGCCTGTACGTCAGCAGTGCTTGCCATTGCTGCCAGAATGTACTGGGCAGGCACCACAGAGTTCTGTCATCTTCTCTGTGTGCTCTCAGCACCTTTAAAGAGGGGCTGGCCCCCATCTCTCCAGCGTCTGTGACCATTGAGGCTGAGTTCCAGCTCCTGAAGGGTGCTGAAGACAGACAAAGGATCAGATGCTTCTAAAGTTTCATGGCTGCATCTCTCTAATATGACCCTGATCATGGAATGCAAGTGAGCTGTCCACAGCCAGAATAGAGTCAGACATCCTCAGAGGCTATATGAAGATCAACGGAGTGTCCTCACTGCAAGTCATCATCATCCTCCTGCAATCGAGCGAATATCAGGGCCTTCACTGTGTCTCCTTGACAGGAGTATTATCACAGAGGGTATTCACGCTGTCATAAGCCAGACTGGAATCAAACATTCACAGATGTGCTGTGAGGATCCATGGGGTCACCTCACTGCGTGTCATCATCATCTTCCACAAATCTAGCAGCTGTGAGGACCTCATGAGCATGCCTGCCTCATCTAGCCAGTGCAAGGGCCTCAACCCTGTTCTCGTCACCTCTGAGGACCTCCTCACCTCATCAGAGGACACCTCCAATCCCTCCTCAGCCAGCTCGTCTCCACAGTCCAGCACCAGGTTGTAAAGGGAACAGCAGAAGGTAACGATGTATAACCCCCTCTGCAGACTATATTGCAGAGCTTTACCAGACCGGTCCAGGCACTGGAACCTCATTTTCAGCATCCCGATGGTCTGCTCTGCCAAGTTGTGAGCTGCAACATGACCTCATTATACCTTCGCTCTGCTGCAGCCTGAGGCCGCTGCACAGGTGTCATCAGCCACGGCCTCTGCAGGTAGCCCTTGTCCGCGAGGAGCCATCCTTGCAGTTTCTGTGGACCATGGAAAACTCCAGGGATCTGTGACCAATTGAGGATGTAGGCATTGTTCACACTCCCTGGAAACCGTGTGCACACCTGCAGAATGCGTTTCCAGTGCAAAAACAAAATTTTGCTGGAAAAACTGAGCAGGTCTGACAGCATCTGTGAGAAAAAGACAGAGTTAATGTTTCGAGTCCATATGGCTCTTTATCAGAACTAAAGAGAAGTAGAAATGTGGTGAAATATATACAATTTAAGGGGGTGAGACAGGTGAAGCTGGGTAGAAGACCAGTGATAAGTGGAGGCAAAAGGAGAGATTGCAAAAGATGTCATAAACAAAAGGTCGAAGGAGTGTTGATGGTGGTGATACTGGCTAAAGGAGGTGCTAATGATGACATTAAGAGTAGAAAGCAGGATGAGCAAGTGACAGATGGCCCTAGTGGGGGTGGGGTGGGGGGAGGGGACGATATGGGAGTAAAGATCGAAATAGGCTAAAAGGTGGGAATAAAACAATGAATGGAAATAGATTTTAAAAGTATTATTAGAAATAGGGGGGAAATATAAACATAACAATTAAAAAATAAATATTGAAAAAAGGGGATCAAAAAGGGGTGAGGATGGAGGACAGAGTTCATGACCTGAAGTTGTTGAACTCAATGTTAAGTCCAGAAGGCTGTAAAGGGCCTAATCGGAAGATGAGGTGCTGTTCCTCCAGTTTGCATGGGTTTCACTGGAACATTGCAGCAGGCCAAGGATGGACATGTGGGCATGAGAGCAGTGTGGTGTGTTGAAATGGAGGGTCTGAGTCATGTTTGCAGACAGACCGAAGGTGTTCCACAAAGTAGTCAGCCAGTCTGTGTTAGGTCTTTCCAATGTAGAGGAGATCACATTGGGAGCAGCGAATGCAGTGGACAAAATTGAGGGAAGTGCAAGTGAAATGCTGCTTCACTTGAATGGGCTGTTTGGGCACTTGGACGGTGAGGAGGGGGAAATTAAAGGAGCAGATGTTACACCTTCTGCGATTGCATGGAAAGGTGCTGTGGGAGGGTTTCTGGTGGTTGTGTACCAGCTACACGTTCACTGAATGGAAGCCTTTGTGGTTGATGTAGTCCACCGTGTGTTGTGATGGAGATCTGACTGTCACATGAGTACAGTCAATCGCACCCTCCACCTGTAGGAAAACAGAGATCTGGGTGAATCCAATCGCCCTTGCAGCCTGGCCACCCTGGTCCCAGGGAAACGCACAAAGTTGTTTCCCTCTCAAAGATGGCACCCGTGACCTCATGGATGCATGTGTGTGTGGAGACTTGTGAAATCCCACAGAGGATACCTGTGGAGCCCTGAAAGAAGCCACTGGCATAGAAATTGAACCCTGTGGTCACTTTCACGGTCACTGGCAGTGGATGTTCTCTATGTCTCTGTGGCGCCAAATCCTGCAGTAGTTGGACGATGTGAGCGACCAGTTCCCTAGACATGCGCAGTCTTCAGCGACACTGGTTCTCAGTCTCTGCAGGAATGACGGGCAGCATCTATACACCCTGGGTGTTGCTAGGCACTGACCAGCTACAGTTCGGTGTGGTTCTTCGGCAGTGTGTGTGGGAGCCCCAGCCACCCCTTCTTCTTGAATTTGCAACTCCTTCCACTGCGCAGCCAGGGAGCGTCAGTGACTGTCTCCTCCATTGACTTTGCACTCTGTAGGCCATGAGGCATACAGCTAGATCACCAGGCTCCATGGTCCTGATGTACTCCTCCTGCAGGATGGAAGAGAGAGACACGTGGTTAGCATGGGCGTACTAAGAACCTGTCCTTGTCAATTGTGAAGGCCCCTTAACGGTCCCTGAAAAATGCTGGCCACCACTTGGATGGCCAGAGATTAGTGCGCTGCATGACTGCCCAAAACTCCGCCCACCTCCGCCCCAGCCCACCCAATCGATTGGCGGCAGCTTCACCTATTGGACTGCATGCTGTGCTCTCAGCTCAGGTACAGGCATTCTCCTAACCCACACTGCAAGGCTACACTGTTAGCTTGAATCATGGGGGAGATTGGTCAATACCTGGGTGATGACATTACAAGGGGCTGTGAGTGTCTCTGCCAGTGACTGCTCCATGGCCAGCTTTAGCGAGGAGATTGTACAATATGTGAGTCATCCAGCTGTTCTGCAGTCCACTAAAATGCTCGTGACTTTACGGTCTGTGCTGGTGGGGATAGGGGCATGAAAAACTTTGGAGCGCTTGGTGGCATTTTGACGCAGCTGCATTGCTTGAGTGGGCAGATACGCTAGAAGCTCGTCTCCAATCATATCAACGTGGCTGTGCCTGAACTGTCTGAGCTGCAGAGGAATGGTCACTTTATACAGGTTTCCCTAATATGTGGCCACTTCCCCCACCCACCCTATATGCCACCCTGAATGATTGTGCGCTATATTCAATGACAGGCTGCACTTGCCCAAACCCCACAAATTGTCTCAATGGCAGGGCTGCCATTGCCCCTCCCCTGCCACACGTTGCCTCAATGGCAGGGCTGCCCTTAACCTTGACCACCCCCCCATCGCCCCTGAAGTCCAACAGGCGACCCTGGCGAATACTGCACAATGTTACTATGTACCCGCCACCAAGTTCCCCTCAAAGTGCAGCCCTCCAACTGCACGTCACTTGTATGCTGTTGTGAAAGACATTGGTGTGTTTTTCCACCGACGTGGATGGACGATACGGCGGGGGCGGAGGGGTGGGGGGGTGATTCCGGTGGGCTGGCCTAATAATGATATGCTGATGTATTACACTGAGGTTCCCAATGTCTGGTGGCGGGAAACGCAGCCCACCATCGGCCGGCTGAGCAGATGATTGCGGACTGGTTTCATGCCATCGTAAAACCGATCGTGCCATATTTTCTACTCACACTACCGAGCCCGTCCGATGGGGGCGCGGAAAATTCCACCCTATAATTTAATGTGGTAAAATATTGAATATGATTTTTCTACCAAAATATTTATCTAAACATAAGGAAAATAATTATTTTAGAGGGCAGATGGTTGATTGCTGAACAATGGTCATGTCAATGTTATCTTTATTTGCTTATATGACTTTCTGTTACCAGGGTGGTTTCTATTGATGGGGTTGGAACACCATTCTTGTATTTTCATATAAGTGAGCTATAGTCTGGAAACGCAGTAATATTAGAGACCTAGTTTGTTCCAATTCTTGATGTTATCATCAAGTCTTCATTTACAAATTTTTATACTCGGTATTTTTGCAGTTCTTGTGATAAGAGTGACCTCTGTACAAAAATAAAATATAGACAATGCTGAAAATCTGAAATAAAAACAGAAAACGCTGGAAACATACAACTGGTCTGGCAGCATCTGTGCAGAGAGGAACAGAGGTAATGGGCTGAATTTTATCAACAGATAAGCAGTCCCGTCACCAGGACCGATAGCAGGACCCAACAGCGTGCCAGCAGACTGCACTCACTGGGGCAGCATTTTGGCCAAAGTGGCCCCTGAAATACCCACCACCAGGAGCATTATCCAATTGAGAATGGGAGCATCTCTCTCAAAGCTACTGGCCACTCAGAGAGCTGGCAGCTCAGCAACATTGTATGTGCCATCATTAGAGCTGGCCACTGCTGAGGCTACAGAAAGAAAGAGAGGGTGCCTCAATGCTAAGGGGCCCTTGAAGATAAGGTCAGTTTTCTCCTCACAGTACCTTGTAGTACTGTGGGCTGCTGAGAGGGCCCTCTGTGGGCCATAGAATGTCTATAAAGGGGGGATCCCACTGGGGTACTCATGTAGTGGCAGCCCCTCGCAATACCAGCAAAATGCCAGCGGGGCAGAAGGTGGTCCTCCATTTGGCACCTAAATTACTCAATTGGCCACCCAGAAGGCAGTCACATTGCAGAGGTTCCTGCCACTGGTACATTGCTGTGATGGCTGTGACCTTTCCTCAGAAACCAATGTTCTCTGTATTTTGGCCTCCCGTGTTTACATTATAAAATCTACTACTGTATTGCAGTGATGGAGCACGGGTGCACGAAAACTTGAGTTCACCAATCAACTGACAGGCCAAAGAAGATATTTTTAACAATATTAAGCTTGGGAACCAGTACACAGAGTTCACTCTCTGACGACCAAATTTGCACAACTGACAAATTTAAAAGCATCGATCTTGATTTTTTTTCCTTCTGGGAATGTTAATCATCCTTAATTTGGAATGAAAGCAGGAAGAATATTAAATGGGGAGGTGTGTGCAAGTAGATAAGGGATCATCGAGCACCACACGCTGGCTTGACTTTTATAAACATAGGTAAATAATGGGAGTACGTGAAGCTTCATATGATCGATGACATCATTTAGGATTTAAATCCATCACCAATAAGGTGAATGAAGGTCAATCCATATTGGTTAATTTTGAAAAAATTAGTAGCTTGTGACTTTTTTATCAAGTCTCTTGATTTTAAGAGCTTGGCTCCTGAATTATGAGACAGTAGGGATAGCATTACTGCACCATTCAGCTGAAAACAAAGGGATCTTTCACTTCATTGTGGGCTGTGATCCTGTCATCACTGTTGCTTTGTCTTGTATTTTGAAGAATCTTTGCTAAAAGAGAAGTTGATTATGAGAACAGCTCTAGCTATGCTCCATTGGAGTGATGAGGAGGAGGAGGAAGAGGGGCAGCAGTAGTAGGAGCAGCAGCAACCACAGCAGCAGCAGCTAGCTGAAAGGAGGAGCAGCAGGAAAGCAACAGGCAAGCCAATAACAGAAGGGGACTGCACGCCTTTCCCACCTCTAAAGGTGAGAGAGATGTTCAGCTTCCCTAACCTGACAAAGAAACAGTGTTTTGGAATAGTTTGATTGTCAAGGCAGGTGGTTGTGAAGCACTGCAACAGGAAGACCTGCTGCTAGCTGGACCGGTCAGCCAGGTCATGACAGAGGCACTGAAAGTGACCACTGACTTCAACTTTTATAGTTCTGGATTTTTTTGCAGGTTGCCATTGAGGACACATTGAGGTTGTCACAGTCAGATGGGCATAAATGCATCAGGTAAGTGGACATTGTGTTATTTATCAGTGCCAGTCAGTATATCTCCTTTCCAAATAATGCCACTGTCAGGCAGAGTGTTCGAGTTTGTAGCTCTGCCTGGTTTTCATAGTGCAGGATGTCATGTAATGCACACATGTAGCTATAGGGGAACCTTTGATGAGCCAGGAGCCATCATAAATCACAAGGGCTTTCAAACCATTCACACATAATCCATAAGGAACCACAAACTTCTTGCAAGCACGTGCCCGATACCCATGGAGCTGCCATGATGCCTCCATATTACATCACTTGGCGATTCCCTGATTCATTCCCTCATCTTCCCCATGTTTTGTCCTGGCACTTGTCATAAAGAAAGGCTGCTTGTAGACAATGAAGTCCTCCTTCTAACAAGGATAATGACTCTTCTTCAGAACAGAGTGACTCCATAGCAGAACAGGAACAACAGTAGACACATCACTATAAGATGCATCATAAAGCAGGAGATTATGAAGCTTAAGCTGAGATTCAGGTGCCTTGACATGTCAGGAGGCTCCAGCAAGGGTATCCAAAAACGTTCTGGCCCACTGCACCCTGTGTAACATCACTTAACAAGAGGACTGGAGATGTAGGAAGACAGAGGCCTGCAGGCTTCTTCAGCTGATGAGAAAGAGGATGGTGAAGAGGAGGTGGAGGACATGACGCACAGCATACAGAACATCTTGCATTCATCAGTTTGTTTACCCTGGATGTAGTCCATCAAGTGAAGGGGGCAATCAGGCAGGTAGCCTACGATTGAGGATATCATTCCAATACAAATAGGGGCTACAGTGCAAATTGAGGAGGTTTGCTGAGGAAATACAGGTGAAGCAGCTGAGATAAGATGAGATGAAGATGGTGTTATTGGCAGCAGTGAAAGGAGGAAGCGACAACTGAGCATATGCAAGGTGTGAGGATGAGAGGTAGTACAGTGTACAGTCCTGATTGGCACGGAGGAAGTGATGCAGGGCTGCGGAGTGATGTGCATAGTATAGGAGCTACAGAACAGAGTGGAAGGAGGTGGTTGTTGCAGTCGATAGGTGAAGAAGAATGTATGTTGATCTTTCATGACCTAGTTAGGTCATGGAACCTTTTCTAACATTGTATTCAGCATCTTGGCACCATGTTTCAGCTGCCCATTCAGCTACATCCAATCAATGCTTTCTTGATTATGGCAGCTTGTATCTTCTTGCCAATGATGGAGACAATATATCCCTCCTTTACCACACTGTAACCAGCACGAACTCCAAGAAAGCATCCAAGAACCTAGATAACACATTCCCTTTCTTTCCAACCACCAATTCGTAAATTTTCTTCAAAGTCGTTTCACTCCCTTCTTCCAGCCTCTCTTGCAGAGCTTTACTGAGCTTTTAAATAATGGTTGTGAATTAGGTTATGTGGATGGGGGGCATACTTACAGATGGCAATTCTATAAAATGGGTTAGGCTTTCATATCATGTACGTTGTGGCCTCACCTGCTCCGTTCCTGTCTCCAGTTAAAAAACAGGATTTGTGTGCGTAGATGGTGTTGCAACAAAAGAATCTTTGGGGTACTCTTGTAGTAATGGTGAAGGGGAAAAGAGAAGCCATTGCTAGAGGTGGTGTAGCCAATATCAGACCAACAAACTGGAGTCAAGTGCTGCCAATGTGCTGGAAGGAAGGAAGGGTGTTGGAAAAGGATAGTGTAGTTGATCTTGTTAAAATCTGCAGAAATGTTGAGGTGGGACAATATTCCATTGTCACAGGTCATGTCATTTGTGAGTCTGATTAGGACCATTTCACACCTGAGACAGGGACCAAATCCTAATTGGAGCGATTGAAACACGGGGCAGAATTTTACGCTGGTGGGGTTTTACAGTCCCGCTGAAGTCAATAGACTTTTGAATGGCTCGCTGCATTTTACAGCCCCACCCCCACCATGACATAGCCATAAAGTTTCATCCATGGAGTTATGGTTGTAGTTGTGACAAAACCTTCAAGGGCTTTGGAGAGGAAAGGGATTGTTGGGAATTTAAGGCAGGTGGCCTCAGAACAGAGAGGTTGAAGGTGGGTTGTTGATCAGCTTGTGCAAACAACTGTTTTGCAAGGGTTTAGAGAATGCTGAAGGAGAGAGAACCATTCACAATGGCCTGGATTTTGCTTTGAGGATAATTTGAGGCTAACAGCGCTTACATTGTCATACACCATATGATATATCAGACACGAACTTCTGGAGTATGCAGGTGTGCAGTTATACACCAAAATCTAGAAGCTGTGGTCCAAGTTACCCTTCTCCTCCTCAGGCTGCACTATTACAGTGCCTCACCAATGGACTCATCATTGGAATCAATGTGTAAAAATGTGAATTTGCAATACTTGCCCACTGGTTACTTTCTGAACATGATAGAAAAGATTAGGGCTAATTCAAGAGTAAGTGATAAATCATTATCGCAAAACAACTTTTCCAGACAAGAATGTAATTTTATAAGTAGGAGTCTTATTCCTTCAAATTTAATTAGAGTTGGAAATATATTTTTAGAGAATTAATTTCTTTTTAACCTTTTCTTTCTGTCTCTTTCAACTCTCTCACTCTTACGATCATTTATTTTTCCATCTATTTTGCTTTCTGGTTGAAACTTCCTTGATTGGACTTTAGTAACGATGCTTCAATCTGATTGTTTGAAGAACCACACAGTCGCTTGTCATCATGCACAATTTAAGTTTGGAGAGGGCACTAGAAAAGATAAGAGAGAAACTTGAGAAGGATGTGGGCCTAGAGAATGCTAAGGAAAGTACAAAGGGGGATTCAAACCTTGGATTATGACAGGAGATGAGAAAGGCTGAGGAATTCTAAATGGCTGGGTAGGAATTTGGAAAGTTCAAAGAAGTCAAGATAGATACAAAATGAAAAGTGGCATGACTGGGTGACAAGAAGGGGAGCTTACAGGAGACAGAGACTGGAGAAAAAGCCAAGAGGAAAAAAGGGACATAGAAGTAAGGAAATTAGGTCCAGAACAGCAAATAAAATGCAAACATGACTAGATGAAGAAGGAATTCAGAATGGATTGTTGGCAGAGGTTATGAGCTGTGGAGACTGGTCAAAAACAAACAATAGGGAGATGCAAAAACAAAAAACTGCGGATGCTGGAAATCCAAAACAAAAACAGAATTACTTGGAAAAACTCAGCAGGTCTGGCAGCATCGGCGGAGAAGAAAAGAGTTGACGTCTGTCCGCAAGAATGACCCAAACCTCCCTGTTGCTTGCCATTTTAACATTCCACCCTGCTCTCTTGCCCACATGCCTGTCCTTGGCTTGCTGCATTGTTCCAGTGAAGCCCAACGCAAACTGGAGGAACAGCACCTCATCTTCTGACTAGGCACTTTACAGCCTTCCGGACTGAATATTGAATTCAACAACTTTAGATCTTGAACTCCCTCCTCCATCCCCACCCCCTTTCTGTTTCTTCTCCCTTCCTTTTGTTTTTTCCAATAATTTATATAGATTTTTCTTTTCCCACCTATTTCCATTATTTTTAAATCTTTTATTCCCTGCTAGCCTTTCCACCCCACCCCCACTAGAGCTATACCTTGAGTGCCCTACCATCCATTCTTAATTAGCACATTCATTTGGATAATATCACCACCTTCAAAGCCTCTGTGTTCTTTTGTTCTTTTGTCTGTGACATCTTTTGATTATCTGCTCCTATCACTGCTTGCTTGTCCCTACAACCACACCACCCCCCCCACTTCTCTCCCCCCACCCAACACCACCCCCCCCCCCCCCCCCCCCCCACCTTAAACCAGCTTATATTTCATTCCTCTCCTTAGATTCACTCAGCTCTGTTGAAGGGTCATGAGGACTCGAAATGTCAGATCTTTTCTTCTCCGCCAATGCTGCCAGACCTGCTGAGTTTTTCCAGGTAATTCTGTTTTTGTTTCAGATTACAAAGGAGTCTGACTACAGAGGGTCTTCACAAAGCATTCAACCATTGTTCTCAGTCAGGCCTATCTATGCCAAATAGTTGCCCTAACATGCGTATAGAGAAAGTAGTAAGAAAATACCCACATCCTATGCCATAGAGTCTACAAGACTGCAGCCTGGGTAAAGTGTAGGCTACAGTGCAGAGGAAACATGTCTGTCAATAACGTTTCCATGTGCCCTGTGGAGCATTTTAACTGGAAACACATTGTTCTACTCAGCTCACCTGATCAAGATACTGGTCAGATTCCACATCTGCTGTGCAAGAGGCAGCAACAACTGTCTTCCCTGAGGAAACATCATTTGATTAAAATAGAATTTTCATCCAGCAAATAGGAAGAGTTCTGCATCTTTTTAGCATCTTTTTAACATGATTTTACTTGGACAGGATAAATGTGACTTTAAAGGTTGTTTCAGCTTACTATAGCTACTCTTGACTCCAAGGACTGAATTTTACTGCAGGCTTTAAGATGCCAATTTGGAGAAAAATGGGGGTCCTGAGCCCCTTTTTCTGACAGTGGGACTGGCTTGGCAATCTTATCAGAGACAGCTTCCTAATCAGCCACCTCTGGACAGCCCAGTTAAGAATAGCAGGCAGGTTCTGGATGCTGACAGTCCATCAGATGGTCAGCAGTTTTGAAGCCTCAGCAGGCACTGAGAGAGGTAGGACACCTCAAGGACACTTCAAAATGGAGGCCCTTAGATAAGTAAGTAGAAGTAATAAATTCAGGGTGAACAAAAGACTCCACCATTCACAGGGGAATCCTCTCCAAGGGGACTGTTGGGGCTGCAAAGCTTTTCTTACCTGCCCACAGTATCTTCTTTGGGCCAAGGAGCCTCTGGCTCTGATGGCTCCTTTGGGCTACCACAGGGAAGGTGCCTTTATGAAACTCCTGGCTTTCCATAAAGCAGGGGAGCACCCCACTGCCAGCAAAATGCTGGTGGCTCCACTGAATGGTCCCTAAAAGGCCCATAATGGCCTTCCTCTGTGGAGTGGGCAGCTGATTCACACTCTAGCCCGTCTTCTGCCCACTACTGAGAATCCTCCTTGGCAGAAGGACTGTAACAGGGAGCTGTCCCAACATAACTGCCCGCTTTACTGCTCCACCCACCCCCCACCCCATAACCTCCGTTCCTGCTGCTTCATTCCCGATAAAATTCAGGCTTAACAGTTTCAATGAGAAGTGAAGAACCATTCTGTCGGTACCATCCCCATACTCAGAAACTGAGTGGAACTGGTGACTCTGAAATACTAATAGATCTTCATCCATAAACTGAAAAAAGACTGAAATTCATTGGGCTAGCTTTTTGTTTTCACCATCAGGGAAGTAACCTGGCAGAAGGGATAATATTCAGGTGGGTTTTATAAAAGGTGAGTGACCTACTCTGCCAGATTATTGTCCTAATGGTGTAGACAAACCTGTTGACTCATCCAGGGATATGCTTGAGAGGAAGATAGTTAATATGCCAACATTAATATTGTAACATGAAAGATTCCTTATGACATAAAGGTATTGCATTAGCTGGTCAACTTTTATTCAGCTTCAGGTAAGTTCAATTTGCAACTGAGTTCCATGTGTTAGGTGGGAACATAGGCAGGAGTTTGGGTTTTATGTCGGGGCCCCATCATCGCGGTCAAATGGGTGTCATAGCCCCATACTGTGTGGAAAAAATGACCTGGCAGCAATTTTCCACAAATAAGCCAGTTAGTGGTAAAAGGCGGGTGCACCGTCCAACAAAGAGACATGCGGAGACGCTGCAACTCTGAAGAATCAATGGCAGCCTTTCCAGGTAAGGCAGGCGCCCTCACTCGCTAAAAGTTTTAAATTGAGAAAGGAAACCCCTCCACAGGGAGGCCTGTTGCTGCAGCAGTGACCAGGCCTGTGGAGAGGGCCTCAAAGCCCACCTCATGCTGGTTCCCCATTATGCCACCTGGATGCCATCTCCAGGTAGCTGGCATGGACTCTCTTACTTTAGAAGACCCGAAAGAGGACTTAAAAATTTCAGTTGGCCTTTGACAGTTGGCCATGAGTGGCCATTTAATTGACTGCTTGCCTGGGTAACCACGCCAACCCCCAGCCTGCCTCCAGGAAAATGGCCTGTGGAGGAATGATGCTGACATACCGGCGTGCTGGCCAGAGGTGTGAATTTTCTGGCCCATTCTCCTCCAGATTTGCCCCCATCAGTGGCTGAAAATCCTGTTCCATGTCTCACTCATGTACAAATGTTGCTTTAGAAATTTAGCCTATTCTTCAATACAGACATCCATGTAACATAAAATACAAAGGTCAATATGGTTAAATGGTGATTAGCATTTCTTCAACAGTGCTCCAACCTTAGAAGGGCGTCAACTATTGCTCGAACCTATCATTTTGCTTTCATTGATCACACTGACTATTCTGTGGCCTCAGTGCGATCAGAAGCAAATAAGAAGCAATTCTGTGACATAGGACCATTCATTGGGAACTGAAATGCAACTGCCCAAATTAATTCCATGCCAAGTCATTTGTTTTGTACTTTCATTGGACGTGTGCAGCACTGGCAGGACCAGATTTTGTTGCCCATCCCTAATTGCCCTTGTGGAGGTGGTGGTGAGCTGCCTTCTTGAATCAATGCAGTCCATTTGGTGCAGGTGCCCCCAGAGTACTGTTGGGAAGGAAGTTCCAGGATTTTGATACAGTGACATTGAATGAATAGTAATATAGCTCTAAGTTAGGATGGTGTGTGGCTTGGAATGGAATTTGCAAGTGATAGTGTTCCCATGCATCTGCTATCATCCTCCTTCTAAGCGGTGAAGGTCGCAGATTTGGAAGATGCTGCCGGAGGAGCCTTGGTGTGTTGCTGCAGTGCATCTTGTATATGGTACGAACTACAACCACTGCATGTCAGTACTGGGGGGAGTGAATGTTTAAGTTCACCAAGTTAACCTCGACCATCAGAATTGACATGTCTTTTTTGAATTTAAGCAAACACTTTGGGGATAACTATTTCCTCGTGTGTTCTTGATGCCAACATCTTGACCAATCAGAGTCCACATGCCACCCAGTCAGCACCCTTTTTGTCATGTAATACAGGTTGTTGTTCCCTTTGAAACTTAGCATTCTTGCATCTGTCCTGAAGAGTGCAAGATGAAAAGCTTTGATGAATCATCTTTTTTTTCAGCAATGTTTAAGTTGGTGGATGGGATGCCAATCAAGCAGGCTGCTTTGTCTTGAATAGTGTTGAGCTTCTTGAGTATTGTTGGAGCTGCACTCACCCAGGCAAGTACAAAGTATTCTATCACTTGTGCCTTGTAGAAGATGAAAAGGCTATGGAGAGTCAAGAGGTGAGTTACTCACCACAGAATTCCCAGTCTCTGACCTTCTCTTATAGCCACAGTACCTATGTCGCTGGTCTGGTTAAATTTCTGATCAATGGTTACTCCAGGGTGTAAATGGTGGGTGATTCAGCGGTGGTAATGCCGCTGAATGTCAAGGGGAGATGTTTAGATTCTCTTTTGCTGGAGTTGGTCATTGCCTGGCACTTGTGTAGTATGGATGTTACTTGTCACTTATCAGGCCAAGTCTGAATGTTGGCCATGTCTTGCTGTACATTTTCACGGACTAGTTCAATGCCTGAGGAGTTGTGAACGGTACTGAACATTGTGCAAGCATCAACAACATCACTTTTTGGGTGTTATGATGGCGGGAAGGTCATTGATGAAACAGTTGAAGATAGTTCAAACTGAGGTACTACCCTAAGGAACTCCTGCAGCGATGCCCTGGGACTGAGATGATTGACCTCCAATAACAACAACCATCTTCCTTTGTGCTAGATACAACTCCAACCAGAAGACAATTTTCCCCCGACTCCCACTGACCTCAATTTTGCCAGGGTTCCTTGATGCCACCCTTGGTCAAAATCTGTCTCGCTGCCAAGGGCAGTAATCTGCACCATACCTCTTGGGTTCATCTCTTCTGTTCATATTTGGACCAAGGCTGTAATGAGGTCAGCAGCTGAGTGGCCCTGGCAAATCCCAAATTGAGTGACATGTGAGCAGATTATTGCTGTGTAAGTGTCGCCTGATGATACTCTCAACGATACCTTCCATCACTTTGCTGATGATCGAGAGGAGACTAATGGGATGGTAAATGATTTCTCCTGCTTTTTGTGGATAGGATATACCTGGACAATTTTCCACATTGTTGGATGGAAAGCAACTAGTGTTGTAGTTGGACTTGAACAGCTTGTCTAGGGGTATGGTTAGTTTTGGAGTGCAAGTCTTCAATGCTCTTGACAGGATGTTGTCAGAGCCCATAGCTGCTGCAGTATCCAGTGCCTTCAGCCATTTCTTGATACCATGTACGGTGAATAGAATTGGCTGAAGACTGGCATCTGTGATTCTTATGAGGAGGCAGAGGTGGCTCGTCCATTCAACACTTCTGGCTGAAGATGGTTGCAAATGCTTCAGCCTTGCTTTCGCAGTAATGTACTGGGCTCCCCCATCATTGAGGGTGGGGATATTTGTGGAGTCGCCTCCTCCTGTTAGCTGTTTAATTGTCCACCACCATTCATGACTGGATGTGACAGGGCTGCAGAGCTCTGGTCTGATCCATTGGTTGTGGGATTCCTTAGCTCCATCTATCGCATGCTGCTTTCACTGTTTGGCATACAAGTAGTCCTGTGTTATAGCTTCACCATGTTGATATCCCATTTTAGGTATGCCTGGCGTGCCCTCCTGTACTATTCACTGAATCAAGGTTGATCCTTTGGCTTGATGGTAATGGTAGAGTGGGGGGAATACCAGGCTATGAGGTTACAGATTATGGCTGAATGCAATTCTACTGTTCCTAATAGCCACAGTGCCTCATGGATGCCCCGTTTTGAGCTGCTAGGTCTTTTCTGAATCTATCCCATTTAGCACGGTGATAGTGCCACACAATGTAATGAAGGGTATGTTCATTGTGAAGAGGGGACTTTCCCTTCACAAGGCCTGTTTGGTGGTCACTCCTACCAATACTGTTGTGGACAGATGCATCTGTGGCCAGCAGGTTGGTGAGGACAAAGATCTAGTAGGTTTTTCTTTCCTGTTGGTCCTCTCACCATCTGTCACTGGCCTGATCTGGCAGATATGTCCTTCAGGCTCATGAAGTCAATCATGGTTACTGAGTCAGTCATTGAATTCTACCAGCCACCAATACACCCCATGCACCACCCTCCTACCCCACAACCACCCTTGGTATATTCTGTGCCCTTCACCATCAATGCTTTCTCAAAGTAGCCCTCAACATGAAGGAGTACTGATTCATGAACTGAGGGAGGGTGTAGATGGTAATCGGTAGGAGGTTTCCTGGTCCAAGTTTGACCTGATCCATGAGGCTGCATGAGGTCCGGAGGTGATGTTGAGGATACCCAGGGCAACATTATCTCTACTGTATGTCACTATGCCTCCACCTCTGCTGGGTCTGTCCTGCTGGTGGGACAGGACATACCAAGGGATGGTGATGCCGGTGCCCAGGACATTAACTGTAAGGTATGATTCTGTGAGTATGACTGTGTCAGGCTGTTGCTTGACTAGTATATGGGACAGTTCTCTCACTTTTGGCACAAGACCCCAAATGTTAGTAAGGAAGATCTTACAGGGTTGACAGGGCTAGGTGTACCGCTGTTGTTTCTGGTTGACATCTGTCTAGTTTAATTCCCTTTTGATTTTTCTGTAGCGGATTGGTACAATTGAGTCACTTGTAGGACAGACCAGGTAAGGGTGTCAGATATCCTTCCCTAAAGCAACAACATAGAGATATGACTTTCATCCATTTTTCTTATCAGTTCTGAAGAAGAGTCATAACTCTGTTTCTCTCTCTGCAGATACTGCCAGACCTACTGAGTATTCTGAGTGCTTCCTGATTTAATATTGACTTTCATTCCATTAATATGAGTGGGATTTGAATCTTATTTTCACAAGGTACACCAGAACTGGATAATTAAACAGATAATATTTATGATGGGGGGCATTTTAGCATTACTAGGATTACATACCTTTAAAAACATGATGACTCATGTTTAAGTGGAAGGGACAAGTGTGAAAATGGTCATTTTTTAACATTCTTTAATTCAGATTAGGACTCTGGATTTTAATGATAATGTGATCTTCATTTCAGTACTGAGCTATGACCCAGAAGTTATCAAAATACAACTGATAAAAGAGCAGGAAGACTTGGTGGGCTGGCAAATTTGCTATCCACAGGTTGTCTGATGAACTTATTAATAAAACAACAGTGGCAGTACTTCTAAAGATGTTCAGCAATCCTTCGTTTCCCAGAGTAGTGAGCTTCTGGAATGTGATGCCAGCTTGTGTGGTGGGCATTGACTCTCTGCATTCCTTCAAAAGGGAGCTGAGCAAGTTCTTGACTAGGGCAGAAATCACTTCCTATAAAAGGTAAGTGGTTTAACATTTAATGCGTACATGGTTAATGTGATCTCCTAGACTGGTTTTGATTGCCTGAAAGGGATGAAAAGAGATTTTCAAAGCTTTTATCCTCCATATTGGTTTGGGTTTTATTGTCTGTGTCTTTTGTCACTTCCAGAGGATTTTGTAACTATGGAGATGAGCAGGGCAGGGATGGTGGGGGTGGCAGGGGAGAGGGGTGGGGGCGTGGGGGGGTGAGGGGTGTTTGCTGAGGGATTTGAAGTGGTGGACGTTTGACTAGCCATTATGCTCCAGACATCATGGCCAGAATTTTTCGCTCAGCATGCGGGTGCGTGCCCAACATGCTCAAGCTAAAAATAGCACGCCATGACATCGAGTAAGCATCCCAACATAACGTGATTTTTCGCTCGGTGGGCACGATGGGAGTCAGAGCTGTGCCCGCCATCAATTATGAAGCCAGTTAAGGCTCATCGCACAGGCAAAACGGACGGGTGTGCAGCCGACAATTTCAAACACCTCATTGAAGGGCGGGATAAAAATGGTCAGCAGCATTGCCAGTTTGAATAGGAGTTTTGGAAATAGCTTGTTGCTGGTTCCTTATTGGTACTTGGCAGCTTCCTCTCTGTTCGGCGCTTCATTGTTAGCATTTACAGGCTTCATTTCAGGACTTACTGGTGTCCCCAAGGGCCCCAGAGGATTCAGACCGTGTGGACCCTTCCAGGTATCAGGCAGCCTTCCGTTACCCTGGTAATAAGGATTGCGCTCTCCGCTGAGGAGGAAGAGAGAGGCAGAAGGGAGAGGAGGCCAGGTGTCCCAATACAGCTTCCAGGGGACGGACCTGTGGGAGGAGAGGCCCAAGTACAAAGGGCACAGGGTCAGCAGGAATTCCAAGGCAGAAGGGGCCGTAGAAGACACCACTAATCTGCTACCAGCGTTTACACATGGCGAAGCAGCTACCTCAGTATGTCCTAAGTGCAATGCTGAAGGAGGCTCCACCCCTCAAGGGAGATCGTGACCTCCATTTGCCAGATGATTGGGCCTGAGATCAGCTCTGACTGTGCAGGCAGCACCCCATTCCAGTGGCTCTGAGGGTCACAGTGCCCCTCAACTCCTATACCTCCGGCTCTTTCCAGGAGTTGCTGGGAGATCTGTGTGGAGTCTCCCAATCAGCTGTCCACAGTTGCGTCAAACTGGTGACAGAATCTCCATTCAGGTGGGTACTGACCTTTATTCTTTACCGTACAGACGAGGCCAGCCAGGCTGAGCAAGCCAAAGGCTTTACAGCAATTGCTGGGTTCCCCCGTATCCAGGGTGCTATAGACTGTATACATGTGGCCATCAAGCAGCCAGTGGGTGAGCCGGGTGCCTTTGTCAACAGGAAGGGCTTCCACTCCATGAACATGCAGATAGTTTGTGACCACAGGATGCTGATTCTGAAAGTCTGTGCAAAGTACCCAGGCAGCTCCCATTACACGTACATCCTGAGACATTCCCAGGTGCCGAGGCTCTTCAGTGCTCCAGCCCAACTGGATGGATGGCTGCTGGGTGGCAAGAGCTATCCATTGTAGAGGTGACGCATCTCTACCACCCAAGAACAGAGGCAGAGAAGCGTTATAATACGAGTCATGCCTCCAGAGCAGTGGAAAAGAGGACCTTCTCAAGAAGTGGTTCAGATGCCTAGGCCATTCAGGGGTGCACTCCAATATCCCCCAGAGCGGGTGTCACTGATAGCAGTTGCATACTGCGTTCTCCACAATCTGGCACTGCCAAGGGGGGACTCATTAGATGAAGGGGATCTTGACACAGCTGCACAGGCCACAGGTGATGAATCCAGTGGTGAGTCAGAAGAGGAGCATGGTAAGGGTATGGAGCCAGACCTCGATAACCTCCAGGGAGGCAGGGACACTAGGGATGGCTTAATCCATCACCCCTTCAACTAGGCTACCAAAGGCCTGCTTCTACTTCATGCCAGGGCTGCCGTCTCCATCCCGGATATCTGAAACGACCCTTTCATTTGCACCCAAAGTCCACTCAATGCCTGTGCAATAAGGTATCCATTTACTCACGTCCAGCATTACATACTGGCATACCCTGCACCAGACAGAAAAGAAGTGAAGCATACTCAGGCCATCAGAGCCAAAGAAAATTTAATGCTATTGTAACATTGAATGATTAATGACATTACCATTACTGGTTTTGATGTCCACACCAGCAGTCATATAAACCAAACATAAATGAACAGAAAATCACGTGTGAACTATCCCTCTTGTGCTCATGGTGCCTTTAACTAATGTTTCCAAATGCTACTTCTAAATGCTCCCCCCTCGCTGGCACCTGCACTGGAGACAGCCTACTGTCTCTGCTGTCTTGTTGGTCTTGATGGCCTTGGTGGTCACCCTCTGGCCAGTGGAGCCTGTGCTGGCCCCGCCTGGGAGGGAACGGCTAGCACCATGGCTAGCATCTCCCCAGTCATCACAGCCTCCTCAAATGCCACAGTCACTGGCAGAGAGGCAGAGGAGCCTCTGCCATCATCCAGAGCGCCCTGTGAGGAGCCCACGGAGATGACCGGCAGCTCGTGTGCCAACGTGAGATTGCTTTGGGCCTCTCTGCTCACCATTGCTGGACAGGCACCTAGCTAGGATACTGGGTGCCTCATCCATCTCCCACACTGGCACTAACCACCTGAGCTCAATGCCTGTGTGAGGGCTTGTAGGTCCGAGCACAACCCTAGGAGCTCCTCATTCTGTCCCTGCAGCTGCCTCTCCATGGGGGTTGCCACTCTCTCAATGGAGGAGGCAGTGTGCTCATCCATGAGGGTCAACTCAGTGCTCATGTTTGACATGAACTCCTCCATAACAGAGATCATGGCATGCAAACCCTCATGGATCTCTGCCAGATCCTCCCGCACATCTTGCTGGACATCCAGCATCTGCTGCCTAATGGACAACTCCAGAGGCTCAACATCTTCCTTCAACTGAGCATCGTCCTGGTCCCCAGCAGTCCTCCAACTGACAGAACCCTGGGCACTCTCTGCTTCCACCTGCACCTCAAGCAAGTGTAAAGTGCCCTCACCGCTGTGCACCAACATTCTAGCCTCAGATCTAATGCCCACCGAGGTGCTGGTATCTGCGCTGATTTCTGGTTCAGAAAGCGAGTGTGACACAGGTGCAAATGAAACCTGGTGGTTCTTCGGCATCAGGAATGTTCCTTCAGGGTCCAGAGAGTGGCTGCTTGCTGGTGAATCTAAGGGAGAACAAGGACATGTCCTGATTTAAAGTCATCACTCTGTCATTGTGCCTGCCAGGCACCCTGGTGAGACAATGGAGTTCTGCATCGTGGTGCCATCATCTTTCAATAATCAATGGGGACTCCAGGTTCGAGCTCAAATAAATGAAGCGACCACGTTAGAATGGTTGTACAATCTGAAACTTTCATCTCTGGGCACTGTGCTCTTACCTTCGTCTGGCACCCCCGCCTCTCCGTGCCCGGTTGCATATGGAACATGCCGGCTCTTGAGCTCAAGGGCGTCCTGCTCGAACCTGCTGTGCAGCAGCAGGTTGGGTGGGCCTCCACCGGTACATGACCTGTTCAATTGGTTATGGCTAGTCTTCTCCTGAAAGGACAAAGGAGCATTGATTAGTCCACTCTCTACCTGCAGCACCATTGCAGCCTGGCCAACCCCAGCTGAGGAACATCTCGCAAGGCACATCTGAGTCATGGCCCTCGAGCCACAAAGCATTCAATCCAAGCAGAAAGGGCTCACCCCCTTGGCCAGCTCTGGCATCACTGACAGTTGGCACTCAGATTCTAGCAGCCCTGAGGCCCACGGGGGGGTGGCCACACCTTAACACATCTGCACACTGATCCACGCCATTACAGTACTCACCCTTCCTGAGCACAGCAGGTCATTGAACCTTTTCTGGCACTGCACCCGTGTGTACCGCACCACGTAATGGCTGCCAACCAGTGCTGCCACCTCCTCCCACGCCCTCTTTCTGAGGTGCAGTGGCTGCCTCCTCCCATCTCTGGGGACAATGATGTCCCTCCTGGCAGCCACCTCCTCCAGGAGGACCACGAGGCACTCATCCAAAAAGCGAGGGGCAGAGTGCCCACCCAACCTGTCCTCCCGCCTGCCTTGCCCAGCCGCACTCAACCCCATAACTTGAATGTAAAAACACAGAGGAGACGTTCTTCAGTGGCAGCTTTCCAGGGGCTGCCTGCACCATAGGACCCAGCGGCCAACAAGCACCTGCCCCCACCCACCCCTTCCCGACCAGTGAGGAGCTGCTTTTCACATTGGCCAGGTCTTAATTGGCCCGCCACCATAAAATCACGGTCAGGGGCCGATCGCAGGGGCTGGGCCATTTCCTGGCTTCTCCCGGGCCTGCTGACCTCACAATTCTGCCCCAAGAGTGTAGGGCAGGCTTGATAGACCAACCAGAAATTTTTGTACATTTGTAAATTGTTCTGACGGTTGTAAAATGCTTTGACATATTCTGCACATGTGATAAAGAACGATATAAATGCAATTTCTTTTTATTTTATTTTAGCCATGACCCCATATCTATTCAGTGGTTTTAAACTGTCTATAATTATTTTATCTTGGACTCATGTAGCCTGGAGACAAAATACCATCCTACAAGAGCAGATTTGAACTTCAGCTTCACAGTAAAGCAGAATCTCCTAACCCACTGCTCCAGGTAAAGATTCAAACTCGTCCATTTTCTCTCCCTTTCAAGTGACTGCAGCATGGCCACAAACTGACAGAAAATTGTTCTGTTTAATGAAGAAAGAAATATTTTTTTGAAGCAAAATGTCAGTGAAGAGGAAGCCTCCAATGGTGGTATTTCTTCAGTTCCATCTATCTCAACTAGCGATGCCTGGCACTGCAACATCATCAGGATCCTGTTAATGATGCCTCAAGAGCAATAAGAGAAACAGCTGAGAGCTTAGGCACTGCATGAGGTTTCTGCTATTAAACATATTTAGGCATGCAGTTTCTTTTGAATTGTTGGTCACACAAACCACGAGAAGAGACACCATAATTCAGGTTTCCACATGACTCAGTTAATCATCCGGGCATTTAGTGTTACTTAAGGTTATTCATTCATGTATAATCTTTTTGACAATTAAAGTTTGAGATCTCTGTAATATCGCAAGTTGTTAATGGAGGTCATTTAAGCAGGTTGTGCCAGCTATTGCTTAATGTGTTTATCTATCGGAAATAATGAAAGTCAGATATTGAAATTAGAACTGTTGGTGTGCATAGGATGGGTATACATCTGTTTTTATGCAAGCTATTAATATGTGTTTTTAAAGTAGTAATATTAAAATCATTAACTTGGTACAAGTGAACCTGGGGAAAATAATTACTGCGATGTTTTAACATTGTACACAGGGACAACAGACATACTTATTGAAATACTTTAAATTGTTAACCAAACACAGATGCAAGAATTCTCTTCAGATTCCTAGCCCTTATAGGATGAGATGAAGAGACATGGGATGAAAGCTTTTGTGGAGCACAAACACCAGCAGAGATCAGTTGGGCCAAATGGCCTGTTTCTGCACTATAGACTTGATTAACTGAATATTTTCTGCTACTTGGTATCTTAACAAAGACCATTTCAAAGTCCAAATATATTACACTACATTAATCTTGTCTATTCTTTATGCTACTTATTCAAATAATTCAATAAAGCTGGTCAACCATGAACCTCTTTTTTGAAAATTGTGCTGTCTATCCTTTATTATATTTTTGGTTTATGAATGTTTTTTATTACATCTTTGAGTAAAGATTCCACCAGTCTCTAACCACTCATGTTAAGCTAGATTGTCCTTTGTTCTTGTGATTTGTTCTTTTCCTTTTTTTAAACGTGACAATCATATTAACTGCCTCCCAGTCCTCTGGCACAAGCCTATAATGAGGTGTGGAGTCGAATGGCCTTGGCAGAACCCAAACTGAGAATCAATGAGCAGTTTATTGTCATAATAGTGCTGCTGAATCATACTGTTGATGACAACTTCTATCACTTTGCTGCTGATTGAGAATGGATTGATGGGGTAATAATTGGTGGATTGGATTTGTCATTCTTTTTGTGGAAAAAACATACCTGAACAAGTTTCCACGTTGTCAAGGAGATATCGGTGTTGCGTCTGTGCAAGAGCAGCTTGGCTAGAGGCCTAACTAGGTCTGGAGAACAGGTTTTCAGTTCTACAACCAGGATGTTGTCAGATCCCATTGCCTTTGCTGTATCCAGTCCGCTCAGCTGTCTCTTGTTATCGGCCAGAATCTTCCATTCTGGAGTCTAAATTCAGTTGCAGGAGTCGAAGTTGCAGTGATTTCCGCTGGAGCAAGGACAGCTGACCATGCACAACCTGGTGCTGTTCAGCTCATTACCTACACATCTGCAATGAGCATGGTGAATCTCATGGCAGGACGGGCAGGAAGTCTCAGTCCCCACCATTGCCTCATGGGTCAAAGGTCCAGGCACCAGATTTAAAGGCACCCATTCATTTACTGCAGGCCAGGAGCTTCAGTCTGGCTGTCCTTCAAGACTCTATCAATGAGAACACCCCAGATCAGACAACGCGTGGCCCCACAGTTCAGCAAAGTCTCCCTGGAGATTCTCCTTCAGGCCGTCCAGGAAAGGCGGGAGGTCTTGCTTCTCCAGGATGGCAGAAGGAGTCCCTTCCATCTAATCATGGCGATCTGGACGGAGGCCACAGTGGAGGTTAGTGCTTTTGGGCCCTCCAAAGAAATGACCAGCGGTGCAGGAAGAGGATGAAAGATTTGCACTCTGCCAGGGTAAGTGGCAGCATCTACTAACTGCAAATTGACATTCATAAGGGCATCAAATAGTCTAAGTGTGCTAGTGCATAGTGATGTCAGACAGGAGTTTGGTTTGCAGAACTCACCAACAGATGTGTCATGTGCACTGAATGCATGTCAGCCATTTCATGCTCTCAATCTTCTATCAGTTGCGAGACATTCTGCTTGTTATCACTTACTGGGGAAAGTTTAGCATGCTCCTGAACATGTTGTACAGCCATTGGGATGACAATCAATCCTTCCATCTTTCTGCAGGACAAGAATGCCCACATTAAAAGGGAGTGGTCCAGTACCGGAGACAGCATTCCAGACATTAGAGTCCTCACCCTATATGAGGAGGAGGCTGCCTGGATAGCCGAGGTGGAGCAGGGCCATACCTGCACTGAAGTTGAGATAGGACTCCCCCAGGAAACCAGTGTGGATGCCTCCAGCCTGCAGTTGTCAGCTGCACCCACTTAGTAACACCTTAGCTTAACTGAGGAGCCTGCTTAGGCATTCACTAAATCTATCTTCTATTCCAGGTACCAGCAAGAAAAGGGGGAGGCCCACAACAGAGACCACACACAGCTCCATCTGCAACCCCACCTCTGAGGAGGGTGCCTCAGAATCCTCAGAGGATGTACCATCATGGCATTCAACTGCACCCTGCACCAGCGTAGATACACTCACCTTGATGGGTCTACATTCCAGAGCATGCTCGGGGTCACAATCTGGGGACCAGATCACTGATCTGGGTCCAAAGCTGTCAGAGGACATGACAGCCGAATTCTCTGACACTCAAAGGATTGCTGGAGACCAGGGTGCTGCTCAGCCCCATGCAGATGACAAGCCTCTGGGCTTAGTTCTAAGAGACCTGATGGAGATACAGAGGGAACATGAAGCAGAGATGCCAGAGGCCATGAGCAAACTGAACCGAAGTTTGGAGTTCCATCTGATGTATGGCTCAGGCATGCGAGCACTTGGCTGCCTCCATGGAAAGGGTGACCCAGGTCCAGCAGAATGCACAGTGTCTGCCTGACATATGATCTGACCTGCATTCCGTCACCCTAGCCATTGCTGCAGTGCAGCAGTGGCTAGGCAAAGGGAGGCCGGGCTGCTCAACCTTCATCCAGGCCCTCCTTCTCTTCAAGAAGTCAGGGAGGTGCCATCTGGCATCCACAGGGAGGTGGGGGCTTTAGCGCAGGTCATTCCAAGGGTGCCCTGCCACTCCACTCCCGCTCTGCCACTGAGCCCATCACTTCCAGCAGGCCAGGCTGAGGAGGGTGCACCTGCATCTGAGCAGGAGACCCTTAGCAGGCCAGGGCCCTTTAGGCCTTTGATCACCAGTGGATGCTTGCTGAAGTCATCAGAGCCAGCAGGGCATAGCAGATGTTGTGGCTCCACCTAAACGTAATGGTAGGCAAAGAAAGTTTTGAAGGCACACAGATGGCACAGGCGTACGCCCATCGCATTGGCATTTGTAAATATACGGTCACTTGCAATGTTGGAAGTTTCCTGGATTCCATCTTTCTGCTTGTTGCTTCAATGGTTGCAGGCATTTAGGCCCCCATCAGAGTTTGATAATGAACTCCAATAGATTCACTTCTCCCACATTATCAACATAGTG
This sequence comes from Carcharodon carcharias, assembly GCF_017639515.1. Taxonomy (NCBI): domain Eukaryota; kingdom Metazoa; phylum Chordata; class Chondrichthyes; order Lamniformes; family Lamnidae; genus Carcharodon; species Carcharodon carcharias. Next base: position 106,165,470 of record NC_054477.1, read on the forward strand.
ATTACTCAATAATCCCACATGTTCAATATTAAGCATTGGCCATCATTTGTGAGTGTGCTGTCTGGTCACATATCATACAAGACATTACTTGCAGCTCACTATGTTCTGGCCTCTGAGAGTGAGTTCAGTGAGGTCAGTACTTTTCCAGCTGCTGTTGCCCTGATGTCAGATGTGGGTGGATGCCATGAGAGTTCAGGGGAGTTAAACCTGCTGTGTGAGTAGATGCAGTTTAAGGGCTGAGACAGTGAAGCTTTACACTGTCTTCTTAACAATAGAAAACCAGAGGCTTCCCGACATGTCCGGAGAAAGCTGTGGTGGGCACATCCAATCGTTCAAGGCCTTCCTTGGTGATTTGTCATTTTGAGCTACCATGCAGGTGAAGGCTGCAATTAAGGAGGCAATGAACACATTAGTCTTGACTGCACAAGGGAATTGATTATAGGATTTAAGATGTGTGCAGTTGGCTGAAGTCTTTGCCTGCTCGTCTTCATATCAAGGGTGGCAGTAGACCCCACATAAAGGGTTTTCTACCAAAGTGCATTGGGCATCATTGAAGGGCTGGGTTTTATTGCATGAGATGAGAGAGAGCATGGTAGGTCTGTGTGCGGGACTATGCCAAGGGCTGTGAGGCTATCCATGTGATTCATCAACAGCTCTAATAGGTCTCTGCAGGGTCCACGCAGGAAAGATGTTTCCCTTGGCTGTGGTGTCCACAATGTTGGATCATAGTCTCACACTAATACTAAAAATCCACCTAGAACTGAAACTTGCAGGAGTCTCTGTGATTGGATGCTCCAGAGTGATTGCTGCTCAACAACCCATAATGATGGTGAGGCAGTCTCAGTGAATAGGTTCCAAAGTAGTCTCAAAACTTTTCAGCCTGATAAAGATGTCAAGGGATATGGGTTTACTCTACGCAAGTGGCGATCAGGGACAGGAACACAATTTTTCTTGATCAATTTGCGTGGAGGAGCGATCTCGAGGGGCCAAATGGTGTTCTCATGCTGCTCCTCTCTGTGGACCCATCTATCTGGTTCTGCCTGAATGAGTTGTCTGCTAGATTTGTCCTCCCTTGGAAGCAGGTGTTAGGGTGACATAAGTGTACCCTTACCGAGTTTAGATTTGATAGCGCTTCTAAGCTGTCCTGCCCGCAGACTTTGTGAGCACATGGATAAAATCTCAATTCTACTTCCAGGGGCCTGAGGTCATGGGAGAATGGAATGTTGTGTATATCCTAAAGTGTGTGTTTAGTGCCAGGGCTCTGAATATTAGCACAGTTTGGCACATCTAAAGGATCAAACCACTAGCAGAGCAAACGTTAAGTAGTGCAATTTAATTCAGCTATCATTAATCAAGATACATTAGAGCAAAGGAGCAGGGTCTTCCTGCCAGCAGAGGATAGAAAACCAAAAAATAAGGAAATTTCTTGGCTGCTCTCTCTGCCTGGAATCTGTTAGCTATCAGGTTGCCACGGGCTCATTGAGATCCTGGCCCTCATCTTCACGTTCTCATCATTGGAGGAGACATCTTGGTCCTCCATGATACCCTCAGCCAAACCATCCCCACTTTGCTGCGCAGGCAATGATGACCTGGGACATTCCCTGTGGTGTGAATTGGAGAGCCCCAACTGAGCAGCCCAAACATCTGAACCTTATCTTTAGGAGGATCTATCATCTGTTCAACGATGGACCGGGTGGAGACATGTGGAGCATTGTGGCTCCCCTTAGCATTCTGCCTCCCAGGACGCCTCTGTACTACCTTTGCCCCATTCCACTCTTCACCTCCCGCAACTGTCCTGCCTCTGCTCCACTCTCAAGCACCATCGAGGTGCAGGCATCACTAATGTCTCCAGTGAATGGGCAGCTAGACTATCACTTTGGTCTGAAGGTTATACACTGCACAGGGAGGAAGCCCTGGACTGAGACTCCCGCCTTTACTTTGTGCAGGAACCAAGGTTTCACATCTGAGTGACACAAACACTGCTCATCAGAACAAGGAGCCATAGGCAGGGAGACATTCTTGGCAGTTTATTTACAATAATGAACATTATGTACATGTGATTGATAGCCATACCCAGGCTGTTCAAATATGTCTTCTTAACCATCGTAACCTTGCTGCGATGTCTTTGTTCTCCCCCGACATCCACAGTGGAGGTGGAGGCAGCCTGCTGATCACAATGCTCTATCTCTGATGACCTTGATGGGTGTCCGCTGGAGGGCCGAGACCTGGAGGACCGCTGCCTGCTGTTGGGTTCTGCTGTGTGACTGTGGCAGCCTCTGCAGCCTGAGGAACTGGAGCTGCTGGGGTAGAGGGATTTCAGATGGGCCGGACACTCCTGGAGTCACCTGGGTGGATGACCCCAGGGTGTGTATCTGTTGATCCTCCACCTATGAGTCCCTGGCTGACTCCTTCAGAAGCCAAGGTAGCTGGAGTGAGACCAAGCTGCCCCACATCCCTCTTGCATTGACACTGTTGGTAGCCAACTGCGGCATCAGTGATGGAGTTTAGCCCACGCAGCAGTGCAGGAGCATTGACCTGGATCAAGGTCGCCATGGCAGCTGTCATCCTACCAGTGTTGAACTTGGCGCGTTGGCATGCCGGCGCTATCACATCAGACTGAAGGCAGACAGACTTCTCCATTGTGCCTTGCAATCTTGAGGAGTGCAGATGACATTCTTTCCTGATGTTCCCAGGTTTGTCTTTGCAGCTCCAGCAACTGAGGAATGACCGAGTCCAGAAGCTCATCATCTGACTTGGACTCAGCAAATTTCTAGCCTTCAGCAGTCCCCTGAGTGTCAGAAATCTGGGAAGTCCCTGCGTCACCTGCTGTGAATCAGACAGTGCGATGTGCTCACTAGATTGTGATGCTGAGGCTACTCTAGAGCTAGGTCCCACTGAGGTGTGTATCTCTGTGCTGATGGAGGGTGTGGGTGAGCGCTGTGATGGGTCTTCATTTGAGGTTTTAGCAGATTGTTTTTCCGATGTGTCTTCAGTGTTGAATCGAGGACCTGGGCTGTGGATTCTGTCGGCTGTTTCCCAGATGTGCCTGCAAAAGCAAGGGGAGATAACTAGTGCATGGCAGTGGCCTGTGAAACATGATTGTCTGATGGATGTTTCACTTGGTAGAGCAGCGGCGACCTCACCATCAGCACAAGAATGGTCCAGATCTTCGTTGGCCAGCTGGATGGCTCTGGTTTCAAAGTCCATGAGGACCTTGATTTCGGGCATTCCTCCACCGGTCTATGACCTCTCCCTCTTGTTGTGTGCCAGTTTATCCTGCATGAAGACAGATGCAGAGAGTGTAAGCAGGATGCCTGCCAGGCCAGGTGGTAAGTATGCCTGGTAGGTGTGGGTGATGAGTAGCCCCATGGATGGGGTGAGGACAATGACGGTGAGTGTGAGAGAGTGAATGGTGATGCCCCTTGAACTAACAGTGAGTGAGATCTCTGTGGATGTGTAATGGGTTTGTGAGTGTGTGAGTTGAGAGTGATGAGAAGAGTGACTTACCCTGGCAAAATAGAGATCATTCATTCTCATTTGATAGTGGGTGGCTGTCCTATTTTGCAGGGTGTTGGCACTGACCATGGCTGCCTCCACCTCCGAAGCCAGATTGGTGATGTTTGTGCCCCTCCTGCAGCGAGAGTGGGGGTAGAGGACATCGTGAGGGGCCTCCATGGCATTTAAAAGATGTTCCAGGGACGTGTCGCTAAATCAGTGGGCTGCAGATTTCTTGCCTTTCAGGGCCATGTCTTCTGTGCAGCAGACCTGGGCTGGAAGCACTGATGAGTCTGTGTGTGGCTGCACTTTAAATATGGTGCCGGCGTGAGGAAGCAGCGAGGTGATGGCATCAGGGGCGAGTGAGAGTCTGCCCACCATCAAAACTGCGTGTTTCCTGTTGTAGTAACTGAAGGTATAGTCTCTCCTGCTGTCCATCAGGCTCCACATGATGTTCTGGGAGGCTCCGACCAATGAGCTCTAAGCGCGGGAAATCCAGGGTGTGGGGCTTCCTGATGAGGGTCCTGAATGAGCGTGCAGCACCTGAAAAGCTCTCTGTAATAAAGTTTATCTGTTTCTTGTTTGAACCTGTCCGCTCCGTGGAATCATTACACCTGGGACTGCATGGTTAATGTGGCAGAATTGAAACGATATGGTGTGAAAATCTGCCATTGCTGCCAACTGATAAACATCCTTTTGCCGGCTCGCTACCGCACTGGGTGCATATCTGGGACGATTCCGTCCATTGTTTAACCAGGAGCCCATGAAGGGCAATGAATATGGGGGTGATGGGTAAATGGGACTTGGTGTGAGTAAAGACATGCGAGACAGAGTTTTGGATGACCTCACAGTTACGGAGGGCAGAATATGGGAGGCTAGCTAGAAGTGTGTTGAAATAGTCAAATCTAGAGCAATGTTCCTCTAAGCCGTGTAGATGTGCAGCAATCTGAAACCTAAATCAGCCCCTTTAATTTATCATACGTGTGCAGTTGCAAAAAAAAGTTAACAGACCATACATTTAAACAATTCAAAATGTTAAAAAATTTCAGAGGGTACTTTAGTATAGAGTTAATGAAGACCTAAATGAGGATTTTGGCAGAGGATGAACTGAGGCTGGGTCAGAGTTGGGGGATGTTATGGTGGAAATAGGCAGTCTTAGTGATGATGCACATGTGGTCAGAAGCTCATCTCAGGGTCAGTTATCACACTAAGGTTGTGAATAATCTCATTCAGTATCAGACTGTTGCCAACATGAGAGCTGGAGTCAGTAGCAAAGGAACAAAATTTGAAATGGGGATTGAAGACAATGACTGCAGCCTATATAATTAGAGGAAATTTCAGCTTATCCAGTACTGAATTTTGGACAAGCACTCTGACAATTTAGAGACAGTAGGGAGATCAATAGGTGTCTTGGAGAGGTAGAGCTGGGAGTTGTCAGTGTACATTGAAAACCGACACTGCAGTTTTTATGATGTCTTCCAACATGGAGAAATGAGGTTGCAGAGTGCATTGAAAATGCACATGACTAACACTGCATAACTGCCTTAATTGGCTTCCCTTTTACTAGAATTTATTGGCTGACATTTCCTCCTGCGTATAAAATAAAATGTCAACTGCATTTATATAGCATCTTATCAAATCAAAGTGCTTCATTTACAATACCTAAATAGCCAAGTGGTTATGGTACTGGGCTTGTAACCCCAAGATCAAGAGTTCAAATCTCACCATGGCAAACTATGAAACAATGTAATTTCATCTGAATAGGAAGAGATGAAAAACATGTTTGTACTCGAAAGAGTTACAATGCATTAGTTTAAAATACAGTCACCATTACCATGTGGACTAACCTACCAGAAGCAAAGCATTTCTCTACACAAAACAGAGCCAGATTTCAATTCACTCAAAACCCACAGAGGTAAAATTAGGTGCCATCTTCATCCACCTCTTCCTGCATGCTCTAGTCATTTGAAAACATGTGATGAGCCTCTTTGTGCTCTGCCTGCAATCCTCATTCCTATGCAATGTTGTTCAGGATGCAGCGCATCATTATCATTCTGCAGACTCTTGCTGGCACGTCTCCAGATCCTTCTGTGCATCTCCCCTGTGCATGTGCTGATCTCACCACAATATATCGTATTGCTATGGATGGTCTTCCTCTTCTGATATACTGTCAAAAATATCCAGTGCACCTTGATCTTGTCAATTTAAAAGCCTTCAAAGTTGAGAAAAAGCTATATCCACACCAGAACTTCCTGCTAAATACTTACCAAAGAAACTGCTGAATATAAGAATTTATTTAGAAAGCACAATCGTAAGGGGAACCAAAAAGCAGAAAATGCTGGAAAAACTCAGCATGCCTAACAGCATTTGTGGAGAGAAAGAGTTAACCTTTAAAGTCCCTATGGCTCTTCTTCAGAGGTAGAGTTTCTTCAGAGTTGAAGAAGAGCCATACGGACTCCAAATGTTAACTCTGTCTTTCTCTCCACAGATGTTATCAGACCTGATGAGTTTTTCCTGCATTTTCTATTTTTGTTTCAGATTTCCAGCATCCACAGCATTTTGTTTTTATCATAAGTTTAAATATACACTTGAACTGCATCTCAATCTCTCCTCTGTTTCACTGGTCAGTTTCATGAGCCCCATTGAATCTGAGCTGGGCATGATGCATTCAAATTTAATGTGAAAAGATTACATATACATCTCCAAAAAGCATTAACTCCATCAATAATTATTCGCCTGGCAGTGGAAATTAAAGCTCCAACTTCAATGACTAGGTTTTTGGCAGGTATCCAATCACGCCTCTGTTAAACCTGGAAGGAGGTATGCGGAACTAGATTGCGATCAATCAATTATTTTAACTCCACCGCAGCCCCAATCTGACCTGTTCCTAGGGGTTAAAAGGGAAGGATTGAAAGAGGTTATTGACCTGAAATGTTAACTTTGTTTCTCTATCCACAGATGTTGTCATTCCTGGTGAGTATTTCCAGCAACAGGAGTATTTTGTTTTTTGGATTATAAAGGGTTAGTTCGATGGCCTAAGAATGAGAGCCTCATGTGTACCCACAGGATATTTCCTTCTGGAGGGCATATGCCATTTGAACATAGAAATATATACACTCACAAAATGGAAAAAGGCCACTCAGTCCAAACAGTCTGTGTCAGTGATCACTCTCCGGAATCTCAAATATATTTTCTTGACTTTACAAACCCCTTTAACCAATTAAATCCACTCATTCAATTTAATCTTGGATGTTGAGCACTGGCCTCTAATTTCATGAATCACTGGGAGCAGGACCAGCAGTATGGGGAATCTGGAAGTAAGTGAAGTGTGTAGTTTTTAACTCAGGCACCTCTCTGTCATTTAATTTCCAGGTTTTCTGTCCAATCGGCAGCAATGGATATGATGTAGAATTGCAGGACATGGTCTTATTCCAGTAATTAGAAGGACAATCCAAACATGTAAATTGAGGGAGTTTTGAGTTTGGGAAAAAAAGAGGAGCAAGTAGCAGTGTGGAGTCCACTCGGGAAAAGGCTGTGGATCGCTTTGGTAACTCGCCCCTGAATGTGCTGTTGGGTGCTGTAAAGCGTCGGAGAGATACTGCTCTCGTTTCAACTAACAGAAGGAAGAAACCTGCAGCTGATTCCAAGAAGGCTTGGTTGGCGATAGCAGAGGGAGTCAGCAGCATGAAGGTGATGCCACACTCCTGCTCCTGGATTCAGTGAAGGATGCTGAAGTACACCTTTCAGGTGCCAATGGCTTGTTTAATCACACATCTGAAGGTGACATGACTTGCATTGTAGTGCTTTTGGACTTCAGTGCTTGGGATTTTCAAAGGTGGTTTGCTGTGGGTATCTCTTGTCACTTAGCAACAGGTCCAAAGAGAACAGGAAGCTTGCGCTGCCACAGGATGAAAAACTCCTGGCAGCTGCCTAGGATTCTTGTGCACACCTGCAAAAAAAACACATTGGTGGTCGCACACCAGCTACACATTGATGGAGTGGAAATATTTGCAGGTGATGAATATTCCTGTTTGTTCTGGAGGTATGCACAGTTGTTAGCACTCTGTATCTAAGGAAAAACAGCTAGAGCTGCAAAACCCGACACATTCTGACTGACATGCTTGGTCAAAGCTGATATAATACCCTCTCCCCCCTCCCAACCTCTTCCCCAAACACCTTCATTCACCCCTGCCAACCTCACCACCCCACCCATTCATTCCCCCTCCCAATCTCACCAACCCCACACCTTCTTTCCCCCCTCCTAGCCTCAGACCCCACACCACCATTCCCCACTTCCCAAGCTCAGCCCCCGACACTTCTTCCTCCCCCAGTCGATCCTTGCCCTTCCTCTCCCACCTTCTCAATCATCATCTATTGAGAGCATCAATGGTGACTTCCTAACTTCCGTGTGCTGCTTCGCAGCAGAGCCATGTCCATGAGAATCAACCCAGCATGTCATGGATGTTCCTCCAGTATGCCATCGATGTTGGGCTCCAACATCTTCTGCTCCGCGGATGTCCATGATGTGAGCAAGGCCCTGGCGGTGAGTCCTGACTTTTGCACATCACCCTTGTCAGGACGTGGGGGGACAATCCAGCGATGGAGGGAGGTGGGGTGGGGTGAGGGTTGGGGGGAATGAGTCCGATGGGCTTATCTTATAATGATATGCGGATGCATTACAATGAGGTTCCCGACATCTGATAGCGGAGAATGTGGCCTGCCATCGGCAGGCTGAGCGGATGATCCAAGCTGGTTTCACGGCATCATGAAATTAATTTTTGTCCTTCTCCACATATTTCCCACTCATGCCACTGAATACGCCCAATGGACACGGATGATTCTGCCCCTTATGTATTGTGGGCAGCCAAATGGGAGATCCTGCCTTTAAGCCAGGCAGTATCCTGGAATGATTGTGAGTCAAGAGAATTGAGGGTGATGGCAACTTTGACGATAGTACATGGCCAAGAAGTTCAGCAGGCAATATGCCTTCTTCTAGGAGCTGAAGATGTATGTCACCAACTGGCCTGACATCTTGAGCCTCTTGGAAAACTAGTGTTTCGATGTGTCCAGGTAATTCAGTTTTTCCTTAGTTTGTTGGTGTTGCCACCTGCAAGCTGAACCTCTTTGCTGGCCCCTCTTTACTTGTCCACGCTCTGCTGAGCCCCTCTTTGCTGCCTCCATCTCTGTTGGGCTGCTCTGGATCCCTCTCTTCTGTCCACCTCTCTGCTGGACCTCTGTCTGCTGGGCCCCTCTCTGTTGGTTGACTCTTTCTGCTGGCCCCCTTCCTGCTGTGCAGCTACAGTGACATGCAGCCGTTGCTGGTCATCTTGGTCCTCACCTGAGATCCAATCTAAAGCAGCATAAGCAACACCCTGACGTGAGAGAACAAACCTCCAAGCTGTAGAAAGTTACTTTCAAAGTGCAGGATGTATTCACCAAAAGTACTCTGAACAAGCCCTTTCCCTCTATCAGGTAAGAAAGAAGCTATGATTACTGAGTAATCTTTACCTGACATCCTTACCCGAGATTGCATCAGTCCTATCAATTGCTGCTGTGTAGTCACCTGGTGAGTTTCAGGATACATAGAAAACCCATGGACCCAGCCTTAAACTGAAAACTGTGACCAGAATTTTATACCCACACCACCCCCATCCCCTGACACCCCCCCTCCCCCCAAACCCCTGCCCTGAGAGTGGGCAGCAGGTGAGTGCGAATGTAAATTTGGGTGTCAAGGCAGGGCTGCTGTGCCCTTTGCCTACCCACCTTTAGTGAATTTGCCCAGCAGCAGGTTAGGTGTCAGGCAGCCCGGAGACCCTTAGACCAATTGTGGCCTTTACGTGGCCAATTACTTGCTTACTCCCACCTCTATTGGTATTTTACGAGTGGCAAGGAATGCCCATGCCACATGGTGACCTGGCAGCCTGCCTGCAGACCATAGTGGTCAGGGGAGGGGGGGGGGGGAGTGTGGTTGGGGATTCCACCTGTTCATAACAACATAAGAATATAAGAACACAAAAAATAGGAGCAAGAGTAGGCTACTTGGTCCCTTGAGGATTCATGGCTGATCTGATTGTGGCCTTAACTTTACTTCCCCGCCTGTCTTCCATAACCCTTGTCTCCCTTGTCACTCAGCCTTGAATATATTCAATGACTCAGCCTTTTCTGTTCTCGGTCAAAGATAATTCCAAAGATAAAAACGTTTCTTGGAGAAGACATTTCTCCTCATCTCAGTCTTAATTAAGAGACCCATTATCTTTCAACTGTGTCCTCTAGTTCTAGAGTCCCCCATGTGGGAAAAAGTTCTTTCAGCATCTACACTATCAAGCCCTCTTAGAATCATATATGTTTCAATAAGATCAACTCCCATTCTTCTAAACTCCAATGAGCAGAGGTCCAACCTGCTCAACATTTCCTCATAAGACAGCCCCTTTATTCCAGGAATCAGCCTAGTGGACCTTATCTGAACTGCCTCCAACACAATTTCACCCCCGAAACCTTGGGATAAACTCCAGAATTCATTCACTTATTTTCCAGCCACATCAATGTGAGGTGCTCCATTAATATCCTATAAAACTGTACCCTCAAATAGGGATCCACTGCACTGAACATTTTTTCTATTTAAAGTATAATTCTCGTTTATTTTTTAAACCAAAACACATTACTTTATACTTACAGACATTGAATTCCATCTCCCACTTTTTAACACAACTTTCCATCCAAATCATTAATAAACTTTTATAGCATCTGTTAGCCTTGTAAAGAATTGACTACACCTCTTATTTCAGTATCATCTCCAAATTTTGTCACAACTCCTATATTCAAATTACTGATGCATACTGTGAGCAGAAGTGACTCCAGAACAGGATCTTTTTGGAACCACGACCCATTTCCAACCAAACTTAAATTCCTATTCTGCTTCTCCTTCTAACCTTTTTACCGAGTTCGTTTTGCTCACCATAACTCCATACCTTTTACTCTTCTTTGGTAATTCCCTGTGTGGTCCTTTATCAAAAGCTTACCTAACATCCTTCTACACTAGATCCACTGCATTTCCTGCATCAACTTTGGCTGTTACTTCCCGAATGAATTCTGTGAAGTTTGTCAAGCATGATTGTCCCTTTGAAATCTATACAGGCTACTTCTAAGCACTGTGTCTTTAACTGGACATGGTAATCTCATCCTTGATATAAAACTCCATGCCTAAGACTTGACTATTGCAATGCACTTCTAGCCAGTCCCCTACCTCCAAACCTCAAGAACCTTAAGCTCATTGAAAACTCTGCTGCTCTTATCTTAACGCACACCATGTCCAGCTCACCTGATAGCCCTCATGCCCACTAACATAAAGTTAAACAATGTTTGTCTTTGTTTTCAAGGGCAGGATTTTGAGTTCAGTGGGTGAGCGGGGTTGGTGGGCACGGGAGTGGCCAGGAAATAGGCCACCACCTGCTATCAGCCCCCAACCGCGATTTCACACTGGCTGGTAAATTAACGGCCAGCCGGCATGAAGGGCGTGCTGAAATGCCCGGCGCAGCTGGGGTGGGGGCAGGAGGAGGGGGAGCACTGAAGTCAGCGCGGGCGCAGGGGCGGGCGGAACGAAAACTCCCTGAAGGCAGAGAGCTGCCTCTGGGAGCTGAAGAACTCAAAAGCCATAAATATTTTCAAATGCCAAAAAAGGTGTCCACGCTTCAGGATAACATAATGAAACATGTGGCTGATGTAAATTCTGAACAAACATTTTTATCTTTTTCTTAATTAACATCAGAAACCTCATCCCCCACATGGATGAGGTTTCCTCAAAACAGCAAAGGTCACCTGGCCCATTCGCCCGCCGTAACGTTGGACAGGCAACAAAAAATTACCGTTGATTACTATGTTAATGGCCTTAATAAGCTCCTTAATTGCCGGTGGGTGCACTCCCGGATCTCACACGTGCCCACTGACCGAAATATCGTACGACTGTGAGATGATGTAGGGACGCTCACCCGACATCATCATGCGCTATTTCCATCCTGAGCTGGTCGGACGCACACCCACATGCTGTACAAAATATTCTGCCCAAGTCTCTCCATATCCTCGCCCAAATCTCTGTAATCTTCTCCAGGCCTCCAGCCCTCTGAGATATCTGTATGCCTCCAAATCTGGCCTTCTGTATATCCCTGATTTTAATCACTCCACAACTGATAGCCCTCAGCTGCCTCAAGGTCTAAAATCCCTTTTCTAAACCTCTCTGCCTCATGACCTCTTTTTCCCCTTGAGGCAATTCTTAAAATTCATCTTTAACCAAGCTTTTGGGCATCTGACCTAATATCTCCTTATATGTTTCAGTGTATATTTTGTTTGATAATGCTCCTGCGAAGCATTATGTTTCACTGCATTAAAGGTGTTACATAAATAAAACATTTTGCTGTTGACTCTAAAATTGTTCCTGCCACAGTCACTAAAATTCTATTCAAGTGAACCATATAACAGTCGTTGGTCATACAAGTGGCTAATGGCATTGGTGGTGCCCTTTACCTTAGGGAAGGCAATGATTAGAAATAAATGCTTCTGCAGATCACAGTTCAAGAGTATGTAATAGGGTGTGTTGAACTCAGTGAGCTCTCCATCACTACCATAACATACTGACAGCCAGTAAGCCCATGCTCTTTGGGTAAAAACTCTTTACATGAAATTAAATGGAATGTACAGCAGAAACACAGTCCATTCTTCCCAGCTGGACCTTACTGGTGTTTCTGCTCCATATGAGCCAGCACTCCCCTCCCTCCCACCTTCATCTAACCTTGTGAATATAACTTTCTATTGCTTTGTTCTCTTATGCTCTTATCTTAAATTCACTTCAACTAATTCTTGTGGCCATGACTAGCACATTCTAATCATTAGTTCCAAGTTCAAACCGCTAATCCCACATTTTAGCCAATAATTTTACTTTCTAGACCTGTCTGTGCTGATGTGGGGAAATTGTCTGCCTTGCTAAACATACTAATGTCAGAGTGATACGGTGCACCACACTCACTTCTCAAACAATCCTCTTCAGTTTATAATCCCGCATGAGAGTTTCACAATCAGTCTTTAAGGCCTTAACAATTTAAATTGCCAATGACCAAATGTTTCTTTAATGTGTATCAATCCATTCAATATGAGTAACATTGTCCAAAATACTTTCACGGCTGCATTTTTGCCCTAAAGTACCTTTACTCACATGTACCCTGCTTCATTAAATTTATTGAACAAAGGAATACCAAACCCTGTAGTGCTGAAGAACAAATTTAGTCAGTAAGTTGCTGTCAATGTCCTGACAGTGCATATCTTTTACCTTTAAATATATGTTTAGATAATGTGTGGTGTTATATGACTGACATCTCCTTATCGTTTCAGAAAGTCCATCCTGATGGATACATTTTCAGCTTTCCCCCTACCCCAAGTTGATTGGTAATGCTGACTGCCTGCCCATAACAGAACAAGCCTGAGTCCCATTCCTTTCATTACTGCTCAGCCCTTGAAGATGAGAACTTACCCTCAGCCTTCACACTGCAATGTCATGATTAGAAAAATTCAAATATCTGTACACAAATTCAGCCTCTGTTAATCAACATACTTGCTCTGTACCACCTTAAAACAAGTTCTATTTGGTGTTAAACATCGTGAAATGCTCATTATGACATGTTTGCAGCAAATCTCAAAGAAACAAAAACAATATCTGACGTCTTCTCTCAAGTTAGTCATATAAACCAGATTAGTTGATGTTTCACAGACTTGGAAGAAGGCAAGAATTTACAATCAGATATAGGACAACTTTTGGTTAACCATATGCTCATACTACATGCTGTGTGGAGCAGCTATATTAGTTTCAGCCAGTTGTTTGGTGCTTTGCTGAATCTGCTGAAAAATATCAGATGAAGTGTACTTTCCTGCTCTGTCTGTACTGATACTGCTGAGATTTTTGCAGTGTGTTGGACACACAGTGTGAACCAATTAAGATATGGTAACAATTTGTCTTCTGTGCTATTATTAAGGAGGCTATGTTTTTTTAGCAGTCTTAATCAATGGTGCCGGATCTAAATTCCAGCTGTCACAACAGGTATTTCGAAAATCCAAAATGACTGAATGTTTCTGTCTGGTGTGACACAGAATATAGAAAAGCAGGACACTATTCCCCAAGGATCTGTAGACAACTACTAAATTTCTTAGACTGGTAGGGTGAATATTATTGTTATAGATTTAAATTTAATAAGCAGATGCTGTGCAACCTGCATGAGGAATTAAAAGAAATTTGGATTGTCATGTACCAATGAATTGCCTCCTGTTAGAGCCAGAGAAAGTGATTAGAACACGTAACTTCTCTGTCACAGGAACCTCTCAGCTCCTAGTTGGTGTGATCATGGATCGCACTACAATGGAACATCATCACCTGGAAGTTCCCCTTGAAGTCACACACCATCCGGATTTGGAACTATATCACCATTCCTTCACTGTCTCGGGGTCAAAATCCTGAAGCTCCCTCCCTAACAGTACTGTGGGTATGGCTACATCACATGGACTGCAGTGGTTCAAGAAGGCAGCTCACCACGACCATCTCAAGGGCAATTAGGGATGGACAATAAATGCTGGCCTAACCAGCGATGCCCACATCCCATGAAAGAAAAGAATTGCAAACATAGCTGAGATGTTATGTTCAAGCCTCACCCAGCAGCCTTCAGACTCAGAGGCAAGATTGTTACCACTGAGCCACAATTAACTGATGCTTCACTATGGTACTTAGGCAGTGTTGGTGGGAGGTCAATCCTTTGGATGAGGCATTAAACCAAGGTGTCATTTGTCCACTGAGGTGATTGTGAAATATCCCATTACATTACTTCAAAGAGAAGGGCAGTTTTCCTTAGCATTTATCCTTCAACCTTTATCTGATCTGGGAATTATCTCAGTGATTATACCTCTAGGCCATAAAGTGCTTTGGAACATCCTGAGATCATGAGAGGCACTACATTAATACAATTCTTTCTTTCCTCCTTTCTGTTCCTAAGTAGAGCCTGGGCCAATTTCTCTGGCCTGCCCCAGCTTTCTATGAGTGGCCAGCTGCATATTTATTTGTGGATTTCTAGTGAGCATACCTTCACAACTAGAGGGCATCCATTCATCCACCACAATTCCATCATTCTCTTCTAAAAAGGGCTCAGAATAGAAATCTGGCACTGGAGATTTTTCCAATGGATGAATACTTGCTAAGGATAAACTTTGTGGTTCATTTATTTGTGTTTGAATGTTAAATATAATTTTATTATTTACAGGCCACCAATGTTCTGGTCTGAAGCTGACATCACTAGAGGCCGAATCTTTTAATCTGAATATGTGCACAGCATAATGAAATATTCAGAACCAAAGCAAATGCAACCTTGGGACTTTGAGGTAGTATTTTCATTGGATGAAGTTCACAAAAGTTTATTCATGGCATAGGCCAAAGAAAACCTGTTGAAGAGTTGTCACAAGTTTTGTTGTTTGTCAAAGGTGATGATGGCAGGAATGAGATTAAAACAAATGAGTTGAGGAATAAGTTAAAGCAGATCACATGACTCCTGGTGTCATCTGAGATGTCCTCATACTGAATCCATACACATCTTAGTAAAATTTGACCTATGGCAAATAGACTGAAATACAGGCCACATCATGTGTGAAAACGGAGAATATGGCAAAGAATTTTGCAGCTCTATTGCAGCAGGGGTGGTGCCATAAAATGTGGTGAGCCATTCAAAAGTCCATTGGCTTCAGCTGGACTAGAAAATCCCACCAGCAGGAGGGGAAGTAAAATGCTTCCCATGTAGTAGTGTTGATATTGTCATAACATAAGCTACAAGCATGCCCAACATTGCATTGTTTTATTGGAGAATAAAAACTAAATGTTCATAAATTCAGTTTGCAGCAATGATAGGTTTAGAACTACTGAAAGGAAATAACAATACTGAAGACATGAGATTTACTTTGTAAGAAATCTTGGGATAGTCGCAGAAAATTGTGATTTTCTCTATTTAACTGGTGCATTTTATGACGTTTTGAAGTTAACTGTAATTCTGATTTCAAAGCCAAAAGTTATTTTTCCTGTTGCAGATATTGTAGAAATGAAAAGGAAAGGAGCTTCAGTATAACTCTATATGTTACAATAAATCTAATGGGAGATACATCATGTTTTGAATCAACATCTTTCATAACACACAGTGCCTTCTACGTGCACATCGACTCTCACATTTTTAATTTTTTTCCCTAAGGATGTGGGCCTTGCTGGCTCGGTTGCATTAATTGCCCATCACTAGTTACCCTCAGGACATTAAATATCAAGCATGGAAAATGTTGTCACATGTAGATTGGATCAGGTAAGGGTGGCAGATTAACTTCTCTGAAGGACATGAATGATATTTATTACAAAACAACAGCTTTTGTGGTTATTTTATTTTATGCCAGTCCTGTTACCAGCTCTTTCCGAATTCAACTTCTCACTTGTTGTTGCTGTATTTGAACATAAAACCTTCAAAGTGTTGGCCCAGAACCATAATCACTAGGCTACCTTACCCAGTATTCCCTCCCCCAGTCGCATGACATCCCAGAGGTGGGCACAAGATTACATAAATTGGAAATATGCTTGTTTGTATTTTAAATGAGCCACTGTTAACATTTATAGAATCAAGAACCATGCAGCACAGGAAGTGTCCATTGAGCCCTTTCTGCATGTGCTGGCTCTTACCAAGAGCTATCCTCTTAGTCCCATACCCCTACTCATTCTTCATAATCTTACAATTCTTTTCTTTAAAGTATACATAAACTTACCTATCCAAAGTTACTATTGAATCTACTTCCGCAAACTTTTAATCGCAGAACTTAGCAGCTTGCTGTGTCAAAAAAAGTTTCCTCATTGTGCCTCCGACTCTGTTGCTAATTATCTTAAATCTGTGCCCATTGATTACCAACCCTTCTGCCGGAGAAAACAATTTGTCCTTGTTTATTTTATCAAAGTCCTCAGAATTTTGAACACCTCTATTAAATCCCCTCTTCTCTTTCTTTGGTCCATGAAAAACAAACTCAGCTTTTCCAGTCTCCACATAACTGAAGTTCCTAATCCTCAGTATCATTCTACTAAATCTCCTCTGCACCCTCTTTAAGACCTTGGCATCCTTCTAAATATCTGCAGGTGGAATAGGGGTACATCACTGGGCGGAATCGTATAGGTTTGCACGAAGCCTGGTAGCGGGTGTGAAAAAGGATGCTTTATGCCATAATGTATGCTTCCAACATCATTAATTATGCAGCCACAGGAAACATGCCATCTTGCTGGCAGGTGGCCTCTGAATCGCCCGCCATGTCATTACCTCACTGTTTCTTCACTCCGGGTGCCAGACCTAATCCAGAGCCGTGCACACATTTCTCAATGCTTGCAGCCCGGTACTGGTCCAGTGAAGACGTGGCCCCGAAAGCCAAGAAGATTTCAGTGACCCGTCACTGGAGTGCATCCTGGAGGCACACCGTGATGTCCTCCACCCCCGCTCTGGCTGCCAGAGGTCCAGCAATCTCACCACTCCAGCTCAGGAGGCCGTGGCAGTGGTGGTCAGTACCAATGCTGCTCAGGTCATCCAGTGCAGAAAAAGAATGAACGATCTTATCTGTGCCACCAGGGAAGGTAACCATCTCATCACTGTAAACTCACACCCTCACAAGGCCATCACACATTCACTGACATCTCACTCACTGCCAGCTCAAGGGATATCACCGCTCACTCTCTCACATACCCTCACATCTCCATCTGGCCTCATCTCCTCTGGAGACTGCTTCCTCAGGCCTCACCATCTTGAGGTCACTTGCACAGGTCAACATGGGCCTCCGCCACACAACCTGGGACACCACCCCCCCCCTTCCCCAATACAGCCCTCACCCTACAGCCTCTTCCCTTGCCTGAGGCCACTTCTCCCCCTTCCGCATGCAAGCTCTAGCCCTGCAGCCATTGAAAAGCCAAACCCACCTTACAGCTGGTCTGGTAGGTAGATATATGCCCGTGAGCCCCCCTAAAAGTGATGTGGCACTGCCTGTGATGCCTGGTGCTGATGACTGTGAGTGCTGCCCAAAGCAAAGCAGGCAAACAAACCTCAAATTCCAAAGTGAAGTGCAGCTCGCCAGATGCATGTTGCTTCTGTACAGTTGTGAAACACATCAGCATGATGCCCGGATGGTCCAGCTTGGGGAGATAATTCTGGCAAGCAAGTGCTAAAATGAGATGCTAAAATATTGAAGTTAGGTTCCCGATATGCGGTGGCAGGAAACGCGGTCGCCATTGACGGGTGGAGTGGACAATCGCAACGGCGGCATGAAACTGATTTTTGGCCTTCTTGCCATATTGTCCACTCGTGCCTGCCACTATGCATAACACCAATGTGAACGGATGAGTCTGCCCATTATCACCAAAACAAAACTTTATTGAAATCAGGTTCTGATGAAGAGTCACATCCAAACATTTCGATGATCTTCAATCTCTTAAGCATTTCAAACATTTTCTGACAGAAGACTAAACATTATTGTTGGAGCAAAACAAGTGTTTAACATGCTCATATGATATTCCTTCATCCACAAACATAATATAAAATCAATACAGTAGTGAGAAATGATCTTGTTTCAGAGGATCACAATGTAGAATCAGTTTGGGTGGAGATAAGGAATAGCATTGGGAAATAAATCATTGGTAGAAGTGGTTTATAGGCTCTCCAGCTCACCACATGGCTCTTCAAAATCCCTCTGGAAATGAATTGAACATTGCCAATTCCATGACACTGGGCAGAGAACATCTTGCCAAATGAACACCTTGGCTGGATTTTCACTGATGACCAAGGAGCCCTTTAAAAATGGCAGACAGGTCCTGATTCCCGGATCCCAGACCCCACTTATGGGCTGCCTGTTTTTTGGGAGTACCTTTAAAAGATGCAGTCTGGTTTCTGTCAAAAGCCCACATCCAGCATTCCCAACCTAGCTGGCTTCATTGCAGAGATAGGCATGTCATACTCTGCAATTTTCATGGCGTCGGGCCAGGTTTTTAAAAAGTCAAGGCTCACGGCCCCTCAGAGAAGTCATGAGCATGAGGAGATCTTTGAAAAGGTAAGTTCAAAAGATCCTCCTCATGACCCGATGCCAAGCTCTGCCCTTCCACTCACCCAGGTGTTTTAGTACTCTAGTGGGTATCTTGGCTCTCAGCCAAACATACGCAATGAGGCTTGGCTGAGAACCCAGGCATCCATTAAGCTTGGTGAAATAGCTGTGCCCCAGAGAAAAGGTTTGATTGACAATGCAGACTCTCTAATCTCTACTGTCCATTTCACAATGTTTGTTACATGAGTTAGATGGTTTTAAGGGTATGTGGATATTTTTTATTAGCACATTAAAGGATCTGGATGATTGACATTTTTATTAGCTTGTTGTGAAATGACTTTCTTTTCAACATAGGAGAAATTTTGGAATGAACTGCTTTTTTAGAGTTTTTTTTTTACACATTCCACTACACACTATTGGGTTCATTGGTTCTAGACAAATGGTGGATCAATGGGCATGGAAGTGCTATAGCTTGGCATAGGGGGCATGAGGGGCCAGGAGGTATGGGTGGAGGGGCAGAGATTTGCATGAGGGACCATGGGGATGATGGGTGCAGGGCATGAGGTAGCATGGTTGGGGCATGGAGACTGTTTGGAGTGTGAAGGAGCATGAGGGGTGAGGGCTGGAAGGCCTTTGTGTTTTTATCTTAACTGGGACAAAGTCCTGGGGCACCGAAGCAAGCCTTTTAAACAGCCCACCTCTGCACGCAGCAGCCCCTGTGGCTGCATCCAAACACTTTAGCGGGTCACCTGGCTGGAATCCAGGCTACCCCTGGCAATGAAGACCCTGCCTTTGTGGATACTTGCTCCTGAGGTGGCCAAGTCAAGCCGGGAATTTCCCAACTCGCACTACCTGCTTTGAGGATGAAAATCCAGGCTAGTGTCTCCAACCTAACATCTCAACAACCAGGCTTCTATCTCCCCAGAGCATGTGGGCAACCCTCAATAGAATACAGATTGGACATGGCTGATGTGGCCACCTAATGTACAAGTGGCACCTCAAAACCTCATCTGGCTACATCTGCTGAAACCCTGACCAAAACATTGAGTACACTTTGTCCTGATTCAAGGTACTGCAATAATTGTTAGAGATTTTAATCTTCAAATAGGTTGGATGAACCAAATTAGCAAAGGTAGCCTGGAGGATCAATTCATAGAGTGTATTCAGGACAGTTTCTTAGAACATTACATTTTGGAACCAACCAGGGAACAGGTCATTTTAGACCTGGTGATGTGTACTGAGACAGGATTATTAAATGACATAGGACCTCTAAGTAAGAGTGATCATAATATGATAGGATATCATGTTCAGTTTGGCTGTGAGCAATTTGGCTCTGAAGCTAGTGTCTTAAACTGAAATAATGGCAATTACAAAGATATGAAGGCAGAGTTAGCTGAAATGGACTGGGGAAATAGATTTAAAAGTTTAAATATAGAGAAGCAGTGGCAGACATTCAAGGAGGTATTTCATAATCCTCAGCAAAAATATATTCCATTGTAAAAGAAATACTCTACAAGAAGGATGCGCCATCCATGCTTAAATAAGGAAGTTAAGAATGGCATCAAATAGAAAGAAAAGACATTCAAAGCTGCAAAGATTAGTGGTAGGCCAGAAGATTGGGTAAATTTTAGAAACTAGTAAAGGATGACAAAAACAAAAAAAAATGGAGAAATTGGAGTATAAGAGAAAACTAGCTAAAATATAAAAACAGTACAAGTTTCTCCAAATATATAAAAAGGAAAAGAGCAGTGACAGTGTGCTTTGGTCTCTTAGAGCGTGAGATTGGGGAATTAATAATAGGAAACAGGAAATGGTAGAGACCTCGAACAAGCATTTTCTATCTGTCATCACAGTAGAAGAAACAAAAAGCATCCCAGGAATAGTAGAAAAGTAAGGGCCAAAAGGGTTAGAGGAACTTAAAAAAAATCAGGATCAAGAGAGAAAAAATGCTGGGAAAATGGGACTAAAGGCTGATAGTGCCCCGGACCTGATAAATATAACGCCACTATTTAAGAAAGGAGGGTGACAAAAAGCAAGATACTTTAGGCTTGTTAATCAACCATCTGTCATTGGAAAAATGCAGAAGTCCATTCAAGCAGTATTAGCAGGACATTTAGAAAATCATTATACAATCAGTCATCTTGGTTTTATGAAAGGGAAATCATGTTTGCCAAATTTATTAGAGTTCTTTGAGGATATAACAAGCAGATTGGATGAAGGAGAACTAGTAGATGCAGCGAATTTGGATTTCCAAAAGGCATTTGATAAGGTGTCACATGAAAAGTTATTTACAGAAAGTAAGATCTCATGGCGTTGGAATGATACATTAGCATGGATAAAGGATTGGCTAACTGACAGAAAACAGTCAGGATAAATGCGTCAATTTCAGGTTGGCAAACTGTAATTAGTGGAGTGCCATAGAGACCAGTGCTGGGGCCTCAAATATTTCCGATTATTAATGACTTGGATGAAAGGTCCAACTGTAGTAGCTGAATTTGCAGATGATACAAATATATGTAGGAAAACATGTGTGATACAAATAGTCTATAAAGGGATATGCATAGGTTAAAGGAGTAGGCAAAAAAATGGCAGATGGAATATAATGTGAGAAAGTGTGTACTTGTCCACTCTAATATAAAAGCAGAATATTATTCAAATGGAGATAAGCTGCAGTACGGAGGGATCTGGGAGTCCTTGTACATGAATCACAAAAAGTTAGCATTCAGGTTCAGCAAGTAATTAGGAAGGCAAGCGCAATGTTGCCTTTATTACAAGGGGAATGAAGTATAAATATAGGGCAATCTCGCTACAACTGTACAGTGCATTGCTGAGATCGCACCCTGAGTATTATATACAGTTTTGATCTCCTTACTTAAGGAAGGATCTACTTTCATTTTAAGCAGGTTCACTAGGTTGATTCCTGGGGTGAAGGTGTTGTTTTATGAGGAAAGGTTGAGCAAGTGCAGTCAAATTTGACCTACACTCATTGGAGGTTAGAAAAGAGACAATCTTATTAAAATATACATGATTCTGAGGGGGCTTGACAAGGTAGATGCTGAGAGAATCTTTCCTCCCATGGCAGAATCTAGAACTAGGTGCACAGTTTAAAAATAAGGAGTCTGCCATTTAAAACTGAGATGAGGAAAAATTTCTTCTCTCAGGTTTGTTGGCCTTTGGGATTCTATCTGCCAGCAAGCAGGGAAGGCTGTGTCATTGAATTATTCAAGGCTGAGTTAGAGAGATTTTTGATTGACAAGGGACTTACACATTACTAGGGGAGAAAGTGGAGTTAAGGTCAAAATCAGGTTAGCCATGATGTTTTTGAATAGCAGAGGCTCGATGGGCCAAATGGCTCACTGCTACTTCTATTTCTTATGTTCTTAAGATCTATATTAACAGAGGGGTTAATCTATTTAAAATAAATGCATTAATGTCCTTCATTAACATAACAGACAGAGGAGAATTAGGGTAATTTGTAAGGATGCATTTTATATTATCTCCAGTAGTCATTTATGGCCTATATTAATCCTTTGGCCTGATCAGAAAGGTTTATTACCTTGTACTGGGAATAAAATTCACTGCATATGGCAATTATTTCAAAAAGGTAAATTGTGCCATTTGCTACAGCAAGGATGAGGGGTGACTTCTGTCTCTCAGGTGTGTCTGAATGACAGAAATTGACTGCAATTTGTGAACTATTATAGTGATTGATTAGTGCTACACCTCACCTTTCTTTCGCGAATGTTGACAGCTGCAATATGGATGGCGTGGGTTCATTCTCTGCTGTATGTCAGCAACATGACCTGTGACACAAACAGGAGTAAAGTTCATTGCCAATCCAAATCCATTCTGCTTTTTAATTTCAAACCATGGAAATTCTGCAAGTGACAGGAATACTCAAAAATAAAACGTAACAAACTTCTCATCTCAAAAAAAAACATTCACAACTAATTTTAAAAAAAATAAACCTTAGTGTGGCAACATCTGGGCTGCTCCAGATAATTTCTTGGAGAAAAAAAAGGTTTTTCTTAAGATGCTGCATTTATCAGTTTCCTTGTTCTAGATAGTTCAATCACAGACAAAAACAAATACATTTGTAATTACAGCTGCCAGAGCCCATCAGCAGATCTGAAAACAGTTCTGCTTCAAGTTCAGGTACAATTGACAATGGACAAAAGTAACATCTGGTTCATTGCATTGCGAGGCCTTGTTTTTCACCGTACACCCAATCTGATTGGTTGATTTAGACAACCTCCAGTCCCAATGAAAAAGAAAAACAATGCTGATTTTTCTGGTTAAATGCTGGACACATAAATTACATGAAGCATGTCTCAAGCAATTTTGGGGGTATAATGTCTCCTGATAATCTTATTGAAAAAGTAGTTGAATACAAAATGAGAAATTATCAGTAGTAAGTATTCTGATGTTTTTTTTTAATTCCAGGCACAAACAACATACTGTACAGCAATAGTGTGAACTCTATGTACGTGTTGATTGTTTGGTGGCTTGTTGTAGTTCTTCATAGGAGAGGAAGTTCTCTATCATGTTGTACATAATGTCCTTCTTCCAATCCATCTCCTCAATACTTTACCTTCCTGCCAAACCATTAAGCCATTTCTTTGTGAAAGTTCATTCCCAGCAGCACCAGGCTTGGCTAGTTGCCTCTCATATCTTGTGACATGGACAAAGTCTTTGCCATCCATGAGCTTATTGTGGATGATTGCATCACATCATGACTTTAACAGGAATCTGGCAGATGTTGACACCTTCCCCCTTAATAAAGCCTTCCACCTGGCTATATCTTCCACCACTCACCCTGTCAAGACTCTCACAGTGTGGTGTGGTGCTTATTGCATGATCACACCTTGACCTGACCCCCTACTCCTCTGGTAATTTCTCCTTCTTTGAGCATCTCACCTTATTCCACCCTCCTCACCTCTCTTTCAAAATTATCGGTCCGTACCATCCTCCCAGGTATGATAAAAATTTTGTTGCCAAGATATCTTCATTGCTTTCCTCTCTCAGTCTCTGGACCAAATGATTTATCATCTTTAATAATTTCCACCTCCATCTCATCTCATCATGCCCTCCTTTGAGCTCCCTGCACTTTATCCTTCTTAAATCTCTCCTTTCATGGAAAATCCCCAACCCATGTTCATGGGCACCTCCTTGACCTTGCCACCTCTACTTCCCTGGTTTCAATCACAGATAGGGTCATCACTGTGCAGTGCCTTGAATTGCTCACCACCCACATCCCCTTTCCACATCCCAAGCCTACCTCCTTCTGACTCCATCCCTGGAAAAAACTATTCCTCAATTCACTTCCAACTGCATTTTCAAAATTTCAACTAACCAAAACATTTCTGTGGCTACTGATTTATTCAACCATGCCCTCACCTCCACCTTTGATATGCTAGTCCCCAATAAAACCATTACTCTCTCACTCACCCTGGCTGTTCCCCTGGTACAGCCATTATCCTCACTCACTTAAGTCCAAGGGATGTAGACTTGAAATGATATGGCAGACAACTGGTTTGGCCATCCATTGCCAGACCTGGCTGGTCCATTTAAAACAATTCTACTCTCATCTGCCAAAACTGCTCACTATTCCAGGATCATCCCGGAATGCATAGATAATCGCTGGCTTTTTTTTCTTGACTGCAGCTCATGGGCTTCTTTGTCACTAAGTTTGAGCCAATCTGATCAGCTGCCTCTGCCATGCTCCTTCCTTCCACTACCCCACCTGGCCAAACTTCCTTTAATGTTCCTCCTTGCCCTAGCCCTGAACTCACATCCTTTCTCTCCTTTCTCCCCTCAAGCCCTCTCTGAGCTCACCTTGTCCATGAGACCTATCTCCTGTTCCCTTGTTCCTATTTGTACTTAACTGCTGACCACTCAGCTTCCTTTCCTGGCCCACATGTTAGCAGGTATGGTTAATGGTTCTCTCTCTTCAGGTGTCAACCCTCTCTTTTAAATCTGCTGTCATCATCCATCTCCTCAAAAAAACAATCCTTGACCCTTTCATGCTTGCCAACGACCATCCCATCTCCAACCTCCTTTTCCTCTCCAAAGTTATTGAAAGTTTTGTAATCTCCCAACTCAGTTCCCATCTTTCTAGAACTCAATTCTAAACAACTGTGACAAAGGTAATCTTTCCCTCCTCATTCTTCTTGACTTGTCTGAAGCTATTGAATGGCTACAAACTATCCTCCTCCAAGGCCTCTCCACTGTTGTCCACCTGGGTGGGATTGCTCTCACGTGATGTCATTCTTATCTATTTAACTATGGTCAGAGAATCACTTACAATGGCTTCTCTTCCTGTTCCTACACCATTACCTCTGGTGACCCCCAAGGGTCAATCCTTGGCTCCCCTCATGATTTCTGATCCACATGCTGCCCCTTATTGACATCATCCAAAGGCATGGTGTTAGTTTTCACATGTATGCTGATGACACCGAGCTCTACCTCACCACTACCTCTCTCGCCTCCTCCACTGTTGCTAAATTATCAGACTACTTATTCGACATCCAGCACTGAATGAGCAGAAATTTCATCCAATTAAATTTTGAGAACACTGTAGTCATTAGCTGGGATTTTCCTGCCTTGCTACAGCGGGTTCCCCCACAGCAGATGCGGCAAGCCTTTCAAACATCCATTGACTTCAGTGGGACTGGAAGATCCTGCCAGCGGGAGGGGCCAGGAAATTCCAGCCATTGTGTTTGGTTTTCACTCCAAACTCCATTCCCTAACTACTGATTCCAACCCTCTCCCTGGCAACAGTCTGAGATTAAACCAGACTCTTACTACCATAAACCATAGAAAAGTTACATTGCAGAAAGAGGCCATTCAGCCCATCGTGTCTGTGCTGGCCAAAAAGAGATAAATGACACTAGTTTCTCATTTTATTCCCACTTTCCAGTGCCTGGCCTGTAGCTTTGCAGATACAGGTACCTTTTAAATGAGTTGAGTGTTTCAGCCTCAACAACCCATTCAGGCAGTGAAGTTCAAACACCCACCACCCTCTGGGTGAAAAAAAAATTCCTCATGTCCCTCTAATCCTTCTACCAATCAACTTAAATCCATGCCCCCTGCTCAAATTGTCCATCCCTTCCACCCCTTAGCTTCCTCTGTTCTAAGGAAAACAACCCTAGCCTATCCAAGCTCTTCATAGCTGCAATTTTCAAGCCCTGGCAACATTCTTGTAAATCTCCTCTGCACTCTTTCCAGAGCAATTATGTCCTTCTGTAATGTGGTGACCAGAACTGTACACAAAATTCCAGCTGTGGCCTAACCACCATTTTATACGATTCCATCATTACATCCCTGCTTTTGTATTCAATACCTTGTCCAATAAAGGAAAGCATTCCATATGCTTTCTTGACCATCTTGTCCACCTGCCCTGCCAAATTCAAGGACCTGTGGACATGCACTCCAATGTCTCCCACTTCCTCAACCCCTCTCAATAACTTCCCATTTATTGAGTATTCTCTTGTTTTGTTTGCCCTCTCCAAATGCATTACCTCATGCTTTTCCAGACTGAATTCCATTTGCCACTTTTCCACCCACTCAACAGCTGGAATTCTCCCATCCCACCCGTGATGGGTTTTATGGCGGATGTGGAGCGAAGAATCCAGCGGCGGGCAAAAAGTCGCAAATCCACTGTCATACAAACAAGTTGTAATTCTCCCAATGGTGTGTTCATGGCAGGTTGATAATCATTAGCATATCATGAATGCTCATTAAAGCTGCTCACCGGAATCTTGTCACACCTTCCAATCTTGCATCACGCCAGCGGGAAATTACATCGACCTCAAACACATTTGAAAAGGGGTGGCCAGCACAAGTTGGACCTCAGTTCACTGGTAACTTCAATGTGAGTAGAACATACTTGCCATAGCTCTGCACTGGTCTTGTTGCGATGAACAGCAATCTGTTGCGGCTGTAGGGTTGGACTGCTCCTTCTCTTTGCTTTCATTGTCCTAAAGAACACCACTCCTCTGTGGTACTCATGCAGGCCTCCAGTTTCAGAGACTAGCACTTCAACTGGGGGTGGGCTGTGAGGCGAGGGTCGGGTTGATGAACACTATGGTGGCACAGAGAGGGAAGGCGGTGGAAGGCAGTGAGAGGGAAGGGCGAACACTGTGGGTGCCTTTCTGTGGTCGCCCTCTAACCTCTTGTTGCTGCTTAGAAAGAAAGGAGGAAGACCTCCTTGCGATGAAAGCCACTTAAAGCCAATGGCTTCACTAGCACTGTCAAAGGGCTACTCAGTGGCTTCACAACACAGTCACTGCATCTCAAGAGTAACACATAGGAATGTAGAATTTGGGAATGCAGGCAATAGTGAAGGGAGCACATGTCTTTTTATTTCTGTTGGACTGTGGATTAAAATTACATTGGACAAATGTCCAGTCGACATTTGAAGGACATGTCTACTGGAACAGTGTGAGGGATATATACAATGTTGCTGTCCTGGAACAGAGTGTGCCATGAAAAACAGGATGGTGATGAGGATGAGTCTGGTCTAATGGGGAACTGCCTGGCAACAACATTTTAATTGGCCCCTGACCAGGTGACCAGGGTTTGTGTGGGTGTAGTGCAGCAGTATAGCTCCAAGCCTGAAAGGAAGAAGACCTAAAATTTCTTTCTCCTGTATGTGTATGATTACAGTAATTCTACAATAATAGCTATTATGAGGCTTTTTCTCCTCACATCTGTATAACCTGCTCTCTCTCTGAAAACCCCTTTGAACCTGCCAGCTGATGGTGGGTGCATGAATGAACTCCCAACCCATTAGGCTATTTGGACTGATGCATGCCTTTGCATAATTAATGAGGCTCCAAGCATAGAATCGGGTGCAGGTTCTCGCCATTTCGATCAGCGAAGCGGGCACTGCTGAAAATGCCCAGCACTGCACATAGTCTCATTTATGGAAAATGCTGCTCATCCAAACCCATGAGATCATTCTGGAGTCGACAATTAACCTCTTCCCTATAAACTACATTGGCTAATTTTTGTGCCATTTGCAAATTTCCTGACAAAGCTTCCCACATTTATGTCTAAATCATTAATATATACAACAAACAGTTAGGGCCGCAACATAGAGCCCTGTGGATCACCATTGGAAGCCATTTTCCAGTTGCAAATACATCCATCAACAATTACCCTTTGTTTCTTAGTTTGTGCCTGTGAAGTGGATGTTTATAGACTTGAAACTTGGGTGGTCAGGAGCTCCCATTTTGCAGCTGGAAATGCATTGAAAACCTCACTGATGTGCATGCACAGTTTCTGATTCACTTCTGGTGAAATTACCTTTGTGGAAGAGGAGCATTTTTGATGAAATTCCTGGCAAAATAGAACTATTATTGCACACTGGACTTAGTGCACTTTCCCTTTAACTTATATTTGGTTTCTGCCAAGCACCTTAAGGAACCCCTTCACCAACCAAGGTAGGATCTAAACTCTCCATCCTACCTGGGTCATTCAGTGAACATTATAGAGAAATGCACAGGTTCTCATCTCAGTTATTCTTTCTGATTGGGATGAGGTTGGCAAACATAATCTTTCTCTATGAGTTGCCATTTCATTTCTTAGTTCGGTGCTGCAGTTATATTTAAGATGCCAGTCATGCTGGCTTGAAAAAAATCATGTATTTGGGGAGCAAGTCAGTCTCAGTACACCCTTCAACTTGTATTAGTAGGGTACTAGTGGAGTTTTCCAACTATGTGTTCACTGCCTGGGTGATCATAATTGTAGTTTGCTTCACAAGATTTAACCTTTTTTTCTACATTCATAGTTTGCACATCCTTCCAAATTGATTTCACACTTTGAAGGAGATCTTGGCTGTAATGAATGAATTCAAACTATGGATTTTTGTTTTATTTCTGTGGTTTTCTGGTTGATCTTGGATATTTTGGGTGTAATATTTTAATTGCAAAGTCATTCTGTAAGAGGTACATTGCTCAAAATTTGTAACATGTATCCAAGTAAGAAGAGGTAGTGCCATGAAAATATAATAATTTTCTTAATATTATTGTGATTTATTGTAAAAGTAGGTTAATTGCGGTGTTTGGATTAGTTTCACCCTGTGGATGTGTGTGTGGAAGATTTAATTGAATTAGAGACAGCTAGTCTGGAGCTTTTGAGTGTTCAAAAGGGAAGCCAGGTTTGAAATGCTAAATAGGTAAACATGGCTGATGTTTTAGAATGTGAGGTGTGAGGAAC
Source organism: Carcharodon carcharias (assembly GCF_017639515.1). Taxonomy (NCBI): domain Eukaryota; kingdom Metazoa; phylum Chordata; class Chondrichthyes; order Lamniformes; family Lamnidae; genus Carcharodon; species Carcharodon carcharias. Next base: position 106,194,303 of record NC_054477.1, read on the forward strand.
ATTTTTAGATAAACCAGAGTAGTGAATTTCAAAGAGATGGTAAGATGTTACACCTAGACAACAGAGGCTAAGCCAAACAGTGTGTTTATTTTTCCCAAAGATTACCGATAACAGGAATACTATGAAAGATGCATATTATGGAAAAAAGTAAAGTTGCAAAGACATATTGGAACAATGGGATTTACAGTAAAAGGGGAGAAACATGTATAAAGGAGCTGAGGTTATGTGTAAGGAGAAGTCATTCTAAATCTAACAAGTGTGAAAAACCTCTAGCCTCTAGGTATCAAGTTGCTGTCTGCAGGAACCAAAGCAAAGAAAACTCACTGTGGGTATTGTGTGCTTTGCCTGGGTCTATTGAAATTTATTTGTTTTTACTGTTGCCTTGACAGAGGTGTAACTGGAAGTTAGATTAATAAGGGGAGCTAGGAGTTATTATAGTAGTAATTTGTACTACTATAATAACTCCTAGCTCCCCTTATTAATCTGACTTCCAGTTACACCTCTGTCAAGTTATATGCTTAAAATCTTTTCACCTATTAATAAATGTTTAATTTAGTTTTGTACAAAACCTCTATGACTCTGAATTCAAGGTATGCATCTCAAAATAAAAATACAAATTGCAAAAACAGTTGTGGCAGCTATTTCAAGTTTCCCTCTGGGACTTGTGCAGCTCAGCATTTACCCTTAGTTGTGCCTTAATACTAGTGCACAGACTAGTGCAGATCTGCATTGGTACTCTGCTGATACAAATCCAAGCAACAATTAAAATTGACATATTTCCTAAAGATCTGAATCTGGAAAACTATATTGAGGAATCAGTATTAAGTGGGCACAAGTGTAATCGCAATAGTTACAGTACCAGTGAACTCCTACAACCAGTGTCAATAAAATCTCATTTAACTGATGTAAAGCTGTATGAAGTGCAGTTCACTCCAAGCCCAACCTTGACAATATTGTCCTGACACTATACACAAAGTCCAACGTCAACCGCAAAGTACCAATGGATGCTTCCACAAGCATTACACGATCAAACTGCATAATTATGACTTTTATTAAAACTGGATTTAATAAAAATGAGACCATTTCTTTGGCCTGATAAGGTTACATGCATAATATAACACAACAGAATATTTGGACGACTCTAAGCTGGTCAAATTTAATGCAATATAGGATGGGATTTTCCGACCCAGCCTGCTGCTGGGATCGTCCAGCCCTGCAAAAGTCAATGGACTTTTGGCTGGCCATTGTGGCAGGTCCCTCCATGACGGGGCTGGAAAAATCCCAGCCATAGTATGCAATGGTGTTTACATGTCATTCTTTAAAGTAACCTCAACTGAATTATCTGGAGTTGGTAAGTTCAGTGCACATGCAAAAAGAAACAGACTGGCCGTTTTAATTGAAGCTGCCATGCCCAGGCTCCTTTATTTTCTGATTTATATGCAGCATGTTATTTTGAAGCTGTGCCATTGATGCAAGAGCTCATGGCAATGCAAACTACTGTTTGTATTCTAGATAGGAGCAGGACCTTAGTGACGGGAAAATTGCTCGAAGTGCAGGCAGTGGGTTAAATAAAGATTAAGGCAAGAAGAACATATAAATGTTGCAGATGTGACAAAATTCAAGAAATGTTGGAATTACACAATTGATCTGTCAGTATTCATGGGGAGAAAGGGCAAACATTTGGGGTGAAGGCCTTTTTCAGAAGTTTAATAGGACTATCAAAGTCAAGGAATGGAGATAGGGATAGAACATACAAAAATCAGGACTGAATTTTAATTCATTAATTACAAGCTAAATGAAAAGAAATGAACTTTCATTTCGTATGTTTTTGTTAAAACACCCAGGATACATAATTGCCTTCAGTGAGACTGAATGTGTTATAAGTAACACTATTAAGCAGCCAGTTAGCCCTTGTAACACTATTATCTTCTGATTCAATAATTGACCAAATTGTCATTTATCTAGTGCAAGAAGTGCAGAATAAGAAAAACATCAATGTAGATTTTTAAAATTCATGCATGGGATGTGGGTGTCACTGGCTAGGCTAGCATTTAATGCCCATCCGGAATTGCCCTTGAGAAGGTGATGGCGAGCTGACCTTCTTGAACTGCAGGAGTCCATACACCCACAGTTCCAATAGGGAAGGAGTTCCAAGATCTTGACCGGCCAACAGTGAAGAAATAGCGATTATATTCACAAGTTAGGATGGTGAGTGGCTTGGGGAGGGAATTTCCAGGTGGTGGTGTTCCCATGTGTTTGCTGCCCTTGTCCTTCTATATGGTAGCGGTCATGGATTTGAAAGGTGCAGTCTAAGGAGCCTTGGTGAGTTCCTGCAGTGCATTTTGTAAAGGGTACGCACTGCTGTCACTGTGCGTTGGTGGTGGAGGGAGTGAATGTTTGTGGAAATGGTGCCAATCAAGCAGGCTGCTTTTCCCTGGATGGTGTCAAGAGCTGGGTGTTGTTGGAGCTGTACTCATCCAAGCAAGTGGAGAGTACACACTCCTGACTTGTATCTTGTAGATCATGGACAGGTTTTGGGGAGTCAGGAGATGAGTTACTCGCTGCAGAATTCCTAGCCTCTGACCTGCTCTTGTAGCCACAGTATTTATATGGCTAGTCCAGTTCAGTTTCTGGTCAATTGCAACCCCCAGGATGTTGATAGTGGAGGATTCAGCGATGGTAATGCCATTGAACGTCAAGGAGCAATTGTTAGCTTCTCTCTTGTTGGAGATGGTCATTGCTTGGCACTTGTGTGGCGCGAATGTTACTTGGCACTTGTCATCCAAGCCTGGATATTATCTGTATTTGGACAAGGACTGCTTCAGTATCTGAGGAGTCACAAATGGTGCTGAACATTGTGCAATCATCAGTGAACATCCCTAAACATCCCTACTTCTGACCTTATGATGGAAGGATTGATCAAGCAGCTGAAGATGTTTGAGCCAAGGCCACTACCCTAAGGAACTCCTGCAGTGATGTCCTGGAACCAAGTTGATTGACCTCCAAAAATCACAGCCATCTTCCTCAGTGCTAAGTACGACTCAACCAATGGAGAGTTTTCCATTGACTCAAGTTTTGCTAGGGCTCCTTGATGCCACACTCGGTCAAATGCTGCCTTGATGTCAAGGGCAGTGGCTTTCGCTGGTGACAGAATGCTGAATGTTATGGGAAGAAAAATGCAGGCAAACAAAATTGAAGTGAGTTAGGGTGGGAGATGTCAGTGAAACGCAGCATCATTGTGCACACATGCAAATCCAAATCATTTACTTGAATGATTAGCACTTCTTCTGCCAAGATACTTCAGATTCTATTGTTTTATGCAGCAGGTCATCAAAACAAGGGCCTGAATTTTACCCTCAGGGTGTGTCTGAAGTCGGCGGGGCTGGGAGTGGATGTAAAACCTGTTCCCAGCTGAGATGCTGTGAATGCGAACACCGGGTGCATTTGGAGACCCGGCGGGGTGTTCAAAGTGGAAGAAGCAGCTCCCTGATGACTGCCAGGAGTTCTGGGGGAGGCTGAGCAAGAAATGTCCTGGTGTGCAGTCATGGCCTCAGCACCTAGAGGTCATGGAAGGCGGGAGGGCAAGTTGGGTGGGCACAGTGCCCTCCATTTCTCTGATGAGTGCCCGGGAGTGCTGGTCAAGGAGGTCAGTGCCAGGCGGCAAATCCTAATGCACAGGAATGGAAAGAGAAGGCTGCCCCACCTGACCAAGAAGGCCTGGACAAAGGTCGCTGCCCAAATCAGCGGGCATTCCGTGGTGCACCACATGTGGCTTTAGTGCCACAAAAGTCTCAATGATCTGCTGCAAGGGTAAATGCAGAAATGGTGCTGACCTGTGCAGAGAACTTTAGTGGGTGGCCATTGCTCGGAACGTTCAGGGGTCTAAGAGTGTGTATGCCAACTGGCACTTAAGCCTGCCCTGCCAAGGCTGGGATGTCAGCACAACTGGCCTCAGTGCATTGCAGGGTGAGATATGGCACAGTGACACAGCCCACTGAATGCTTGGGGGAGAGGGCAGGTGGGAACCAGGACAGAACCTTCAGAGAGATGGAGCAATAAAGAGGCTACTTTTCCCTGTCAGGAGAAGAGCAGTCATAACACTGCAGAGTGTCGCAGAATGGGTGGAGGAGTGCCAAATCTGTGCTTCCTTACTAAGCACGTAAGTGATTCACTGGAGCTTGAATGCCATCAGCCAGCTCGCTCCTCAGTGAGGCGGGGGTTTTGGATGGAGGTAAGAGTGCAGGTGACAGATACGTGTGCGGTGGTTACTGGAAACATAATGGGCTCCTCTCATCAGAAACTGAACTGTCGTGGCCAGAGAGCCCATTGAAGCTCCAATGCAAATGGTCCCATGCGGCAGGTCTCCACTGTCTCCTCAGCCTGCCTAGCATGCATAGTGACTTTGATGATTAGATGTACTGATCTTTTCCCTTCCTCCCACAGATGCGCCATCCACAGGAGCCACTGGTGACCCTGAGGACTCTGCATTGAGCTCAGAGGAAGACATCACATCACACCAGCGTCACACCATCTCTAAACCAGGTACTAGCGCAGATACTCACACAGCGATGGGCATTAGGTAGTTAGCTCCATGGGTAATGTGCAGTGAAGAGGGCATATCACACTCACATGAGGAGCTGGCAGAGGCAGAGGTCCCATGGAGCTGACAGTGGGAGCACAGCTGATGACCAGGACCATGCTGCATCTGATGCAGGTGATAAGTCTCTGGAATTGACTATCAGGCAGCAGATGCTAGATGTCCAGTGGGATGTGAGGAGGGGAACTGGCAGAGATCCATGAGGGTCTGCATGCCATGGTTTCCATCATGGAGGAGTCCATGCAGAGCATGCCTTGTCAAGCCATCACTTGAGTCATCCACCATGCCCTCTGGAGTTGCCTCACTTTCCTCAACCTTCGCTAACAATCAATAAATGAGAACCCAACCCAGTATGCCAGCACCACACAACACCATACTTTTACAAGCCAATGCTGCATCTGGCAGCTATTCACACCATCCAGCCAACACAGCACATTTAACTCAAATAAATGTTTCTGTTATTTAACATGAACAAACAAAGAACAAACAAAGTGTCCATCTCTAACACAAGAGTCAAAATGATTCACACAAGAAATGTCACTTGTGACACACCCCTGTTTAGCTCAAGGTGCCTTCAACCTATGCCTGTGGGTGCTGTGTCTTGGTGCTCCCCCCACCCCCCGCCCCCACCAGCAACACCTCCCCCCCACCCTTGCTGTCAGTGGTGTCGGAGGCAGCCTGCTGACTCTGCTATCCTGGTGGCCCCGATGAACTTGGTGGTCGTCATCTGGCCGCTGGAGCCTGAGCAGGCTCCGCCTGGGAGGGTGTATCCAGCCCTATAGCAGGGCACTCCTCAGTCATTGCGGCATCATCAGCTTTAGAGACCACTGGCAGAGGGGTGGAGGAGCATGTACCCTCACTCAGAGAAGCCCATGAGTTCTGCATTGACCATTAACACCGAGAGTGCTACCTCGTCCATTGAGGGAATGGTGACTCTATGGAGAAGGAGCTTCAGGAGCAGACTCAGGGGTTCCTGGGGCCGCATTCAGACCTGCAAGCCTTCAGGAGGTCTCTGCCAGTGTGAGAGATGGGTAAGGCACCTAATCTCACTGCTGGGTCCCTACCCATCAAGGGTGAGCAGGGAGTTGCAAATGCACCTCACGCTAGCAGACGAGCTACCTGTCATCTCTATAGGCTTCTCTTAGGCACTCTGGATGAGGATGCCAGCTCTTCCGCCCCTTTGCCAGTGGCCGCTCCATCTGATGATGCTGCGATGAATGAGGAGTGCCTGACTATGGAGCTGGATACACCCCGCCAGGTGGAACCTGCTCAGGCTCCGGCAGCAGAGGACAACTGCCAAGGTCATCAGGGCCACCAGGACAGTAGAGTCAGCAGGCTGCCTCCACCGCCACTGACAGCGAGGAGGAGTGTGGGGTGGGGGGAGCACCAGGACACAGCACCCACAGACATAAGTTGAAGGTACCTTGAGCACAACAGGGGTGTGTCACGGATGACATTTTTTGCGTGAATTATTTTGACTCTTGTGTTAGGGACGGACACTTTGTTTGTTCTTTGTTTGTTCATGTGAAGTAACAGAAATATTTATTCAAGTTAAATGTGCTGAGTTTTCTGGATGATATGAATAGGTGCCAGATGCAGTACAGGCTTATAAACATATGGTGTTTTGTGGTGCTGGCGTACTGGGTTGGGTTCTCATTTATTGATTGTCAGCAAAGGAGACAGAGCCATTGTCTTGAGGAGGCATCAATACTTTGGATGCCTAGCAGAAGGTTCGCTGGATTAAAGCATCCCTGGTGCCCCTGCCTCCATGAAGGGTCCTGTCCTCTGCCTTGATGTCTTCACCCTGCGCCTCCCCAGGGTCTTCCTCTAAACCATCACATGAGTCATCCTCCATGCCCTCTGGAGCTGCCTCGTTTTCCTCAACCTCAAATAGCAGCCCCCCCTTGCCAAAGCCAGTTTGTGCAGAGCGCAGCATGCACCGACTATGAGGAAGACATGCTCTGGAGGAGACTGCAATGCTCCCCCTGATCAGTCAATGTATCTGAAGCGCATCTTCAGCAGCCGGATGGCCCTCTCCACCACCGCCCTTGTGGAAGCATGACTCCTGTTGTACCTCTCCTCGGCCTCAACTCTTGGGTAAAGGAATGGGGTCATCAGTCACCTCTTCAAGGGGTAGCCCTTGTCACCCGGAGCCATCCATCCCCTCGTGCAGGAGTCACGAACAGCCTTAGTACCTGTGAGTGCTGCAAGATGTAAGCATCGTGTGAGCTCCCAGGGTAACGGGTACAAACTTGGAGGATCTGTGTCCTATGGTTACTGACAATCTGAACACTCATTGAGTGGAACCCTTTTCTGTTTAAGAAAGCTCCAGGCTCATCTGCTGGCACTTGATGGTCACGTGAGAGCAATCCCTGGACGCGGGGGAACCCAGCCATCGCAGTGAAACCCTGTGCTCTCTCTGCCTGGCTCGCCTCGTCTGTCTGGAAGTGGATGAACATGCGGACGTGTCTGAAGATAGCATCAGTCACAAGCTTGACCCAGCTGTGTGAAGCTGGTTGAGATGCACTGCACAGATCCCCCATTGAACCAAAGGCAATGAAGTTGAAGGCCACTGTGACTTCAAAGCCACTGACATGGAGTGTCTGCCTGCGCAGTTGGAGGAGATTTCCAGACCTAGCATGTGACATATTGCTGTCGCTGTGCCCCTGGAGAGGCGGCACCTCCTATTGTACTGGAGCCCAGACAACAGGAGATAGTTGGAGCGCTGCCTGAACACTCTGGACGTTGGGTAATGGCATCTTGGGCATTCCCTCCCTCCTTGGCCTCCATGCTGGCCCTGCACCAAGTGAGCCCCTGCCTCTCCTCTTAAAGGTCTGTCCTTGGGGCGCTGCCCATGCTCGTGTGTACTCCTCTCCCTCCTGCCTATCTCTTTCTCTTCAGGAAAGGTTCCACCGGCAGAATATGCTATCCCCATTGGATGGGATGTAGAGGAACAGTACCTTGAAAATGAAGGAGTGCTGTGCTGCGATACTCAGGGGGACCTTCCAGGGAAGATGAGGACCTGAAATGCTGAAAGGCAGCCTTGACAATCAAACGAGAGGCAACAAAACTCTGGGACAACTCCATACTCACACAGCAAAGGACTGGCAATGACCAATTAAGACCACTAAAAAGCCAATTGACTGGGATTTTACATTGCCCATGCGACAGAGAATGTGCTGCTGCTCTGGGGACCTTTTATCCTGCCTGTGGATGAGGAAATGAAAAAAACGTGAATTCCCCCTCCCGTTTTGCCCGTGAGATGAGCGAAAAGTCGCATGGGCAACGTAAAATCCCAGTCAGTTGGCTTTTTAGTGGTCTTAATTGGTCCTTTAATTGTCAGTGGCCACTGACCTCAATATTACACGTGCAATTGGGTTAGGCACGGACCAGACTCGGAATGCAAAATTCAGGCCAAGGTGTTTCAGTCCTGGCAACGTTTGATATAAAGGATGATTTTAATCCTCTCCACTGGAGACTGAAGCTGGTTAACATCACTGCAGTGTACTTGTCACTCTATTGTCACTGCGTTCCAACCAACCACTATTTTAACTGAAAAATTCAAAGAGTCTGAACAGATTGGCACCCACAACTCGTCACAATTATAACAAAGAGATCTGAGAACAAATTTAGCATGGTCCTCAAGCCTCTCCATTATGAAATACCTTAGTTGCACGCTCAGTTTTGTGCGCTAATGAATTTAGCAGCCATTATTTCTGATCAGGTGGCAGATGATCAAGAAGTCATGCAGCCTGACCCAGCCAGTATGGGTCATCCATTTCTGATACACAATTAAGACTTTAAGGCTGTACAGAGATAGACAGCTCATAGAATTCTAGAATCACAGAGACCTAAGAATCTTGCACATCTTTTTTCTTGTCATGGGATATGATACATAATGGAAAAATATCAAGAACCACTCATTAAGGAACATCGTAGCAGCACATCCATTAAATCATTTCTACAATTCACTGGATAGAAACAAAGAATATTAAAGTAGAAATTGCAACTATCATTTTAATTTATTGTCCATCAAAGAAAGCAGAAGTAATGGTGAATGTTTCAAAGCTCGATCGTTTGTGAAATGAAATAATTTGTGACTTCATGCAAGCTTAGTCTGAAAACTGGCAAGTAACACTCATGTCACACAAGGGTCAGACAATGACCATCTCCAATAAGAGAGAATCTTACCTCTTTCCCTTGATACTCGACTGCATTTCAGTTACTGAGTGCCCCAGCATCAGCAGCTGGATGGGGGAGTGGAGTGAAGTGGGGGCGATGGTGGGGTCACCATTGACCAAAAATTGAATTGGACCAGCCAAGCAAGGCCTATGGCTACCAGGAAGCTCAGAGGCTGGGTATTCTGCCACACAAGGCTTACCTCCTGATTCCCCAAAGCCTCCTAATGCCTACAAGACACAAATACGTGATGGAATTCTCTCCACTTTCCTGGATGGCTCTGTCACCACTCAAAAAGCTCAATAACATCCAGGACAAAGCAGGCCACTTGTTCAGCACCACATTCATGAGCTTAAGCATCCACACCCTCCACCCGTGAGATAGCAATATGTATCACCTGCACGATGCATTGCAGAAACTTGTTAAGACTTCCTAGGCCGCACCTTCAAAGTGAACAGGGGCAGCAGGTGCTTGGAACAGCCATCATCTCGAAATTTCCCTACAAGCCATACATCATACCAACTTGAAAATGTATTGCCATTTCTTCTGCAAAGGCAGATGTGTAGACTGAAAAGACACATAGCAGTTTTGGCCCTGTTTTGCCTGCAAATGTTTCCTTCTTTTTTTTCACCCTTTGCATTCTTTCTCATTAATTGGTAGTGACTCATGGTAGGCAAGGGAATATGGGCACCAGCAACCCTCAATGACAACTCTTTCTTGATGATACAAGGGTGTCATTATGCAATTTGACCTTGGAAAGCTTTACAACTGAGATCTAGACCCCCTATTTCACTCAGTCAACTTTCACATACACTTTGCATAAGGGGTCGATGGGTAGCAATATTGACCCTTCTTCAAGGGCACGCAATTGTTATCAGGAACCTTCATTACAACTATAATAATGTATTAATTATAAGTAAAACCTTTCATACTGTTTTGAGGATCATGTGACTGTACAGACAAATCAGCCCTAAGTGTAATCTTACTCACAGAGATTTCTGGCCTTGGTCTTGGTTCAAGCATGTAGCTTCATCAGGAGCTTTGTAAATGAAGTTTACAGTTTCTTAGAAGAAGAAATCTATCCGGTACTCCAAGTTTATTACAATTGGCAATGAGGATAAATAGCTCCGATGCTGCATCTCACCTCCTGAATGTGAGTATATCAATTTTTAAGGGAAGAAAGAAAAGTATACAGACCAATCATGCCACTTTCCAGCAGAATTGACCTATACAACTTGTCCATGGAAGACTGAAGTCAGTACATAGAGCACCTAGATTTCTACTTTGTGGTGAATGAAATAACAGCGGAAGAGAAGCAGGAAGCAATTCTTCTAAGTGTCAGCAGGGGCAGACATATAACCTCATCCGTAGTCTGACTGCCCCAAACATGCCTAATTCCAAATATTTTAACGAGCTAGTAGACCTTGTGAAGACACATTTAAAGCCTAAGCCATCAGCGATTATACAAAGATTCAAGTTCAACTTTAGAGTAAGAGCCCTGGATGAGTCAATCACAGTGTATATCACGAAGTTAAAACAGTTGACTGAGCACTGTGACTTCAGAGATTCCTTCAATGGCTTGTTATGAGGTTGTTTGGTTGGCAGCATACATGACGACATGATTCAGCCCCGTTTACCTGCAGAAATTAAAACTGAAGTACATCATGGAAATAGCACTAGCAAGGAGAGTGCTGAGAGGGACTCACAGGCTTTGCAGAGTGTGCAACATGGCACCGTTCTTCAGTTGAGGTGGGAACCTATTCTTGGCGTGGCGTGAAACCGGGGAGACAGCCATGAAGTGGGAAGTAGTCTCTACCACTTGAAAAACAATAAGGAATACTGGAGGTAACTCACCAGCGATTCAGAAACTAAGTTGTTACCGATGTAGGGGGAAACCTGCAGATTTAAAGAGCAGAACGACAGTACTGTCACAAAAAAAGGCATGTTGTAAAACAATTCAGGGTGAAATCAAGACAGCCATTCAGACAGCAGCCCATGATGATTGAAGTGCACAATATAAATAAACCAGAAGCTGCTGATATTGATGTCCATTCCCTTTTCAATCTCAAGGCCAGTAAAACTCAATCAATCACTGTCACCCTTCAAATAAATGGGAAGTCTCTAGTCATGGAGGTTTACACAGGAGCATCGACCACAGTGGTGGGCGAACACATCATTAAGTAGCTAAGTGAAGGTACCCAGCCACTGAATCTGGAGCAAACCATAGCGCAGCTGAAGGCGTACACTGGAGAGGCAATGAAAATCATCATCTCTGTACCTGTATGTATAGACAACAGACAGCCCAGATGCCAGTGATAGTTGTAACAGATGAAGGACCTAGCCTTCTGAGCTGCGATTGGTTGAAAGAAATTAAGCTCAAATGGTCAGAAATTTTTCAGGTTAGAACAGGAGGAATTCCTGAGCTGTTAAACGCCTATGACAGCTTATTCTGTGATGAGCTGGAAAAGGTAAAAGGCCTACAAGCAAAAATATACATAGATTTGGAGGCAACACCCCAGTTCTTTAAGGCCAGACCTGTGCCTTACTCCCTAAAAAAGAAGGCGGATGCAGAATTGTGCCGCTTAAAGAAGTTAGGATTAAGCCAGTTAGCCCCTTTACACTTATTATTGAAGAAGAACCACAGATGGTCCTGGAAGGCACAGCAAGAGGAAGCCTTCACAAGAGTCAAGAAGCTTTTACACTCATCATGTCTGCTAGTACATTATGACTCATCAAAAGAATTAATATTAACCTGTGATGTATCTCCCAATGTGGTGGGAGCGGTATTGTCACACAGGATGGAAGGTGGTTCTGAAAGGCCAATAGAATATGTCTGCAGAACCCTCTCTGAAGCTGAGAAGGATTATTCACAGTTTGATAAAGAATGTTTATCGGTAATATTTGGAGTAAAGAAATTCAATCAATATTTGCACGTTTGACGTTTCACTATAGTGTCAGATCAGAAGCCACTAATGAGTTTATTTAGTGAAGGTAAAGCAATTCCATCAATAGCTTCTGCTAGAATTCAATGATGGGCTTTGATTTTGTCAGCATATGAGTACACCTTTATGCACCATCGAGTTGTGCATATAGCAAATGCAGACACCCTCAGCCATCTTCCTTTGTCAGATAACATTACGTATGCTCTAGTACCTCAGGAAGTAGTACGTGTTTTGAATTTCCTAGACTTCTCGCCGGTGTGGGCGAAGCAGATAAAGAATTGGGCCAACCGGGATCCAATTTTATCAAGAGTCCGAGAACAGGTATTGCAAGTATAGTAAAATGCACAAGTCTCTGAAGAGTTAAAACCATTCTATGCTCATAAAACTGAATTAAGTTGTCAAGATGGAATCTTGTTATGGGGAGCAAGAGTCGTCATCCCTTCGCAAGGAGGAGAACCACTATTGACAGAGCTTCATAGTGCGCATCCTGGCAGATTGAAAATGAAGATGCTTGTGCAAAGCTACACTTGGTGGCCAGGTATAGACAGTGAAAATAATGGTTAAACACTGTCTCCAGTATCAGCAACAACAGGAGTTGCCCATTTCAGCTCCAATGCATCCATGGGAGTGGCCTGATTGACCCTGGATTAGACTACATACAGACAACGTAGGTCCATTTTTAGGTACCATGTTTTTAGTGATCATCAATGCGCATTCTAAGTGGATGGATGTATATGAAGTTAGATCACCTACATCGTGTGCAACTATTGAAAAGCTGCATCAATATTTTAGTGTACATGGCCTACCAGAGTCATTGTTTTGGGTTAATGGTACTGCTTTCACAAGTATGGAATTCCAATGATTTGTGAACTTAAATGGGATTAAGCACATTAAAACAACACCATATCACCCCTCATCCAATGGGTTAGCAGACAGAGCAATAAAAACTTTTGAAATAGGAGTGAAGAAATTATCCGGAGAAGCATGAATTTCACCATTTCTTGTCAACAATTGCATGACTCCTCATTTAACAATGGGTTCAATGCTGTCCAATTTACTAATGAATCGCTGCCTTTGTACAAGGTTGAGTCTGGTGTTCCCTAACTTATAGTGAAGGGTGGAGAAGAACCAGAGTACTCAGGAAGTGAATCATGATATTCACAGTAAAGATGCGAAATTTTGGAACTGGACCTAGATGGCTTCCAGGTATAATTGTCTCTGAAACAGGCCCTTCGTCATGCCAAGTGCAAGTGAAAAACCGGATTGTTTAGAGACATGTGGGTCACTCCAACAGCCAGTTACTCCACCTGAAATTGACGTTGAACCTTTGATCCCTGAGGTGCACACTGACATAGAATATACATACCTGCTGTCTCTGTTGAAGTAAATAATTCGAAACTGCCATTGTCTAAGGATGTCCCTGATGCTGCAGTTCCTGGTCGAGTTGATCCAGTGGTAGAATCTCAAGTTGTAGAGCTATGCCGCTCTACCTGAATTAGAAAATCACCTCAGAGACTGAATCTATAATTGCATGAAATATGTATGTTTGTATATGTTACGGATTAAGATATTCTTGTAAATAAGAGGTGTAAAACAAAATTAAAGGGTGTGGGGTGGGGGAGGGGTGTAGTGATTGTAAGTAAAACCTTCCATACTGGTTTGGAGATCATGTGACTATATAGATGAATCAACCCTAAGCCTGGGTAATCTTAGGGATGGAGCTTTCTAGTTGTGGACCTAGTTCAAGCATGTAGCTTCAACAGGAGCTCTGTAAATAAAGTTTGCTGTTTCTAACAAGAAATCTGTCCGGTACAGCAAGTTTATTACAAATAATAAATAAAAATAGAAAATGCTGGAAATACTCTGCAAGCCAGAAAGCATCTGTGAAGCTTCGTTACTACCCTTACAATCTGTTTTTCTTCAGTTCAATGCCCAAAGACAGGTCCAACCCTTGTGCTGCAGCTGCCGCCATGGATAGGGCAAGGAAGCAGGTCCCACATCTAACCCAGCCAGAACAGAGATCAAACCCCATGCTGTTGGCACCAATCTGACCCCCACTGGCCATAATGAATGCCAACCACACCACCCCCCACAAGGAGTTCAAGTTACTTGGCAACATGCGCTGTTATATGGGCATAAATCCATAGTACAGAGCTACAAATAGTGGAGACACTAATTTTCTTTCCATCACATGGCTGACCTACTTTTCACCACCTGCCATTGGAAAGATTTATAGGTTGATACCCAACCTCATTGGCCACATTATGAACACTCCATCAAATCCTGGAGTGGGACTTGAACCTGGAGCTTCTTGCACAGAAACAAGGACACTGATACTGCACCACAAGATTTCCTATCCTCGCAATACCCTTGTTAATTTAGATAACCCTTTATTTTAGAAACTGTTTTCCCTAGTTTAAATGTGTCTTCAAGTCTTTTGCACTATATACCTTTGCCCTTTGTAACAAGTCACATACAAATTTATAAGGGCAGTGATGATTGACCAGGTCTCTGTGGGGAACGCTCAGTTACTCTCTGCAGTGATCAGGAAGTTGCAGTGTGTTGCATTGTAAAGCCTTCACAACTTCATATCACAGCATGTTGGCATACCAACACATTACACAATTGGCTGGCCACAGTTGTCAGAGTGAAGCCCCAGCAGTAGTATGCAAAACTAAAAGGATTTCATCAGTCTATCCAGTGATGCTAGCACCTTATCACCATTGAGCTCCAAGAGTTTATAATCTGCAATGAAATTGCAAATTGTCATCCCTGCCGTCACTGTCATTGTAGTTTAAAACCCACTCGCTTCATTGTATAATACAAGAGATAAGAATATAATTAAATGTAAAAAGTGGCTGCTGTTGACATTTAAACTTCAGGTTAGATATTCAAATTGGTTCCAAACAGTCACAACGTCAAGTGGCACCACGAGGAAAATTGTATGACAACAATGAACTTCTGAAATCAATTACAACACAAAAACAGAATTACCTGGAAAAACTCAGCAGGTCTGGCAGCATCGGCGGAGAAGAAAAGAGTTGACGTTTCGAGTCCTCATGACCCTTCGACAGAACTTGCGTTCGAGTCCAAGAAAGAGTTGAAATATAAGCTGGTTTAAGGTGTGTGTGTGGGGGGCGGAGAGATAGAGAGACAAAGAGGTGGAGCGGGGGGGCGGGGGTGTGGTTGTAGGGACAAACAAGCAGTGATAGAAGCAGCTCATCAAAAGATGTCAACGACAATAATACAATAGAACACATAGGTGTTAAAATTAAAGTTGGTGATATTATCTAAACGAATGTGCTAATTAAGAATGGATGGTAGGGCACTCAAGGTATAGCTCTAGTGGGGTTTTTTTTTTTATTTATATAATGGAAATAGGTGGGAAAAGGAAAATCTTTATAATTTATTGGGAAAAAAAAAAGGGAAGGGGGAAACAGAAAGGGGGTGGGGATGGGGGAGGGAGCTTACGACCTAAAGTTGTTGAATTCAATATTCAGTCCGGAAGGCTGTAAAGTCCCTAGTCGGAAGATGAGGTGTTGTTCCTCCAGTTTGCGTTGGGCTTCACTGGAACAATGCAGCAAGCCAAGGACAGACATGTGGGCAAGAGAGCAGGGTGGAGTGTTGAAATGGCAAGCGACAGGGAGGTTTGGGTCATTCTTGCGGACAGACCGCAGGTGTTCTGCAAAGCGGTCGCCCAGTTTACGTTTGGTCTCTCCAATGTAGAGGAGACCACATTGGGAGCAACGAATGCAGTAGACTAAGTTGGGGGAAATGCAAGTGAAATGCTGCCTCACTTGAAAGGAGTGTTTGGGTCCTTGGACGGTGAGGAGAGAGGAAGTGAAGGGGCAGGTGTTGCATCTTTTGCGTGGGCATGGGGTGGTGCCATAGGAGGGGGTTGAGGAGTACGGGGTGATGGAGGAGTGGACCAGGGTGTCCCGGAGGGAGCGATCCCTACTGAATGCCGATAAGGGGGGTGAAGAGAAGATGTGTTTGGTAGTGGCATCATGCTGGAGTTGGCGGAAATGGCGGAGGATGATCCTTTGAATGCGGAGGCTGGTGGGGTGATAAGTGAGGACAAGGGGGACCCTATCATGTTTCTGGGAGGGAGGAGAAGGCGTGAGGGCGGATGCGCGGGAGATGGGCCGGACACGGTTGAGGGCCCTGTCAACGACCGTGGGTGGAAAACTCCTCTCACTTCCTCCAAATAAAAGGTGTGGCTATGGGTACCTGCATGGGCCCCAGCTATGCCTGTCTCTTTATGGGGTATGTGGAACATTCCTTGTTGCAGTCCTACTCCGGCCCCCTTCCACAACTCTTTCTCCGGTACATCGATGATTACTTCGGTGCCGCTTCATGCTCTCGTCAGGACTTGGAAAAATTTATTAATTTTGCTTCCAATCTCCACCCCTCCATCATTTTCACGTGGTCCATCTCTGACACTTCCCTTCCCTTCCTTGACCTCTCTGTCTCAATCTCTGGTGATAGACTGTCCACCAATATCCATTACAAACCCACCGACTCCCACAGCTATCTCGACTACAGCTCCTCACACCCCGCTTCCTGTAAGGACTCCATCCCATTCTCTCAGTTCCTTCGCCTCCGTCGCATCTGTTCCGATGATGCTACATTCAAAAACAGTTCCTCTGACATGTCCTCCTTCTTCCTTAACCGAGGTTTTCCACCCACGGTCGTTGACAGGGCCCTCAACCGTGTCCGGCCCATCTCCCGCGCATCCGCCCTCACGCCTTCTCCTCCCTCCCAGAAACATGATAGGGTCCCCCTTGTCCTCACTTATCACCCCACCAGCCTCCGCATTCAAAGGATCATCCTCCGCCATTTCCGCCAACTCCAGCATGATGCCACCACCAAACACATCTTCCCTTCACCCCCCTTATCGGCATTCCGTAGGGATCGCTCCCTCCGGGACACCCTGGTCCACTCCTCCATCACCCCCTACTCCTCAACCCCCTCCTATGGCACCACCCCATGCCCACGTAAAAGATGCAACACCTGCCCCTTCACTTCCTCTCTCCTCACCGTCCAAGGACCCAAACACTCCTTTCAAGTGAAGCAGCATTTCACTTGCATTTCCCCCAACTTAGTCTACTGCATTCGTTGCTCCCAATGTGGTCTCCTCTACATTGGAGAGACCAAACGTAAACTGGGCGACCGCTTTGCAGAACACCTGCGGTCTGTCCGCAAGAATGACCCAAACCTCCCTGTCGCTTGCCATTTCAACACTCCACCCTGCTCTCTTGCCCACATGTCTGTCCTTGGCTTGCTGCATTGTTCCAGTGAAGCCCAACGCAAACTGGAGGAACAACACCTCATCTTCCGACTAGGGACTTTACAGCCGTCCGGACTGAATATTGAATTCAACAACTTTAGGTCGTAAGCTCCCTCCCCCATCCCCACCCCCTTTCTGTTTCCCCCTTCCCTTTTTTTTTCCCAATAAATTATAAAGATTTTCCTTTTCCCACCTATTTCCATTATATAAATAAAAAAAAACCCCCACTAGAGCTATACCTTGAGTGCCCTACCATCCATTCTTAATTAGCACATTCGTTTAGATAATATCACCAACTTTAATTTTAACACCTATGTGTTCTATTGTACTATTGTCGTTGACATCTTTTGATGAGCTGCTTCTATCACTGCTTGTTTGTCCCTACAACCACACCCCCGCCCCCCCGCTCCACCTCTTTGTCTCTCTATCTCTCCACCCCCCACACACACACCTTAAACCAGCTTATATTTCAACTCTTTCTTGGACTCGAACGCAAGTTCTGTCGAAGGGTCATGAGGACTCGAAACGTCAACTCTTTTCTTCTCCGCCGATGCTGCCAGACCTGCTGAGTTTTTCCAGGTAATTCTGTTTTTGTTTTGGATTTCCAGCATCCGCAGTTTTTTTGTTTTTATCTCTGAAATCAATTATTTACCCTACAATACATACACAATGCATATTAATCTTAATTAATGCCACTACAATGGACATAAGATAATTGCGGATCCTTTTGATCTTTTATCATGCTTTATCAGGATAAGATACTGAGTGCCTTCACTTGGCTGATACAGACATGAATCAATATCAGAATCTATATGGATGATTCTAACTGGAAGCTTGTTATTGAAATATATTGGAGTTTTTGTTTTAATGCCTGCTGAAATGGTTACTGATGTCTAATATTAAAAACCCGCTATTAAAGAAGCTACTTACATCATCTTGAAAATTGCCACACTGTTTGTGAAAAGAAAACAAGCTTTTGATAATGCTCATGGATATAAAGGCTTGATCGACAGACCTTGACATTTGGAGCCTGCCTTTGTTGTATTTTCTGTGGACTTTGAGAAAGATATGGTTGGGATTTATGGAAAGTCCTTAGATGCATTGGATCAATCTTTATCGACTGTCTTTAACTGTATTGTGCTTGATCATTATTTTTGCTGTCAACAATACATATACATAACACACACAACAGCAGTCAAAATGAACAAACTAGCATGAGAACAATGGCTGATCCCTTTGAATACCGATGGAAATGTTGCTCTCTTGACTGTTTATCCTTGTGATTTATGGGTTCATTGTTTAAGATGGTCTTGGAACAGTTGCAGAATCCTCACTTGTCTATTTTAAATTGGCACTTCACTATCCTGATTTCAGGCATTGGGCGCCTAACAATAGATAGACCTCAACCAAAATTCCATCGAGCCAGCTTCCAGGGTGTAACAGATCAGTGAGACCACAATCCAATTTTCAGAGACCGAGTGCCCTTAGCATCATCATTAAATGGATAGTCACCTGTTGAATATTGCCTGCAGCATCACATCAACTACAATGAAAAGGTGTGCATTACACCACCATAATAATAGCAATGCAAATTGTTTCTGGCTTTTCTTCCTGCTCATAATTGAATGTTTATCGTTGTCCTTTTAAAGTACTTCAATCATTTTGGATCAGTGCTATAAAATGGTGCACTTAGCACATGCTGTAACATCATGGCAATAATCTCTATCATGTCAGCCAGGGGTCTGTTCAGGTAACCTTTGACAGAATATTTGTTTTGGGGTCAGGTCCCCACTGTCAGGTATATTTCTTGGTACTGATCCCATGCCATGTTGGTGCCTAACACCCAACACAATTTTTGACTGGCAGGCTAATTATTGGGTAGGGTGCTCACTCACTGTTCAGTTAGGCATTGGACAGGCTCCTAAGACTGGAGGGCCAATAGGATGATGCAGATAATAGAGAGAGACAGGGAGGCCACCTCCAGCTGGAGAGAGTTTCTAAATTTTTAACATTAAAAAAGGCCACTGCTACCAGGCCGGGGCAACCCCTCCATTGGGCAACCAGGAGCCACAGCTGTAGCATCAGCTGCTATGACGAATGTGGGGAATGTCCCCTAGGTGGTTAGAGCACTGGCCCACAGCCGCCAGGAGTCTGCCCCAATTTCTTGGTCATATTTTGGGTTCAGTGGAGGGCAGTCAATGTGTGGAGAATGGCTTTACTAGGACTTCAATTAACCAAATAGGCTATCACTGCTTACAGGCAGAAGACATCACCAACACCTCCACTCCAATTTTCCTGGAATGAAAATGGCCCAGAGACGGGAGCATGCCAGCAAATTAGTATGCTGGCCATTGGTTGGAAACAGCCTCGACAGCTGTTTAAAAGATCTGCCCATTGTTGATTCTGAGTTAGCAGGTTGTGGGTCCAAGTCTTATTACAGTCAGTTGAGTGTAAAATCTAGGATGATACACAACTGCAGTACTCAGATACTGTTGCATTGTCAAGATGAGATGCTAAAACAAATCACAATCTGTCCTCACAGTTGGATATAAAAGATCCCATGAAACTATTTCAAAAAAGAGTGAGGAGTTCTCCCCTGTGTTTGGGCCAATATTGATCCTTCAAACAAACATCACTAAACAGATTATCTGATAATTTCTCTCATTATTCTTTCTGGGACTTTACTATCTTCAAATCGGCTTCCACATTTCCTATGGCAGAACAGTGACTATATTTTAAAAGTGCTTAATTGTCCACAAAGCACTTTGGGATGTCCTGAGTTGGTGAAAGGTACTGTAGAAATACAGCTTCTTTCTTTCTTAGAATCAAATAAACATAGAATGGTCACAGCACAGATGGGGACCATTTGACCCATCATGTCTGTGCTGGCTCTCTGCAATAGCTACTCAGTTAGTCTAACTCCCCTGCCATAGCCTTGCAAAGGTTTCCTGTTCTGATAATTATCCAATTCCCTTTTGAAAGCCACAGTTGAATATGTACTGGCCACAATCTCGGGCAGTGCATTCCAGTTCCCAACCACTTGTTGCATGTCACTCAATCTGGGTTTTGGAGCAGTTATTTCATCACATCAAATAAAGGGTGAATGGTGAGAATTAAGTATGACAGGATGTAGGAGAGGTTGATATGACATTGGACTTAGTCAATATTATTTTTGGGCTTGCTGTGCTGACAAAAAAAGTACTAGAACAGCAAAAACAACACCTTACATTTATATAGAGTCCTTAATCATCCCAAAGTGCTTCACAGAGGCATTACTGAAAAAAAAAACTGGGCTACAAATGGAAATATTCGGGCAGATGACACAGGTCTTGGTCAAAGGGGGTGTCTTAAAGGAGGAAAGTGATGTAGAGAGGTGAAGAGGTTTAGGGAGGGAATTCCAGAACTTAACACCTATGCAGCTGAAGGCCTGGCCACCACAGAGAGTGAGGGCCTAGGCCCTGAAGGGATTTCAAAACAACGATGAGAATTTTAAAATGAAGGAATTGCTTAACCGGAAGCAAGCATAGTTCGGTGAGCATAGGGGCGATCGGTGAAAGGGATTTGGTGTCTGTTAGGACACAGGTGGCAGAGTTTTGAATGACCTCAAGTTTATGGAGGATTGCTTGTGAGAGGCCATGCAGGTGTGCGTTATAGTCGTCATGTCAGAGTTAACAGAGACATGGATGAGGGTTTCAGCAATAGATAAGCTGAGTCACGGATGGAATCAGGTGATGTTATGGAGTTGGAAATAGGCAGTTTCAGGGATGGATATGTGGTTTTAAGCTTTTCTCAGGTATAACACCAAAGTTATGAACAGTCTGGTTCAGACTCCCGACTGTTGGAGAGGGTTGGAGTTGTTGGTTCAGGAGCAGAGTTTATGGCAAAGGCTGAAGACAATGGTTTTATCTTCCCAATTTATAATTGGAGGAAATTTCTGCTCAATTCTGAATGTCAGAAAAGCAGTCTGACAAGTTAAAGCCAGTGAAAGAGTTGAGAGAGGCCATGCTGAGGTAGAGTTGTGTGTCATGAATTTGCACATGGAAACTGATGTTGTGATTTTGGAGTAAGTTGTCAAGAGGTATCATGTAGATGAAAAATAGCAAGGGTCCAAGGATAGATCATAAGAACATAAGAACATAAGAAATAAGAGCAAGAATGGGTAATTTGGCCCCTTGAGCCTGCTCAGCCATTTATTAAGATCATGGCTGATCTGCCTGTGTTTCAAGTTCCACATTCCCATCAACCTCAGGTAACCTTTGATTTCCTTGCCTAACAAGAATCTATCCACCTCCGCCTTAAAAATATTCAATGACCTTGCCTACACTGCCTTCTGAGGCAAAGAGTTCCAAAGTCACAGAACCCTCTGAAGGAAAAAAAATTCTCCTCATATCTGTCTTAAAAGAGCAACCCCTAATTTTAAAACAGTGCCCCCCATTCTGGACTCACCCACAAGAGGAAACATCCTTTCCATGTCCACCTTCTCAAGACTATTCAAGATCTTATATTGTTCAATCAAATCACCCCTCACTCTTCTAAACTCCAGTGAAAACAGGCCCAGTCTGTCTAACCTTTCCTCATAAGACAACCCACTCATTCCAGGTATCAATCTAGTAATCCTCTGAAATGCCCCCAGCACATTTGCATCCCTCTTTAAATAAGGAGAGCAAAACTGCATGCAGTATTTGAGATGCGGTCTCACCAATGCCCTGTATATCTGAAACATAACATCCTTACTTTTATGTTCAATTCCTCTCATAATAAAAGATTGCATTCTTAAGTACTTGCTGTACCTACATACTTTTCGTAACTCATGTACTGAAACACCTAGATCCCTCTGCACCTCGGAATTCTGCAGTCATTCTCCATTTAAGTAACTCTCTGCTTTTTTATTCTTCCTGCCAACTTCACATTTTCCCACCTTATACTCCATTTGCCAGGACTTTGCCCACTCACTCTATCTATCTATATCCATCTGCAACCTCCTTACGCCCTGTTCACAACGTACTTTCCTACCTATTTTTGTGTCATCTGCAAATTTAGCTACCATGCCATTGCTCCCCTTAACTAAGTCATTGATGTAAATTGTAAAAAGTTGAGGCACCAGCACAGACCCCTGTGGGGCTCCACTCATTACATCCTGCCAATTTTGGATGACACCAGAAAAAGAAAACAGTGGGGAAGTGTGAAGAGAAGACATTGATGGTGATTCTGAAAAATTGCAGTGTATGCTAACCTAAAGAAAGAACAATGTATAAATGACAAGTTTTCCTCCTTGTTGTGCCTGGGAAAACATTCAGTCCCCAGGTGAAGTAAAGAGGAGATTGGTCTGAAGCTGTTTGCTTCATGTGTTTTCCCCATTATTTCACCTTGGAGTTTCCAGAGCTTTGCCAATTCAGTGCAATTGGGCCTACACCTCCATTAAGCACAGGGCCAGTGTCAGGATGCAAATTAAGTGGAAGAGGGGGCATTCTTTATTTCCCATCTTACTTTTGTTTGGCTTATGCTTGGAATCTCTGTTAAATAGAGAATCTGCTGTGGTCTCAGGAAATTCTCTCAGATTTCTGGAAACAAAGAGGCATCAAGGTATCTTGACATGAACATAGGAACAGAAGTCAGCCCATTCAGCCCCCGAAACCTCAAGCTCAGTTCTATCTAACCAGCTTTGCAACAAATCCCTTGATTTTTCCACCACTACTGCAGTTCCCTGTCCATCCCCCCAACTCAGCTTGAATTATTTTCAGGCTATCTGATCTCCTCAGGAGCTGCCAGAAGACTTATGCTGGTAGCCAGGAGTGTAACATGCATTTACATGTCTTCTTCTCTTTAAAAATTCTATCATGGGATGTGGTTAATGCTGGCAGGGCCAGTATTTATCACCCATCTCTAATTGCCTTTGATAATAGCTCCTGGACCTTCTTCTTGAACAGCTGCTCCCACAGATGTTGGAATTCAATGATTTTGACAAACATCAAAGAAAGAATTGTGATATAAGTGATTTACTTGGAAGGGAACTTGAGGGTGATAGTGTTCCCATGCCCAAGCCGCCCTCGTTCTTGATCCATGTGCGTAACCCTATCTTGAGTCCACTTGTACCAATGCGGTGCTTGATCCTTGTAAATAGTTTAATTTATTAATTTTAAATGTAGCGCACCTCCTGTATACTTCACTCATTTGGTGCCCAGCTTGATCCTGGAGAGGAATGTCAGCCCTATGTAAGATAAGTGTACTTTATAAAGGGAAATCAATGAATGTAAGTATAATGGGAAATGCCACTTAACAGCAATTTGCTCTGTGGAGGTGTTACATAAGCCTCCACTTGCTTGATGCTACAGATCAATCATGTCATTTTGAAGAAGGAAAGGCTACTGCCCTCCCAGCTCATAGAGATTGGGTGAGTTATGTATTTTAAATGTATTCAAGGAAATGGGTGTCTATATCCAAAGAAAAGGCGTCTCTTTAAAATTTATGTTAAAAATTCAGATGGATTTTTCATGTGATTAACTTATGAAAGGCAAATTTGTCACATTGCTTCATAATTTATGGAGTCAGTTTTATTTTATTTATTACATGGTGCACATTATACAAAAAGCTTTCAGCTCTGATTTTTGAGTTAGTGATAAACAGGCAGACCTCAGTTTGGATATCCACTGCGAGCTCATCAAATCCTGAATTTGAACATAGTTACTATCATTGATGCCACACTGCCATCATCAAATCAAGCATATTGGGCAAGCAATGATCCTATTCAATTATGTTACTGTGGTTCTGAACTATTCCTTCCCTATACTTTGTGTATATGTTTTGCAACAGCATTATGGACTCCTGTGCAAAGTGATTGAAGTCTGCTCATAGTTGATACAGGTTACCTGTACCTCATGGTTGAAAGTTAATGAAAGAATAAGTTTGAAGAATAGAAACTGTTATATCTTCTAGTTCTCAGAAGTCAAATTAATCACATTTTTATACTCCAATGCTGGAGCTCCATGGAGTGTAATTCTTACAGCTCTCCATGTAGTTGGTGGACTGACACACTGTTGCTCGGCACCTGATTGTACAGCAGTAAATGTGACACCCTGGATGTACATCTGCATAAAAGTTAGTTCCTAGCATTTTACAAACAAAATAACATCACTCTTTCTTAAAACTAATTTGGGTGGAATCATCCCAGAATTGCACTAATTGTGATAGCGGGCGTGAAGAGCAATGTTTTATCCATCGGTTTAATAGCAGCTTTTCACACCATATCATCTGCTTCCCATCTCATTAATTATGCAGCAACAGGAAACATGCCATCTTGCTGGCGAGCAGGCTCTGAATCGCCTGCCACACTGTTGCCTCACTATTTGCTCACTTTGGGTGCCATATTTAAACTGCAGCCATGCACACAGTACACAGTTCTCAGTACTTGCAGCCCAGGACTGTGCCAAAGAAAACCAAGAAGACTTCAGTGACCTGTCACTGGAACACCTTTTGGATGCCCGCTGTGATATCCTCCATCCCTGTTTTGGCTACAGGAGGTTCAGCAATCTCACCACTCCAGCTTGAGAGGCGGTGACAGCGATGGTCAGCGCTGCACAGAAGAGGTCAGCCATCCACTGCAGAATGAGGATGAAGGATCTCACCTCATCTCATCACTCTAAACTCACACACTCACAAGGTCATCACACATTCGCTGGCATCTCACTCACTGCCACCTCAAGGGACATCACCACTCATTCTCTCACACAGACCCTCACATCTCCTTCTGGCCTCATCTCCACTGGAGGTCGCATGCTCAGCCCTCACAATCTTGAGGCTAGTTGCACAAATCAATGTATACCCCACAGACACCCTGGGATAATCCCGTTCCCCAGTACAGCCCTCTTCCCTTGCCTGAGGCCACTTCTCCCTGGTCTGATAGGTAAAGACCTGTCCGTGAACCCCCTTAAAGTGACGTGGTGCTATCTGTGAAGCCTGGTGCTGATGACCACAAGTGCTGCCTGAAGCAAGGTAGACAAATAAACCTCAAATTCCCAAGTGAAGTGCAGCTCACCAGGTGCCCACTGCTTATATACAGTTGTGAAACATGTCAGTGTACAATCACATTGACATGCCCAGGCGAAGCAGCATGGGGAGTTGCTTCTGGTGAACAGGGCTTATAATGAGACTCTAGATGTGCTGCAGTGGGAAACATGGCTCACCATTGACGGCTGGAGTAGACAATTGCAAACAGGTTTCATGAAAGCGCAAAACTGATCTTTAACCTTTTCACTAAATTTTCCGCTCATGCCACCAAACATGCCTACTGCCAACAGGAGCAGAAAGTTCCACCCATTGTCTCTATATCAATATAACTGCTCCAATCCTTAACTTTTTTTTAACTAAAGAAGATTAAAATCAAATTTTATAATTAAACAGAACACTTTTAGAGTCTGTAATAGCATGTTTTCTTTTCTTAAGATATTGGCCCAGATCTTCCAATCTCTGAATTGTCAGATATCAAATGTACCATGCAAGATGCTGACATCTGTGGGAAATGCTAGGGAAGTTTAAACTTCCAACTGGCAAGTCCCTGCTCCCTAGGGGCCTCTGCAAAAGTCTCCAACTCTGGCCAAAGTTCAAGTCTTCGGACAGTTCTGTCGGTCTTATCTGTGTAGTTACCCAGGAAATGGTAGGCAGGAAAACTCTAGTCTAACTCTTGGGTAACTACAGAACAGTCTCCCCAATCACTCACACTGCACCCACCCCACCATCCCCCTAACTGACCCCCAACTACCCATTTAACACCCCTGACTAACCCTGACTCAATTCAACTACTCCTCCTGACCACACTAACCCCTGAACACCTGACTACTCTCCCAGCTTGACCTGCCTACCTCCCGATCTACCTAACCACTCACCGACCTAGCTAGCTTACTCATCTCACCCACCTACTCAACTCATTCACCTCATTCAACCTACCGACCTCACCCATCTCACCCACCAGCCACCCTACCCACCTACCACCTCATCCACCCTACCACCCTACTCGTTCACTCATTCATCCACTTACCTTTTCACCCATTCACTAACATTCAAACTGGACCTTAAAATTTACCATACAGGAGGTAGTCCAATGAAAAGGGGCCGTGTTCTCTCTTCCTCCTGGCTCTATAGTGCTGCAGCGGAACTCTTCGCGGGATGCTGCACTTCCTATTTATGGAGAAGCCAGGCTTGGAATGGCTGGCAAGAAATTTGGAGCACCGTCGGGGGCTGGAAAAGTTAAAACAGAGTGGTATCTGATTGTGATTGCTACTCAACAGAAGATCTGGACTAATATTCACAGTGGATAGCTTAGGTAATAGGACGTTGTGCCTTCATCTTTTAGATTTGTTATTCATCACTCTCATTGATGAGTTGGTGTGCTGCACAGCCAATGTTTTATGCTCCTGGTGGTGTGGGTGTCATGCTTGATGCTCCTAATGTTGTGTCATTTGCTGGTGATGCTGATGTTGCACCACTTGTTGGTCATGCTGCTGATGTTGTCCCACTCGGCAGTGATGTTGCTGGTCTTGTTAATGAGCTTTTCTGCTTTCTCAGCTCAGAATATGGAATCTGTTCCTTCTTGTTTGGTTACCGGTTTCATGTCAATTGGAGTCTCAGCTTCACCACCAGGTCCTCAGCAGCACTATGGCTCTGAGCCTTGCTGCAGGCTCAGTAAGTGCCCTGGCCACACACTCCTCCTATGTTTAGGATCAGCATGCACCCACCAGCTCCTCAGCTGGAGTATCTGTTAGAAGTTGAAAACCCAGAAGCCTGTCATAAGGGTCTAGGGCATTGCACTCACCTTGAGCTAATAAGATCATTGAATCTTTTCCTGCACAGTACCCAGCTCCTCCTGACCACACTCCAACTGCTCATGTTCCCAGCCACCTCTATCCAGGCTTGCTTAGTTTGAGAGGGTAGGTGGCCTTCTCCTGACACCCTCTTGGAAGAGGGCAACCCTACTCTCCCTCACTGCCTAAAGGTGACCTCCAGGTTAGCATCTGCAAAGCAAGGAGCAGACCTGTCTCAGGTCGCAATCCTCTGCCTTACCTGCACCATGTCGGTACTGCAATTAAATGAGTAAAATGGCAGCCACAGTAATGACTGCCATGGTCTGTTTAAATTGGGCCTACTCAATCCCAGCTCCCTTCCTGCCTCTGTGGTTGCTAATTGGCTGTCCAACTTGACCTCCAGCCAATAAACTGGCCAGCTCCAGGAAAAAATGGGCTTGTGACTGCTTGTACCCCCAGAAAGGGTCTGGATCCGGAAACAGTCCAGGCATCCCCCCCCTCCCCCCCCCCACCGATGCCAGGAGGGAAATCAGGCCCCTTGTCACTAGGGTGAATCTCACCAGCATGCAGACTATATTCCAGCCATTTCCATATTGTGGCTCCAAACATCTTTCCATTTAATTATACACCGTGCGCCATTCTTCACAAAGGAATTTATTTGACAGGAGTGAAAATGGACAATCAGTCACTGAGGTCAGCATGCCTGACCCATGGCTTTGCTTATTTTCTATGCATTAAAATTAATCATTCAAATGCAGGACTTTTTTATTGAGATGGTGGGGTCGATTTTGATTTGGGAAAATTGATCATACTGGAGCAGAGCAACAAGGACCTTAAAGTGGAATTGTTAACTTTACCGAACTGTTAACCCTGGCAGTCAGCCTGCTGCAATTTTCACAGGGTCCAACCACTAGGTGGACCAAATAAATGCCTGCCTGAACAAGTGGTCAGCCTCTTTCCTCCACAAGCTCAAGCCCGAACGACATACTTAATTTGGACCCCAGTTGCAATGCTAAGGACAGATAGGTGGAGCATATGACTCCTGTGTGTACTGGCACTCCAGTCAGAAAACACCAAAAGAAAAATGCAAAATAGTTTTCTACTGCAGGCAAAAATTACAGCAGTGCTCCAGCTCCCAGTTCCACAAAAATGCTGTGGCAAAAATGCATGTGGCAAGCTGTTGGCTCATTCTCCTCTGCCTCCACATCACTTCCCCTCCTCAGAGCTCTATCTGCCAAAGTCCCAGCCACTTGACATTCCTGAAGCTGAGGAATAAATCTGCATCAGACCTCCCATTGGTTCATTCATAGAACTCCTGCTTCTGAGCCAGAATATCATGGGTTCAAGTCCCACTCCAGGGACTTGAGCACCGAATCCATGCTGACACTTCAGTGCAGTACTGAGAGAGTCCTGCACAGTCAGCGATGCCACCTTCCAGAAGAGACGTTAAACTAATAGCCCATCTGCCCTCTTGATAGATGTAAAAGGCCCTATGGCACCATTGAAAAGAGAACAGAGGAGTTCTCCATGAAGTACTTGAGAAATTTGAGCTGGTTAGAGAGAGCTAACATGGAAACGTAAAGGGTAGGTTATGTCTAATGGGCCTAATTGAGCAAATAACCAAAATAGTAAACAGGGAAATGTCTATGGATATAATTTGTATGGCATGCAATAAGATTCCATATAGCAGACTCTTAATAATCATTAAATCTCATGGAACTGAAGGAAAATTATTGGCCTGGTTAGAAGGCTACTTTGGTCTTGGAAGACAGAGAGTAGGGATAAGGCTGTTCATTCAAATTGGTAGAAAACGACTGTTGGTGTCCCACAAGGATCTGTGCTGGAGCCTCAACTATTCACTGTCTTCATTAATGACAAAGGTAACACAATAGAGAGCCATGTATCCAAGTTTGCCAATGAAATAAAATTGGCAGTGTAGTAGTAGTATAGATGAAACTATAAAATTAAAAAGAGACATCAATAGGGCAAGTCAGTGGCAGGAAGATTTCAATGCAGGTAAGTGTGAAGTCATCCAATTTAAATCAAAAATGGATAAATCAGACTTTTTAATGCAGTCCAAAGGGATTTAAGGATCAATGTATAAGATCACTAAGATCTAGTAATCATAAAAGGCTAATGGAATGTTAGCTTTATACCTAACAGAAAAGAAGAAATAGGAAAGAGGTTTCGCTCCAGCAATAAGAAATGCTGGTTAGAGTAAAACAAGGTTACTGGGCACTGGCATTAGGAAAGGATATATTAGCCTTAGAAGGAAAGCAACACAAATTCACCAGAATGTTATAAGGACAGGGCCTTGTGTGTGAATATATGTGGCTTCCAGTGTATGTAAGTGAGGCACACTGAGCCCGACAACTAGTTGTCAGTGCACTCATTAGAACAATCAAGATTGCTTAGCAAGTGTTGTTCAATTGCAGAATCACACCTAATATTGGAGACTATATTCTGAGTTTGGGAAACACAGAGTGGTTGAGTGCGGTCAATAATTTGCTTGTTGTGAACATCCTAAGGGATGTGCTGTTTGCCCGGATCTCCCAGTTGTCGGGACATACCATACCTGGCATCACCTGGCACTGAAAATCATATACCATGTAATTAATTTGTGTGGTAGGCAGGACATCTTTTTGACTTGATGACAGCATCCTGTAGTGGAGAATACCACTCGTATTGCTATTGCAAAGTAGCAGCGTGAAACCTGGTGCTTATATTTTTGAGACACTTTACCATTCCAGAATAATCTGAGGTAGCAACCTCCATGGCAACATCTCTAACAATCAGAGTCCACTTGCCAACCAATCAGCACCCTCTTCTCATGCAGTATAAATTGTTGTTTGATTTGAAGTTTGTTATCCTTGTGAATCTGTCCTGATGAGTGCAAGGTGAAAAGCTTTGACAGCATGTCTCTTTTATCAACAATTGTCATACTTCTGATGCAACCTGACTTCTGACCATTGTAGAAATTAGGCCTGTACTTTGATGAAAAATATGTCCACATGAAGTAAAACGTACTACTTCTTTGACCTACTTCCCTCTTATACAGATGGTAGTACATATTGAGAGGCACTTCTAAAGAAAGAAACCAAGGTGGTCAATTCACGTGTTTAATGATGTCCTTGTTCACTGTACACACTCACGACAAATGAGTGCATTACATTAGTTTCCCCTTAAAAAAATAAGCTATTTCCACTTTCACTAACAATACAAATTCAACACTGAAAACCAAAAGGCAAACCTTTGTGAATTAGTACACTTGGCATGGTTATAACTGGCTTTTATTTTCTTACATTTGCAAATCAATTTTAGTAACTGGTTTACAAAGACCTCCTGACCTCCTTATTGATTTTGGTGTAGAGTCAGGATTTGGACTGTTTGGCTTTGGTTCAGGATTCACAAAAAATCCTGTTTCTTTACTTTTGGACATATGCTGGAATTGCTCTTTTTCAATCCACTTTTATGTCTTTGCAGTTCATAATCTCGTCAAATTTATTAACAGCCTGTGTTTTGAGTGCATGGCTCCTGGTTAATTATCTTTTCATAATTAACTTTCATGCTGCTCTTGGTTCAATTCCAGTTGCAATCTTTTGTTTTTCTCTTCACTAAAATTGACAAAATCTCTTTGAAATGAACAAATTGATATGAACATGGTTGTGAATGAGTTTTTGGTGGCTTATTCCTACAGTTTAAGTGGATTGTACATTTACTTACAATTAATTCTAGATCACTGTCTAGACCAAGCTAGTAAACAAAACCTCTTGCTATGGATTTCACAGTGACTATTCCAATCTGTTCAATATGGAATTCTGTCAGAATCCTATCTTTCGAAAGGTATCACCATACTGTGACTCTAGTTGACACAGTCCTGTTCATAATGCAACTCATTACGTCAATTGTAGAACATTTTCAGTTCCTTGTCTGTACGCTGATCAAATTCTGTCCAACCATTCAATGTCTGTCAGTAGGCTCTTTTCAACACTGAGGCCCAGATTTTCACCAGGTTGAGCTAACACAGGAGCCCTTTAAAAATGGTGGGCAAGATCCAATTCTGGGATCCCCTCCCCATCCCTGTTTATGGCAATTTTTGCAGGATAAGGTTGTGGGTAACCATCCCGCACATAGGACTCCCACCCTTGCTAGCTCCATTGCAGGGTGGGCAGTTTAAACCTCTCCACAATTTATTTGTGGAATTGGGCCCCTTCTGTAAGTAAATATGTTTAAGGCATCCGCAGAAGTTGGGGGAACTCCAGTCCTAAGTGGGAAACCAAAAAAAAAAACAGAAGGAAACAGTCACCTTCTCCTGAAACTCTTTCATTGATAGGCTTTGAAATACAAAAAATATCTTATCTTTGAATTTCAATAGATAGATGCTGTATTGAAAGCTAGATGTGTTTTTACCACAGTGATTGATTACTGGGCTCTCTCCTGCAAAAATACATTGACACATTACATTCATCAGCATTGTGTAGGTGTTGAGATGCATTAGAGTACTTTTCCCATTGGTAAAAGTGCTTTGGCACATTCAAAACACTGCTTGGGAACTCTAGGTATCATGATCTGAAGTGATTTTAATCCCTAGCATTTTAAAGTTGGAAAAAAAATAGTCTGTGGCCAGAATTTTGATGTCAGCATGCAGGGGTGGGCCTGACACACTGGCATGTAAAACGACGCGTGATGATGTCAGGCATGTGCCGCAACATCACCACATGTCACTTAGATCATTTGTTTGGAAGTTCCACCAATTCAACAGGGACTTAGCAGGAACATGGCATCCAGCAGTCCTCCAAGTGCCAGCAAGCTCGGATATTCCAGCCTCCGCCTGCTGTGGACCAGATCCTGTGCTATCCTCACCAAATTGTGACCCCAAGTCTACTCTTGAACTAGGTTCCACCAATGTGTGTGTCTCTGCACTGGTGAAGGGCATTGGTGAGCACTGTGACAGGTCTTCACTAGTGCTGTCCTCAGGTCCCTCAACTGAGGTGTCATTGGGGCTCGAGCTGAGAGCCCAGCTGATTTGGGGCCTCGGGCTCTTGACAGAGGTGCCTGTGAAAGCAAGTAGAGATACTTAATGCATGGCAGGTGACTCAAAAGCCAATCAGTGCACTCACAGTATCATTGTCTGAAGGATGAGCTGGTGCAGGATTCTCACTTGGATGTTTGCCATTGACCTCCCAATCACTACAGGTAGGGTCCACATCCTTTCTGTCCAGCGTGATGGCTTGGTTCTCACAAGCCGTGAGGGCCTTAATTTTGGCCACTTCATCCCCAGTCTTGGACCTTCCCCTCCAATTGAGGGTAGAGGACATCACGGCGGGCCTCCACGGCATGATGTGGCCCAGGGAGCCATCACTGAAATTGGGGGCTGCTGCCTTCCTGGCTTTAGGGACCATGTCTTCAGTGGAGCAGCCTTGGGCTGCATGCATTGAGAAAGTTGTGCACAGGTGCTTTTTAAATATGGCACCCAGAGTGAGGAACTGGTGAGCTCAAAGTGAGGCAGGCAAATCAGGGGCCACCCACCTAGGATCTGACATGTTTCCCATGTGTGCATAATTAATGAAACGGGAAGCGGATGATAAGGTGCAAAATCCCGCCTTTGTGGCCGACAGGATAAACGTCAATTTTCCTGCCCACCACTATATTCAGTGCACGGACGGGAAAATCCTGTCCTTAGTCCCAGAGCGGAAAAATGCACCTATAGAATAGACAAGGAGAAAAACTGCTTCCAGTGGCAGGCGGGTCTTTTTCAAAGGAGAATTGAATATATACTTGAAAATAAATTATTTGGAGGGCTATGAGAAAGAGTTACAAGAATGGAACTAATTAGATAGCTCCTGAAAAGAGCTGGCACAGGTGTAATGGGCCAAATGGTCTCTTATTTGCTATGAGCTTTTATAAAATTACGCTGTCCAACATGACCTCTGTTCTTCTGGATTTTTTTGCCACTAGATATAAAACCAAAGATTCAGTAAGACTATTTGATGGCTTTATCGACTTGTGCTATCAGCTTTAATGACATGTCTATCAACAAAGCAAGGTCCTATGGGTCCCTTAAAGCTTTAAAATCTGACCATTAAGAAGAGTATTTCCTCTCTATTCTTTGTGTTGAAATGATTAGTTCATGTTTTTCTACATTGAACTGCATCCACTTCCTAAGTGCCTGAAATCTTTCCCATGCCGTCACATAATATTTCATAATCTTAAGTCACCTGCCATATCATCAATTTAGTGACTTCAACAAATTTAAAAATTCTTCTCTCAATCTCTCAGCCCAAGTGATTCATGGATATGTTGGCTAAGACTAGCTTTAACTCACTCCTGTAATTGCTGTTCAACATCTTCGCACACAGACAAGCTAATTTTTAACTCAACCTCTTGATTTTCATGTTCTAATTGTCTTCTTATCATTGAAGCCAATCCATATTAAACAATGTGCCCTTTCTTTTTCATTACTTGCTGTTAATTTATTTTGGGGGTTTATTAAATCTATTTGATAATTTTGCGCCTTTGATTTTAGTCCAGTGAAGTAATTTATTTCTACTACTTTCTGAATTTCGTATTAAAGGTATATTATATAATGAGCAAGCTAAAAATACCGATAAGGGAGTTCCCTTTTCAGTCTCTGGATTTGCTACTCTCTTGATATTGGAGGTAAAGGTAAGAAATGAGGATTCTTTTATGAGAGTGATTCGACATATGAAACTACCAAAACCTCTAGAATACAGGCTTAAAATACAATACATTCTTCCTTGTTGTAGCAACAAGTTTGAAATGTTAATCTTATTTATTCTAAGGCCAGGATCTTTAGGTTGGTGAGTGGGGATGGGGCCCGCTCGCCGACGTGTAAAATGACATGGGATGACATTGGTCAGAACTCCCGACGTCACCCCACGTCATTTCCATTTTGAGCGGGGGTGCAGCCGAATCAGCTGTGCGCCCGCTGACCTGTCAACGGCCTATTGAGGCCATTTAAAAGAAATTGACATAATTAATGGACCTGCCCGTCCAATCTTAAGGTTGGCGGGCAGGCTGGGAGCCCTGGCGGGCTTCAGAATAAGCATGAAACCTCATCCACGGGCGGGATGAGGTTCCATGAGGGTTTTCAAAAATTTGATAAATGTTTGAATTAAAGTGATGGACATGTCCCAACTCATGTGACACTGTCACATGAGGGGATATGTCAGGGAACTTTTGTTTGTGCACCTTTACCATTTTTAAATTTTGTGCCCATCTCCCTGAGGGATTACTTAGCTTCAGGGAGATGAGTGCGCACTTTGGCATGCATGCATGAAGGAGTGCACTCTTTGCTGAGGGTATCCCCCACCCCCGCCTGCACACGGAGCGCATAGCGGACGTCACGCTGGGCGGGCCTTAATTGGCCTGCCCACATAAAATGGCACACTCCCGATTAGGGGCGCTGATCGGAGGCATGCCTGCCCTCACCCGTTCCTGCACCTCACCCCCGACAGGGGGAAAATTCTTCCCTAAGTGTAGTTTGTCCTATTAACTAAATATCTAGTGTGAATGGTGGTGATCTGTTCTGTTAGTTAATCTCAACTCATTCAATGGCGGTACAATCACCCAATTGCCTACTATCAAAATTCTGGGGCTACCATTGACCAGCAACAGAACTGAACCAGGCATATAAATACTCTGGCTACAAGAGCAGTTAAGACACTGGAAATTTGGTGGTGAGTACTCGCTTTTTGACTCAGTGAAGCCTGTCTACCATCTATAAGGCACAAGTCAGGAGTGTGATGGAAAAGTCTCTACTAGCTTTTGTTATGAATAGGGAGAGGCAGTGGGATAACTTTTCTCCTCTTTCTCACCTCTCAATTGTTTACAATATTTTAGAGGGAATGCTTTAAACCGTTTGAGTGTTGTGAATTTAAAGGAAACACACAAATAGGCTTTCTGGTCAGTTTGGAGGAGGTGTTTGCTAGTGTGGTCGGGGATGGTTTAAACTGGAGTGGCAGGGGGATGGGAACCTGAGCAGGGAGACAGAGGAGGGAGAAACAAGGATAGAAACAAAAGACAGAAAAGTAAGATGCAAAAGTGGAAGGCAGTAAAAACAAGGGTGAAAAACAGATCAGGTCATAGAGCAAAATAAAGCTAAGATGGCTAATAAAGTTAAAAAGACAAGTCTAAAGTCACTGTATCTTAATGCGTGGAGCATTCACAATAAGGTAGATGAATTAACAGCACAAATAGATATAAACAGTTATAATATAGTTGCAATTATGGAGACATGGTTGCAGGGTGACCAAGGATGGGAACTGAATATCCAGGGGTATTCAATATTTAGGAAGGACAGACAAATAGGGAAAGGAGGTAGGGTAGCACTGTTAGCAAAGGAGGAAATCAATGTAATACCGAGGAAGGATATTGGCTTGGAAAATCATGATGTGGAATCTGTTTGGGTGGAAATAAGAAATGCCAAGGGGCAGAAAACTTTGGTGGGAGTTGTCTATAGGCCCCTAAACAGTAGTGGGGATGTAAAGGAAGGCATTTAGCTTGAAATTGGAGATGCATGCAATAGGGGTACAACTGTAATCATGGGTGACTTTAATCTACATATAGATTGGACAAACCAAGCTAGCAATAATACTGTAGAGGAGGATTTCCTTGATTGTGTTTTTTATACCATTACATTGAGGAACCAACTAGAGAGCAGGCTATCCAAGACTGGGCATTGTGCAATGAGAAAGGATTAATTAACAATCTTGGAGAAGATCGACCATTAAATGATAGAATTGTTTGTTAAGATGGAAAGTGGGGAAGTTGAATCCAAAACTAGGATCCTGAATCTAAATAAAGTGAATTATGAGGGAATGAGGCATGAGTTGGCAATGATGGATTAGGGAACCTTACAAAAAGGGTTGACAGTGGATAGGCAATGACTAATATTTAAGGACTGTATGCATGAATTACAACAATTATTCATTCCTGTCTGGCACAAAAGTAAAACAGGAAAGGTGGCTCAACCATGGCTTACAAAAGAAATTAGGGGTAGTATTAGATCCAAAAGGGAGACATAAAATTGCCAGAAAAAGCAGCAAGCCTGAGGATTGGGAGCAGTTTAGAATTCAGCAAAAGTGGACAAAAAGATTCATCAAGAAGGGGAAAATGGAATATGAGGGTAAACTTGCAAGGAACATAAAAACTGACTGTTAAAGCTTCTATAAATATCTGAAGAGAAAAAGATTAGTGAATACAAACGTAGGTCCCTTGCAGTCAGAAATGGGGGAAATTATAATGGGGAACAAAGAAATGGCAGAAGAATTGAACACATGTTTTGAGCTTTCCTTCATAAAAGAGGACACAAATTATTTCCCTGAAATGTTAGGCAACCAAGGGCCTTGTGAGAGAGAGGAATTGAAGAAAATAAGTATTATTAAAAATTGGTGCTAGAGAAATTAATGGGGTTAAAGACTGAAAAATCCTCAGGGCCTGATAATCTATACCCAAGAGTACTAAAGGAAGTGGCCCTAGAAATATTGGATACGTTGGTAGTCATCTTCCAAAATTCTATAGACTCTGGAGCAGTTCCTGCAGATTGAAGGATGGCAAATGTAACCCCACTATTTAAAGAAGGAGGGAGAGGAAAAACATAGATTTACATGCCAGTTAGCCTAACATCAGTAGTGGGGAAAATGCTAGAGTTTATTATAAAAGACAAGGTAACAGAACACTTGGAAAGCATTGAAGAGGTTAGACAAAGCCAGCATGGGTTTATGAAAGGGAAATCATGCTTAACTAATCTACTGGAGTTTTTGAGGATGTAACTAGCAGAATAAATAAGGGAGAACCAGTGATATGGTGTATTTGAATTTCAAGAAGGCTTTTGATAAGGTCCCACATAAGAGGCCATTGGGCAAAATTAATGCACATGGGGTTGGGGGTAATATACTGGCATGGACTGAAAATTGGTTGACAGACTGGAAACAGAGAGTGGGAATAAATGGGTCTTTTTCCAGGTGGCAGGCAGTGACTAGTGGTGTACCACAGGGATCAGTGCCTGGGCCCCAGCTATTCAGGATGTATATGAATGACTTAGATGAGGGAACCTAATGCAATATTTCCAATGTGCTGACGACACAAAACTGGGCAAAGTTGTGAGTTGTGAGGAGGATGCAAGGAGGCTTCAAGGCAGTTTAGACAAAGTTGTGTGTGTGGGCATACACATGGCAGATGCAGTATAATGTGGATAAATGTGAAGTTATATGCTTCGCTGTGAAAAACAGAAAGGCAGAGTATTATTTAAATGGTGATATGTTGGGAAATGTGGATATGCAAAGGGATCTGTGTGTCCTTGTATACCAGTTAATGAAAGTAAGTAGGAAGGTGCAGCAAGCAATTAGGAAGGCAAATGGTATGTTGGCCTTCATTGCAAGAGGATTTGAGTTCAGGAGTAGGGATGTCTTACTGCAGTTATATGGGGTCTTAGTGAGACCACACCTAGAGTATTGCATGCAGTTTTGGTCTTCCTACCGAAGAAAGGATGTACTTGCCATAAAGGGAGTGCAGTGAAGGTTCACTAGCCCAATACCTGGGATGGCAGGGCTGTCATATGAGGAGAGATTGGTTCAACTGGGCCTGTATTCACTAGAGTTTAGAATAATGAGAGGGGATCTAATTAAAATGTATAAAATTCTAACAAGGCTAGACAGACTGGATGCAAGGAGAATGTTTCCCCTGGCTGGGGAGTCTAGACCAGGGGCCACAGTCTCAGGATACATGACAGGCAATTTAGGACTGAGATTAGGAAAAATGTCTTCACTCATAGGGTGGTTAACCTGTGGAATTCTGCACCACAGAAGGCTGTGGAGGCTGGGTCAATGAGTATATTCAAGAAAGAAATTGATAAATCTTTGGATATTAGGGTTTAAAAGAGAAATTGGGAAAATGGCATTGAGATAAAGGATCAGCCATGATCATATTGAATGGTGGAGCAGGCTCAAGGGACCAAATGGCCTACTCCTGCTCCTAGTCTATATGTCTCTATGTTTCTATGTTAGAAGGAATGAAAGTTTATTTACACAACAATCAAATGCACAGACACACACACATAAAAAATTAGTTCAAAAGATGACACATTCACTTAGGTTCTAACAGAATGCCATGAAACAAATTATTTGGTTTAAATGAGTCCTTTAAGATGAAGATGTTTCAGGTCTGATGGGTTCCTTCTCTTAGTTCTTTGAAGATAAGTGGAAGTTGAAAGTCTCTGGGTTTTCTTACGATGTTGTGGCTGTGCTTCTGTAGAAGAGAGATGTATTCTCGTAGGTGGGAACAAATTAGCCTGCTTCTCAGTGCCTGAGTTGACTGGTTGTTAGGCAGGGTCCTGTACTTATTGTTGTGTGGTGGTTCCCCATTGTGATGCTTGTCCCAGAGTGACCTGGCCCCTGCTGGTCCTTGGAACCACGTGTTATCTAAAGCCAGTTTTGATCATGTGACCACAGAATCAATACCTCCATTATCCACACAAATGGTTCACCATTACCTTCTCAAGGGAAGTTAGGGATGGACATTAAGTGCAGGCCTCGCCAGTGATGCCCACATCCAGTGCAGAACATAAGAACTGGGAGCAGGAGTAGGCAATTCAGACCCTCGAGCCTGCCCCGCCATTCAATACGATCATAGCTGATCTCATTTCGGCCTCAAATCCAATTTTCTGCCCTCTCCCCATAACCTTTCAACCCATTACTAATTAAAAATCTGTCTATCTCTTCCTTAAATTTATTCAGTGTCCCGGCATCCACTGCACTCTGAGGTAATAAATTCCATAGATTCACAACCCTTTGAGAAAAGTAATTCCTTTAAATGTCTGATTTAAATCTACCACTCCTTAGCCTAAAATTATGGCCTCTGGTTCTAGAATGACCCACAAGGGGAACATCCACTCCATATATACTTTGCCTATCCTCTTTAACATCTTATATAGCTCAATTAGATCACCTCTCATCCTTCTAAACTCTAGTGAGTATAGACCTAAACTGCTCAATCGCTCCTCATAAGACAAGTCCCGCATCTCTGGTTTCAATCTGGTGAACCTCCCCTGAACTGCCTCCAATGCGACTACATCCTTCCTTAAGTAAGGGAGCAAAACGGTGCACTGTACTCCAGGTGCGGTCTCACCAATACCTTGT
Source organism: Carcharodon carcharias (assembly GCF_017639515.1). Taxonomy (NCBI): domain Eukaryota; kingdom Metazoa; phylum Chordata; class Chondrichthyes; order Lamniformes; family Lamnidae; genus Carcharodon; species Carcharodon carcharias. Next base: position 106,233,263 of record NC_054477.1, read on the forward strand.
ACAGATGCAACAACACTTTCCTATTTTTATACTCTATTCCTTTAGCAATAAATGCCAAAGTTCTATTTGCCTTCCTTATTACCTGCTGTACGTACATAATAGCTTTCAGAAATTCAAGCACGAGGACACCCAGATCCCTCTGCACTGAAGCATTCTGAAGTTCCTCTCCGTTTAAATAATAAGTCACCTTTTTATTCTTCTGACCAAAATAGATAAGCTCACACTTATCCACGTTAAACTCCATCTGCCAAATTTTGGACCATTCACCTAACCTGTCCATATCCATTTGTAAATTTCTTATCTCTTCATTGCAACTTACTTTCCTACCTATTTTTGTGTCATCTGCAAATATAGCTATAGTACCTTCTATCCCTGAATCCAAGTCATTAATATAGATTGTACATAGATGGGGCCCAAGGACTGAACACTGTGGCACCCCACTAGAGCTTGCCATCCAGAAAAAGACCCATTTATCCTGACTCTCTGCTTTCTGTTGGTTAGCCAATCCTCTATCCAAGCTAATATATTACCCCTAACTCCATGTAGTCTTATCTTGTGTATTAAACTTTTGCGCGGCACCTTATCAAAGACCTTCTGGAATTCCAGATATACTACATCTACAGGATCCCCATTATCCACATTGCTTATCACATCTTCAAAGAACTCTAGAAAATTAATCAAACATGATTTACTCTTCAGAAAACCATGCTGACTCTGATGGATTGCATTTTGACTTTCCAAGTGCCCCATTACTACTTCCTTAATAATGGATTCCAACAATTTCTCAATGACAGATGTTAAACTAACTGGTCGATAGTTTCCTACTTTCGGCCTCCCCCACCCCCCTTTTTGAATAAAGGTGTTATATTGGCATTTTTCCAATCCACTGGAACCTTTACAGAACCAGGGAATTTTGGAATATTATAGCCAATGCATCCATTATCTCCACTGCCACTTCCTTTAAGACCCTGGGATGTAGGCCATCAGGTCCTGGTGACTTGTCACCCTTTAATCCCAATAGTTTTCTCAGCACTTTTTCTCCAGTGATGGTGATTGTTCTAAGTACCTCCTTCTCTATACCCTCTGCACTACCTATTGCTTTTGGAGTGGTACTAGTGTCCTCCACTGTGAAAACTGAGGCAAAATATTGATTAAGCGTCTCTGCCATTTCTGCGTTCCCCACTATTAACTCCCCTGTCTCATCCACCAAGGGACCAACATTCACTTTAACTACTTTCTTTCCTTTTTTTCTATTTGTAGAAGCTTTTGCTATCAGTTTTTTACATTTTGTGCTAGTTTTCTTTCATAATTCACCTTTGCTCTTTTTATTAAATTTTTTAGTAACCCTTTGTTGATCTTTAAAAGTTTCCCAATTTTCCAGCCTGCCACTGACTGCAATTTGGTATCTCTTAGTTTTTGCCTTTATGTAATCTTTAACTTCCTTGCTTAGCCATGGATGTTTTTTCCCCCTCTTACTTCCTCTTTGGAATATATTTTACTTGGGAGGAATTGAATATCTCCTTAAATATCAGCCACTGTTCATCAACTGTCCTACCTTGTAGTCTTCCTGCCCAGTCCACTCAGGCCAAGTCTGCCCTCAAGCATATGTAGTTACCTTTGTTTAACTTCAGAACATTAGTGTGGGACTCAAGTTTCTCACTCTCAAACTGCACTTGAAATTCTAGCATGCTATGATCACTCTTCGCTAGAAAATCCTTTACTGTGAAATTAGTAATTAATCCCATCTCATTACACAAAACCAAATCCAGAATAGCCTGCTCCCTGGTTAGTTCCACAACATATTGCTCCAAGAAACAATCTCTAATACACTCTATGAACTCTCCCTCGAGGCTACCCTTGCCAATTTGATTAGTCCAGTCTATATGCATATTAAAATCACCCATGATTATTGCCGTGCCTTTCTTACATGCTCCCAGTATTTCGTGGTTTATATTGTGCCCTACTGCTGAACTACTGTTTGGGGACCTATAGATTACTCCCAGCAGGGACGTCTTTCCCTTGCTATTTCTTATTTCTACCCAGACTGATCCTTGCTCTCCAGTGCCTATATCATTCCTTACTACAGACTGATCTCTTCCTGTACTAACAAAGCTACACCACCTCCTTTTCTTTCCTGCCTATCCTTCCAAAACACTGAGTACCCTTGGATATTCAACTCCCAAACCTATTCTCCCCGTAACCACATCTCAGTAATCGCCACCAAATCATACCTATTTATCTCTATTTACGCTGCTAACTCATTAGTTTTATTCCGAATGCTACGTGCATTCAGATACAATGCCTTTAAGTTTGCCTTATGGTCAATTTTCCCTACTCTTATATGGTTCTTTGGTGCAATATGGTGTTCACACTCTGTGCCTTCCTTTCACTTTTTGGTAACCAACAGCTTCGTCATTAACCTGCACTCTTACCCTCTCCTTAAATTTTGATTTTTTTATATTTCCATGCAACTGAACCCTCCCCCTCACTATTTAGTTTAAAGCCCTATCTACAACCCTAGTTATGCGATTCACCAGGACACTGGTCCCAGCTTGATTCAAGTGGGGCCTGTCCGAACGGAATAGCTCCCTCTTTCCCCAGTACTGGTGCCAATGTCTCATGAATTCAAACCCATTTCTCCCACGCCAATCTTTGACCCATGCATTTACCTCTTTAATCTTATTGACCCTGTGCCAATTAGCTCATGCCTCAGGTAGTAATCCGGAGATTATTACCTTTTTGGTTATTATTACGGGGATTATTACCTTTTTGCAAAGAGGGTGAATGATCTCATCCATGCCACCAGGGTAATGCAACCATCTCATCACTTTAAACTCACACACACACACAAGTCCATCACACATTCACAAGCATCTCACTCACTGCCAGCTCAAGGGACATCACCACTCACTCTCTCACACACACTCTCACATCTCCATCTGATTTTATCTCCTCTGGAGACTCCCTCCTTGGCCCTCACCATCTTGAGGCCACTTGCACAGAACAACATGTGCCCCCACTCACACAGCGGGATATCCCCTTCCCTCAGCACCCTTGCCCTGCTGCCTCTGGCCTTGCCTGAGGCCGCTTCTCCCCTTTTCCCAAGCAAGCCCTAGCCCTGCAGCCGATGAAAACCTACTCCCGCCTTACAGCTGGTCTGATAGGTAGAGGCCTGCCCCTGAGTCCCCGTAAAAGTGACATGGTGCTCCACGTGCTGATGACCGCAAGTGCTGCCTGAAGCAAGGCAGACAAACAAACCTTGAAGTCGCGAGTGAAGTGCAACTCATCAGGTGCCCATTGCTTATGTACAGTTTTGAAACACATCGGCATGCAATCATGCCACCATGCTCAGATGATCTAGTGTGGGGGAATGATTCCGGTGAGCAGGGCTTATAATGAGATGCTAAAGTGCTGAAATTAGGTTCCTGATGTGCGGCAGCAGGAAATGTGGCTCGCCGTTGAAAGGTGGAGCTGACGATCGCAAACTGGTTTCACAACGGCCTAAAGCCAATTTTTGGCCTTCTCGCCATATTGCTCTCCCACTCCCCGCCATGACACCCGGCAGAAAATTCCAGCCATAGCAACTGAGAAAACAGTAATGAGAACACCCCTCACGAAACATCCCTGTTTTCATCATAAACAATTTTCTATCTCGGCCTATTTATGGCTAAGTAAGACCAGCAGCCATTTACCCCAACACTCACTTTGCATCTCTCTAATTTCATCCTCCATTTTCTTTCGATGAACTGGTGGATTACCATCAATATTCCCAGTAAAGTGATTGATCCCCGATGCTTTATCAACTTAATCCAAAGGGGCCGTTTGGACCACTTTTCAACAAAAACTACTTGAATTTATATAACACCTTTAATGTGCATTTTTATATATTTTTCTCCACTTAAGGTCTTTATATTCCAGTGTTGTAATATCCTCAATAATTAATACCTTTACCTGCCCTTCTTTTCATATAAAGATTATTTAACCATCAGCTATGGCCATTCTTCAGTTATTGTTTTTAAGCCCTGATTGTCTATTGTAGGCAATGGCCTAGAAGTTGGATCGTACCTGAATCCGGTCACAATCTTGAAGCAACGCATGCTGCACATACCTAAAGAAGCTGGTGACAGGGCCACAGAGATCTTGCCATCTCTATTATGGAGATAAAGCTAGAGGCCAATTTGCAGCAAGCCTTAAACCTTCAATTTCAGGTGCATGTTTTAGACAGGCTGCCCATTTCACTCAGGGAATTAGTATACACCTTCCGCAATGCACTTATTTCCCATTGTCCTGGTTTTGTCTCATTATGTTTGGTATACTTGCTCTCTAGTAACTTTTGATGCTGTAATGCTACTCTGAGCTTGTGTGCACAAGGCCTTTCTGTTAAAAGTTAAAACAGATATTAGAGATTAACCCATTACTTGCTCAGGAGCAGGCAGTATCACTACATTAGGATTTATTGCATAAGTTTACTCCAAGGAACAATACTTCGAAATATGAGCTAAAGTTAATTGTTGCTCCACACAAAATTACTTCACCTTTAACAAACAGCTAGTGATTATGTTGTTGGCACTTTGTCTTGTGGTTCATGCCAATGACATTTGCTTTGTACCTTGGGCTACATGCAACTTTAACCAATCATGGATATACCTCTTGAGAATGCTGAATCAATGCTTATTCATGTCTGTCACTAACTGTTTGGCTCCACTATGTAATTTTGAGAGTATTGGAGATCTGCAGAATTCCTTTTAAGAAAGCATTTGAAATGTGCAGCTCAGTAGCTATAATTTATAGCTCAGGTTAACGCTAGTGAACACATTTTAAAAATAAATAATAGCCATTTACTCAAACAATTTATTCATTGATTTTAGAGAACTTATTAGCATTTTTGAAAGCCAAATTGAAATATGATAAATGCTTGTTAGTTCAAACTAATGGGAATTTAATTACTTATTACAACTTCCATGACGATAATGAAGAAAATAGAGAAAAAAAGCATTTCAGAATTAGTCAGAAATAACCTGCTCATGGTTTATAAAGATTTTTGTGATAGAACTGATTGACGAAAAAAAAGTGAGGATTGAGGAGATATGTAATTTTTACAGAGCAAATTATTATTTTATGGGATGCCTGAAAGGCCTGATATGGTGCTGGAAGCAGATTCAATGACAACTTCCAAAAAGGACTTTTATGAGAAGTAAGAATTTGTTGAGTTATAGGGAAAGAGCAGGGGAGTGAGTTTAATTAGATAGCACTTTCAGATATCCAGAATAGGTACGATGGGCCAAATGGCCTTCTTCTGTGCTATACAATTCTATGAGGGCAATTATGACTGAAGAAAAACAGCTAGGGTGCGGTTGGGTTGGGTAGGAAGTTAAAGTCTAAAAAAAAATTCAAACCTGACCCAAACCAGCCTTGAAACTTCCCACTTAAGGTTTTAACAGAGGTTGGTGATTGGGGCAACCAAAAAGCTCCTCAGAGATGGGTCCCTCATTTAAATAGTTTAAGGAAGCTACATGCCTCTGACATTTTTCCCTGTTCAAGCTTTAGCGCTACTGGACCAGATTTTCCGAGACTTGGACTGCTGAAGGCAGTCAAGGACCACTGCATGGAACAGTAAAGTATTGTGAGCCCAGGATTACTTGTCAGCTTGGAGAAGCAAGAGTGCTCTCCTCTGGCACATCAGGTAAATCTATTAATCTCCCCAGAGGTTGGAGTCCCATTGCCGCTGCCCCACCACCATCCAATGCTCTCTCAATGCCCTCCATGGCCCACTATCTCCTCCCTTCACCATGCAATTCCTTAATAGGCCCTCAGCAATCTTCTATCCCCTGTGTTGATCCCTCTGGCCCTCTGCTACTATCCTGGGATGTGGTCTGCTGTCGCTGGTTTCAAGCCCATCAACCAACCTGGTCAGTTGCAGCCAGGAAACTGATTCCAAGTATGGAAATCAGGACCTGCTGTTAAATTAAATTCCAATACCTTAGATTTCCCTTTATTCCCACTTTTAGTCTTCTTCATGTCCATTGTCCTTTTGTAAGTTCTTATGGTATCTATTTCCAGCATGCTTTTAGGTAGTGTTCGGTGTGAAAATGTTTTTCTAGTTATCTAGTTATTTTGCTAATTACATTAAATCTATGGCCTTTGGTTACCAATCTACTTGCAAAAGGAAACAGTTTCTCCCAAACAAAAACAGAATTACCTGGAAAAACTCAGCAGGTCTGGCAGCATCGGCGGAGAAGAAAAGAGTTGACGTTTCGAGTCCTCATGACCCTTCGACAGAACTTGAGTTCGAGTCCAAGTAAGAGTTGAAATATAAGCTGGTTTAAGGTGTGTGTGTGGGGGGCGGAGAGATAGAGAGACAGAGAGGTGGAGGGGGGGTGGTGTGGTTGTAGGGACAAACAAACAGTGATAGAAGCAGATCATCAAAAGATGTCAACAACAATAGTACAATAGAACACATAGGTGTTCAAGTTAAAGTTGGTGATATTATCTAAACGAATGTGCTAATTAAGAATGGATGGTAGGGCACTCAAGGTATAGCTCTAGTGGTTTTTTTTTTTATAATGGAAATAGGTGGGAAAAGGAAAATCTTTATAATTTATTGGAAAAAAAAGGAAGGGGGAAACAGAAAGGGGGTGGGGATTGGGGAGGGAGCTCACGACCTAAAGTTGTTGAATTCAATATTCAGTCCGGAAGGCTGTAAAGTCCTTAGTCGGAAGATGAAGTGTTGTTCCTCCTCATCTTCCGACTAGGGACTTTACAGCCTTCCGGACTGAATATTGAATTCAACAACTTTAGGTCGTGAGCTCCCTCCCCCATCCCCACCCCCTTTCTGTTTCCCCCTTCCTTTTTTTCCAATAAATTATAAAGATTTTCTTTTTCCCACCTATTTCCATTATAAAAAAAACCCCCCACTAGAGCTATACCTTGAGTGCCCTACCATTCTTAATTAGCACATTCGTTTAGATAATATCACCAACTTTAACTTGAACACCTATGTGTTCTATTGTACTATTGTCGTTGACATCTTTTGATGATCTGCTTCTATCACTGCTTGTTTGTCCCTACAACCACACCACCCCGCCCCCTCCACCTCTCTGTCTCTCTATCTCTCCGCCCCCCACACACACACCTTAAACCAGCTTATATTTCAACTCTTTCTTGGACTCGAACTCAAGTTCTGTCGAAGGGTCATGAGGACTCGAAACGTCAACTCTTTTCTTCTCCGCCGATGCTGCCAGACCTGCTGAGTTTTTCCAGGTAATTCTGTTTTTGTTTTGGATTTCCAGCATCCGCAGTTTTTTTGTTTTTATCAACAGTTTCTCCCTACTTACTCTATCAAAACTTATAATTTTGAGTGCCATTATTAGCTGACCCCTTAATCTTCTCTACTGTAAGAAAACAATCCCAGCTTCTCCAATCTTTTCACATAACTGAAGTGCCTCATCGCTGGTGTCACCCTGGTAAGACATCCTCTCACCCTGGTAAAACATCCTCTGTAACCTCTCCAAGACTCTGGCATCTTTCCTAAATTGTAGTGCCTAGAATTGGACAGAACACTCTCGCTGAGCCTTCACCAGAGATTTAGAAGCATCCCATATGCCTTCTTTACTGCCTTATTAACTGGCCCTACCATCTTCAAGGATTTGTGAATATGCTTCCCCAAATCCCTCTGCTCTTGCAGCTCCCTTAAAACAGAAGCATTATACTATCTCCCCATGTCATTCTTCTCAAAGTGCATCACTTCATATTGAACCATTATACTGCATTTGCCATGGACTCATCACCAGAGGGCTTACCTCCAACCATTACTATCCTCCTATTGACTACTTTCTGTCAGATCTGCCTTTAGGAGTCACTACATTACAATGTTCAGCGTCAGCCCATTGGTTTGTGGGCAGCAGCTCTGTGCAAACACCACACTGTATATAAGTATCAATGAAACATATCCCTGGCCCCTTAGAAGTTTAGGCGACATTATCACAGGCAGCTCTTGGAACTAATCATTGGTTCAATTGAAAAAAAAAAATAAAATATCATAGTTAACTTGACAGTTGTGTATTCCCAGGGTCTTTTTTTACTTCTGCTACGTCAGTGTTGAGGATATCTACTTTTTCATTAGTAAATAAGAGATATTTCACAGCCATCTGCTCCTGATTCATCACAGTAATGAGAGGTAGATTAGGACAAACAAGTTTGAGAAAAAGTACCAATCGCAAGGGAAAGGCTCACAATTGTAGAACACAGGAGTCTTGAGTCCATAATGGTCCAATTTTTTTATGGGCCTTGCAGGTGCACTTCTGCTTCTCTGAGGCCCACAAAAGCAATTCAAGATTTATCTTTAAAGGTCTCTTCAGTTCGATCACTCATGGTACAGAGCAGGTTCTGACCAATTCTGACCTAAGATGGCATTCAATTTTCTGTTAACATCATAGGACTTTGATATTTGTACTAAAAGGGACCTATCACCTGAATCATGCGTGTGCTTTGGATACCCAGTGGTAGATCTCCTTCAAAATGATTGGTGCATTGACTGGCATTAACAAGGTAGTAAGGCTATCAGTCACATTGTGAGGTCTTTACAGCCCATTGAGGGTCATTCAAAATTGAAACTATTAATACAATAAGTGTTATCATGACTGGGTAATTAAAGGTAACAATATCAGAGGATGTTTCTTTGTAATGACTTGTGGTAACACTTAGAGGGGCAGTAATTACAGCAACCACACTCCCCTGAAGCAGCCCTTACTTGTCTGGAGAGAAAAAAAAATATTGCAGTTCAGCTAACAGAACAAGGAGTGCTCTGATTACACCCAGTGGAATACAGTTCCAATCATTGCAAGCCCTGAACAAGCCTTTAATTAGCATTAATTAGCAGTAAATAATAAACTAATATCACAATGTTAATGCAACTACAGGCATTTTCAGAGAGCAGTCGCATTATCTTAGCTTTCTGGCTTATTTATGCTTCTACCTTAAATGTATGTTAACAAGCAGTAGTTAACTGGATCCAATTTCATTAAACAAAACTGCCAATTTTTGCAAAGTGCAAATACATTATAACCACTGCTCACAGATTCTTAAGTTTCCAAATGGATAAAGAAAGATAATCATTATCCATTTGTGATTTAAACCATCAAAACTTGTTTGGACAACTTTGACACATGTCAGTTAATGAAAATCTGCTTCAGAAATGTCTAAATTTATAGGCTTGATCAGCCATTATATAACTATTATTAGTGATGCATATGATCGGCCAGATCAATAAGTACAGGAATTCTAACAAATATCAATTGGATGCATACTATATTAACACTAAATCTGGAAAAAAAATTAAGTATGCAGCATAGTTACCCATATGTTAAGCCTACAGGAAGTTTAAAATAAAACCTTAGCCAAAGGATGAAAGCAGGCGCTAAGTGGGTGCTGTGCTAATAAAAGATGCCTATATGGAAGTCTTGATTTAACATGCAGGTTTTGGATTAATTGAGGATTATCATGGTTCGAACATGGCTGCAGGCATTGAAATTGACAACTGGAGCTCAGCACTCAAAAGCTGATGAAACACAATTTTTCTGGAGCTGTAAACATAGCTGCACTCACCCACTTCCACTGATGGCTAAGAGTAGACGGATGCATGAAGAATCAAGAGAGGGGGCTTCCAGATCCTCTGATGTGGAGGTGGAGGTCCTGGAGGGGGACTTGAAGAGGAGCTGGGTATCCTTTATCAACAGGAGAGATGGAGGCCACAGAGGAAGTTGTTGGAATGCATTTGAGACGAGATTGCTTTTTTAAAACATCTTTCATGGGATATGGGCATCTCCAGCAGAGCCAGCATTTGTTACCCATCCTTTAAACTAAGTGGCTTGCTAGGCCATTGCGGAGCACAGTAAAGAGTCAACCACATTGGTAGGTGACAGTCAGGAGCCTACGGCCCAGAACCCTGTTTCCACGTCACAAGGAACTTAATGGCTCAAAGGCACTACCACCATCGTCACAAACTCAAAACACTTCATCCACCATCAAACTAAACACTGACATTCACACACCCCACATCTCTCTATCCATCCTTCACAGGCTCTATTTACCCATCAGGCACATCCCACAGCTCTTCAACCACGTACGGCATCAGGCACAAATGCACCTAAAACCCACTCATTTACAATCATCACTCTTTCTCTTCCAGGAAAAAAAAAATACATAACAGGTGGTAGCAGGACATGCTGATGAAGGAGAGACATTACTTCATGATATCATTCCCTTGAGGAGGCAATGCTGGCTGTGATCAGCAGACTCCATGGCCAGGAACAGATCAAGGAGCTTTGAGCCCAGAGATATATGACAACTGCAGCTTTCTTGCAAATGCACAGCCATTCCTGATTCATAATCACCCAAACCTATCCTCAATCCTAAACTCCACATGATCTCAATACACAAATCCTCCTTATAGGGGCCACAAGTACTGCACCCTACACTTTCCTAATAACCCTCTTTGCAGAATGGGTGCTGTGGTTACTACATTAGAACAGCGACTAAACTTCAAAAGTACTTAATTGACTGTAAAACATTTTAGGATGTCCTGCTGTCATGAAAAATGCCAGTCATTGCAAGTTTTCCTTTCCTCCATGCAGACAACCATGCATTATGACCTGATCATACCATACTCAGCACTCATATCCTAATATTCTTGATCATATGGTGATCAAGACTGACAGTTTCTGACAATAAACACAAGACTGTTAGATATCTTCCTGCAGACAGTAGTGTGAGTACATCGTTCACAGAATGCAACTTGCAGCTCATTAAGTGTGAGCTTTTCTTTCGTGCTCCTTTCATATATATTTTGTTTTGAATCTATGTGGAGAAGTGGTGACAGAAGTACTTAGCTTTCCAATAACTTATTCTCTTTAATCTTTTGCTCTCATTTGTCAGATTTCTGTAAGTTACAACAAAATCACATTTCCTAACACTTTTGCCTCTTAATTTGTATGTTTGGCTATTGATAACAATTATTAACTGACATGCATGCTTCATACTTTATTCATAATTAGTTTCCTTTTTGCTCTCTGGTATGCAGCAGCAAAGTCAAACATACTTTTATCAAGGAATGTGAACAGAGACACCAATGACAATTATTTTTATAATAAAGGGAGACATGCAGCACATTAAAAATATTTATTTAAAATTTTGATATGCCTAGGATTAAAAAAATAATTTAGTGGGTGTTCGGGCAAAGACTAATGCGTGTGTGTTTTAAGTTGAATGCATTTCTTTTCTCAACAAGGGCAATGACATTGCTGGAGAATGAAATATTTCCACTTCTTGCCACTCCTGTCACATATAACCCTGGCTCCATAAACAATAATATTACTTAGCTCAAACCTCAAAAGAAAAAGCCCTATGGTTCCATTTCTCACATCATCAGACATGAACATTCTTGTGGCCTCTGTGACTGAGATTACCTCTATTATGTACTTTGGATTCATACACATGAAAGTGATGATAATTTGAACTTATTTTACATTAGACCCTTAATATAATGCAAAGTTCAGACCCAAGATGCACTAGTCTTACTACGGAAAGATATATGATCAGTAGAATATACTGTTAAGCAAGACATTTCTATCAGCTTGATCTTGTCTCAATGTCCTCAGGAAATGTAGTTGTTGTGATTTACTACCTTCCTGCACTCCTTGTCACATCATTTTAAACCCAAACTGAAAACCATTCCTAGGTACTTAAGAAAGTTGACATCTTCCCGGATCATCATAACAGAAGCTAAGTTATATCAACACCTGCAAAAGTCAAACATCATTTCTTTGCATTTAATGTTAAATTGCATCTATCATTGGTAAATACCAAGTTATCAATCTTGTACTTATTTGGCCTTCCACAGTTCTTAATAATGAATCCCAGGATAACACTATCATCAACATGCTTAATGACATGGTGTTGTGGTTAGAAAGCAGAGTAATCATTCACTTGTACAATTAATAAAGCACAAGAGAAAGGTGCCCTGCACTGGTTCACCAACCTGCTGTGTCTCAAAGTTTGAGCTTCTACATGGGATTTTCTTAACTGTGGTTGAATTGCAGAGGGAGATACTGAGCACCGGTAAGGCACCACTTTAAACGAGGCAGAAGAAAATAAAAACCAGAGGATGAATCATTCAGAGCTACTTGCAGTCAACCTGACTCCAGAAAAATATTAGCAATAACATAGGAGCAGATTGGAAACTCGGTGAGGTGCATACTGTAGTGAGCCTCCTGAGTGTTCCAAGCACCTGAACATGATCTTAGAATGACCTGTTCCATGAGTGTTCTCATGTGAAGATGGCTCTTATTGTACCTTCTCTGCAGCTAGGTCTGGGGATGTTGCATGAATATGAGAAGTTTTCAGAGGAGCAGTCCTTATCACCGAGTATCCAGCCATCCATCTGCCAGTGTAGCAGGCACAGACATGTAAAAACCTTTTGTGGTGGTCACAGAGGAGTTGCACATTAAAGCCCTTTCAGTTGATGTGCATCTCAGCATTCACATGGCGTGTCCTTATTGCCAAGTGTGTGCAGCTCACTACACCCCCAACCTGCGGGAATAGTGAGACCAAGGCAAATCACATCACCCTCTGCAGCATCTGTGTCAAAGGAGATGATGTGCACCACCCTGGAAAAAAGGGTGTCGGTTACCTGATGGATTCATCTGTGTGCTGTGGACTGTGCGATCCCACAGAGGTCAGATGTGGGGCTTTGGAAAGAGTGGTCTCAAAGAAATTGAATTTCACTGTCACCTTGAAGGCCATAAGCACATTTATCTGGTTCCCCCTTAGCTGGAGCTCTTTTTGCAAATATTGGCAAGGTTCAGCCATTACCTCTTGGGACAGACCTATCCTCCTCCAACATTGCCTTTCAGAATAATTAAAGTAAGTTGCCCTGTCCCTGTATAGTCTCACATGCGGATGGCTCTTCACCATTCTACACCTCCTTCTCGTAGGCACTTGGCATTGTCGTGCCTCCCTGCCTTGGAGCTGTGCATGTGGGGGAGATGGTGGCGTCGTGGTTATATTACTGGACTAGTAGTTCAGAGACTCCAAGCTAATATATACTTAGGACATGGGTTCAAATCCCACTGTGGCAGCTGGTGGAATTTAAATTCATATAATTAAAAGTAATTGGAATTAAAGCTAGTCTCTCAGTAATAGTAATCATGAAACTACCATCAATTGTCATAAAAACTGATCTGGTTCACTAATGTCCTTTAGGGAAGGAAATCTGCTGTCCTGGCTGACATAGCTCCAGACCCCACAGCAAGGTGGTTGACTCTTAACTGCCCTCTGAAATAGCCTAGCAAACTATTCAGTTCTAGGGCAATTAAGGAAGGGCAACAAATGCAATGCTCACATCCCATTAAAAAATTGCAAGAAAGGAACCTCAGGCTGCTGCTGCTGTTTCTCCTTGCCTCCTGGTATTGCTGCTGAGATGGGTCTGCTCCTATTCTAGACTGCAGATTTTAAAAATGCTTTTCTTAGTACTCAGGATCTGAGCTTGAAGGCACAGGGCTCCTTCTTGCTAGAGTTCAGATGTGCTGGGTGTGGTTTTAAGGAAATCCTCCTTCCACCACCCCTCCCTGCCAGACATTCAACTTGCAATTTAAAAGTAGCAGAGAAACACGAAGTGGAGAAATTTCAGCACGTCGGTGGGCTGGGCTGGAGCGGGCGCGGGCAGGCGTGGAGCTGTTCACCACCCACGATCAGCCCCATGCCGCCATTTTATGCAGGCGGGCCAGTTAAGGTCTGCCCAGTGTGAATTGCAGCTCCTGAGAACAGAGGGAGGGGGCGGGTGACAGCAGGAACCCAATGGCTGCCGCATCCAATGGTGACCCGGTGCCTGTTTAAAAACTGCGCAGGCAGCCTTCCAATGGCTGCCAACAATGGTTCACAGAAGGATTCCTGAGAGTGGTCTCAGAGAGCAGGCCAGGTAGGAGGGCAGGTCGGCGGGGCATTGAATCCCGAGATTCTCAGATGAGCGCCTCGCTGCCTTCCTTGAGGAGGTGGCAGCACATCATCATGCCAAGAGATGGGAGGAGGAGGCCCCCCCACATGACAAAACGTGCCTGGGAGGAGGTAGCAGAAGGGGTCAGCCCACACAATGTGGTAAGACACACCTGGGTTCAGTGCCACAAGCAGTTCAATGACCTCTTGCAATTATGAAGGGTGAGTACCGTGTTGGAATGGGTCACTTAGCACAGCAGTTAGGTTGCCCCCTCTAGCCCACCTCCCCATTCCCCCAACTCTGAATTTAGTTACTGCATTGAATCATTCATGGCATGTAGCCTTTGCTGGGTGGGCCAGCATTTATTGCCCATGCCTAATTGCCCCTGAGAAGGTGGTGCTGAGCTGGCTTCTGTATCCACTGCATGTGGTGCACTTACACCCACAGGACTGTTTTGGGGGTGACCTCAAGGATCTGTACCTAGGCGCAGTGCTGGAATGCCGAAACATTTCAAAGTCAGGATACTGAGTGACTTGGAGGGAAACTTCCAGGTGGCTGTGTAGCCATCCATCTACTGCCCTTGTCCTTGTAGGTGGTAGTGCTTCCTTGCTCTGGAAGGTTATACAGTGTGGATGGCAAATGTGATGGAGGCAGCATCTGGACAAGGGGGTCAGCCCTGGCTGCTTGGAGTGAGTATGGAGGCTCCAGGATCACAAATCGGATGAGCCCTGCAATGTTTCCCTCAGGTGGGGGTGGCAGGGCTGCAATGACAATCCAGATACAGGGTGGACCAATCAATGCTCCTCTCGCCTTTCAGAAGAAGACCTCACACAATAATGCTGAATGGCCGGGGATTGGTGGAGGGCACCTCTACATATTCATACTGACCAGATATGAGCAGGCGGCTCTAGAGCTGAAGAGGCACCATGTGCCCAGGTCTACCAGCTGTGCTGAGGTTGGGGTGCCAGTGGATGGTAAGAGTGCCATCGTGCATTGAGGTCACAATGTCTGTCAGTGCAAACATTCCGCTTTTGACTGTTCATTGAATTCAGCCCCCAACATGGGTTGCCCATTGATAATGGAAGGAGGAGCACATTCTGATCCGGGTGCCAGGCATGCACATTAACAGTGTTACAACTTCAACTAATAAAATGTCCTTGTTCTTCCTTTCAGCCTCACCGGAGCCTGCCTGGACTGAAGGGGCAGCGGGCCCATCACTGACATCTGAGAGCCCTGAAGATATACACGTACTAGCGTTACACCAGCTCTGCCAGGCAGGCATCAGCACAGATACCAGAACCTTAGTGGGGATAAGATCATCGGCTAGTGTCCCAGGGCACAATGGTGAGGGCACTTCATACTCACTTGAGGTGCGGTTGGAGAAAGAGAGTGCCCAGGGTGCTGGCAGTCAAAGGACCGCAGGGAACCAGGAACGTGCTCAGTCAGTGGCTGATGATGAGGCTCCGGAGTTGTCCCTGAGGCAGCAGATGCTGGAAGTCCAGCAGGATCTGCGGGTGGATCTGGCGGAGATACATGAGGCAATGCGTGCCATGGTCTCCGTGATGGAAGACTCCATGCGGAGCATGAGCAATGCATTGACCTTCGGGGCCGAGCCAAATGTTTCCCCCATGGAGAGAATGGCAACTCTTATGGAAAGGGTCCTCTAGGAGAACAATCAGGGCATCCTGGGGATGCGCTCGGACCTGCAAGCCCTCACAGTGGCATTGACCTCAGCTGGTCAGTGTCAGTGTGGGAGATGCATTGGGCACCCAGTATCCCAGCTAGGTGCCCATCCATCATTGGTGAGTAGGGAGGTCCAAAGCAACCTCACGTTGGCGCATAAGCTGCCTGTCGTTTCTGCGGTCTCCTCGCAGGGCACTCCAGATGAGAGCAACAGCTCCTCAACCCCTCTACCAGTGACCGTGGCATCCGATAAGGCTGCAGCAACTGGAGAGATGGCAGTTGTGCTGCTGGCCGGTCCCTCCCAGGCGGGGCCGCCACAGGCTCCACAGGCCAGAGGACGCCCGCCAAGGTCATCAAGGCCAACAGGACAGCAGAGTGAGCAGGTTGTCTCCAATGCTAGTGCCAGCAAGGGGGGAGCACCTAGACATGGCACCCACAAACATAAACTTAGGCACACCACGGGCTGATCAGTAATGGTTTTCTGTTGCCCCTGTATTAGTTGTTTCTTAGTCGGTGTGCAGCTCAACACCTCTGAATGCATTTCCATTTCTGTTTTTATATTAAATCATTAAATGTTTTAGTTCTCAACAAGCCTCTGGGTGCTTCATTACTTCTGCAGGTGTACGGGAACACGTGATGTTATGAATGAATTGTTTGTCATTGAGTTATATTGACAAGGCACAGAGTTAATGTTCCTAACCAGGTAAATGTTGCTCTCAGGTATCGAGTTTGGAGCCTGCAGCCCTGGCATGTGTTGGAGGTTCATCTGTGGTGTGCTAGCTGAAGGAGCATTGGATTAAAACCTCCCGGGTGTCCCTGCCTCCCTGGAGGCTCCCTAGGTCAGTGTCTATCCCCTCAGCATTTTCCTGAGTGTGCTCGAACTCGGACTCACTACTGGACTCATCTTGTGCAGCCAGAGTATCTGTGTCAACATCTTCTTCCTCCACAACATTGCCCCTTTCCAGCACCAGGTTGTGCAGAGCGCAGCATGCAACCACTATCAGTGACACACGATATGAGGGGTATCCAGTGCACCCCCTGAATGGCCCAGGCATTGGAAGTGCATCTTGAGAAGACCAATGGTTCTCTTTACCACAGCCCTTGTGATGCCGTGGCTCCTATTGTACTGCTGCTCAGCCTCTGTTCTTGGATGGCGGAGAGGCTTCATGAACCACCTTTTGAGAGGATAGCCCTTGTCACCCAGCAGCCATCCATCCAGCCAGGCTGGAGCACTGAAGAGCTTTGGCACCTGGGAGTGACTGAGCGTGTAAGCGTCATGGGAGCTGCCTGGGTACCTTGCACAGAATTGCAGAATTTGCATCCTGTGATCACACACTATCTGCATGTTCATGGAGTGGAATCTGTTCCTGTTGACCAAGGCACTTGGTTCACTCACTGGTGCCTTGATGGCCACATGTGTGCAGTTCATTACTCGCTCTGTCTGGCTGGTCTCGTCCAAGCAGTAGTGAATGAAAGTCAATGCATACCTGAACAGATCGTCTGTCACCAGCTTGATTCAACTGAGGACGGCTGGTTAGAAAACTCTGCAAAGATCACCCATCAACTCCTGGAAAGAGCTGGAGGCATGGAAGTTGAAGGCCGCTGTGACCTTCAATGCTACTGGCATGGGCTGTCCACCCATACAGTTGGCGCGGATCTCAGGGCCTATCATCTGACAGATGGAGGTCACTATCTCCCTTGAGAGGTGGAGCCTCCTTCAGCACTGCACCTCAGACATACTGAGGTGGCTGCATTGCTGCCTGTAAACCATGGCAGCAGGATAGTGGCATCTCCTGCAGCTCCTTCCGCTTTGCACTTCCTGTTGGTCCTGCGCCTCTTCTCCCAAAGGTGGCTCCCCTGGATCTCAGTATGGACTCCTGGCTCCCTCCCCCTTCTGGCCCTCTCTTTCTCCTCAGAGGAGGTGCCTCGAGTGGAGAGCACAATCCCCATTCCCAGGCTAAGAGAAGGCTGTCTGATATCTGTAAGGTCCCAAGAATGATGTTAACTCCAGAGTCCTGACCTGAATCCTGCTATTCCTGTCAAAGCAGATCTGAAGAGATTTGAAGTTCTCCTGTTCACACAAGTAAGTCGCAGTAAGTTTCTAAAGTAAATGACTAATAACTATAATTCGTGAGCCCACTCACCCCTCTTATCCTGCCGGTGGATGAGGTTTTAATAATTGTGGCCTACCCGCCTGCTCATTGTGCTCATGCGACGCTCTGAAAATCGCACAGGCTCTGAAAAATTGCGGTGTATTAATGGCTCAAGGGCCTTAAGTGGTCTGTTAATTAATGGCAGGCACGCATCGGAGCTCATAGCGTGTCCGCCCACTGAAATATTGTGATGGCGGGTGGTGATGTCGGGACACAAGCCCGACGTCATCACGTGTCATTTTAAGTATCGGCGTGTCACCGCCGCACGTTGACTCAAAATTCTGCCTTAAGGAAAGTCGCCGAACTTTACTCATCACCCCTTCCCAGCCTGGCGAATTTCTTCACAGCTCAACAGAGGAGTAGTACCTTTATTGTGTTTGCAAACCACACAGATCCCAGTGAAATTGGCAGCAGTTCAGAAAAGTGATTTTCATCTCCATCTTATACTGGAGAACCCAATGTCAGGGGGGGCTGATGTGCATTTCACGCAGGAGGCATTCCCAACCTGCAAACAAGGCAAACAAAAATGCGCTGGTTTGGGAAATTGGACTTCCTCCAAAAAAAATCAAAGTGTGGCCATTTGCTCACTAAAATGTACCTCTGTACCTGGACAAAAATATGGCCCAAGTCTTTTTTAAAATGAAGAGGAAAAATAAAGGCAGCGTAACAAATTAAGTAAAATGAGCACACATCTAATCAGATCAGAAAAGCCGCTGGGGTAAATTTAACTTTGAGCAATAGTATAAAACAGATCAAATCAGCCAGTCATTAAACAGCTCTCTGTAGTACTGAAAATAGAGAAAGATGTATAACAGATGACTGAATTGAGAATCACTTTTAAAATTACCCCCACTGTTTCATATAATCTTTGGTTGCCTGTTAATATGCGGGCTGAAGTTACGTGGTGAAAAGAAGCAAAACAAATTCTTGGCACTCATCTAATATTCCTTTCTCCATTTTGTTTAACAGCATCAACACATTTAAAATAAATAGATCAATGCCTCTATTAAAATAGCAGTGCATGGAATTTCAAACTGATGTGTTAAATGGTTGGACATTATTAAACAACATTCTCCCCTCAGCATCAATGTATCAACTAACTTCTTCAAAAGGGAGCTGGCTAAGTATCTGACTAGGAACTAAATTCAGGCTGACAGGAGAGGGAGATGATCAAGTACAGTACTCCATTGAGCACAATGGAAATAGGGGGAGGACTGTTAGGCCAATTAATGTGGATGGGTAAATATGCTGATGTTTTGTTTAATTATGTTTGGCGATTAGGGAATACTTATGCAGATGTTACACTCAGAAGTTTAAATAATATGGGTAGAGTACATATAGGCTGTGACAGGTGTAGGTTTGATATGTCAGATAGATTTTTATTAATGTATGCTTTCTTAATTCAATATTGCCCATTCGTTGCCAAGGAAAAATTGGATCTTCGCCTCATTTTTGTTTAAACAAAGCCAGATATCGGGGGATATGGATCGAAGATGGATGATGGTGTAGAGGTACAGATCCGTCCTGACCTGATTGAATGATTTACTCCTGTTCCTATATATAATGGAGTTTGAAGCAGAAATTCAATGTGAACATGTACATAGCAGCCAGGATGCTTCATTATGTGTCAGCAAAGACTACCTAAATCACAAAGGTACTCTTTGTTCTTCTTGCTGAACAATAATTCTCATCTCTTAATGATTCTCTTTTAATACATTGAAGTGTTGGGCTTTCAATACACCTCACAACAGAAAGTAATAGACCTGAGGTTGTTTGTAGCTGTTGATCTAGTAAGTGTTGACACTGGATCAAGTTTCCATAGTCCCAGGACATAGCTGTATGCCAACAATTTGTTAACCAGAGCAGAGTAAACTTGTTCTAAACTTTGTTGCACACAGTCTGGGAACACGCGGAGACTCCCTCAATCTGGACTACTAGCTTTTATAGATGGGTGTTAAATTGGAGTCTTTATTATTTTCATGCTGGGGATGTGAATCTTTCACTCCATCCCATCTAAGTTAACAGGTGAATGCCACTGCTCCCTTATTTTAAAACCAGGCATTAAACTAATTAGTCATCAACCAGAATCCGCTGATTCTCCCAAAAGAAGCGAGAAGAATCCTGAAGAATGCCATGCCATTTTCCTTAAGCTCTCCCTTGCTTGGCCTGTTTTATCAGCACAAAGGTCTTTGTTCTAATTTGTTCTTACAAAGATTCTAAGCTTTCTTAATCTTCTTACATTGTACCAGTTTACTAGTGTGCTGCAACCTGATAGCTCTCCTTAATCACAGCTAAATCTGGTTTGTTTTCCCATGGCATGGCTTTCCTTTAGCATTTTCACTGGTGTGTCGGTGTCCATTCAGTTACATACACGGACTAATTCAATGTTTTCTTTCTTTAAAAATAAAATACCAGTTGAGGGGTAACCCCTCCACAATAATGATCTGGCAGCTGTGTCCACAAATAATTGGAATAATTTCATATATCTTCTGAGGTTGCCTCCATCTTGAGGTGCTCTTGAATTCTCCTCTCCTGATGGAACTGCCTGCAGGACATTGCTGCGGGCCCTTCCATTGGGTCAGCTGGATGCCTGTTCTGCCTGTCATCCTTAACTGTATGGCCTTTCTGGAAGCAGTCTCTTAATTGGCCATCTCTACTAAGATTGCACAGATGGGCATCCAGGCATCGCCTGTGGGTTTGGGACCTGCTTTTTGACTTACCCTCAGAAAGTCTTCAAAGTTGGCAAGATTCTGCCCATTAACAATATATACCTATGTAAATAAATGACAAATTTCCTTGAGATTCACATCCTCCACTGTGGAAAGTCCTCAAATCAGATGGGACACTGCAACATGTCCAGTTAGGCCTAAAAAGAATACATTGCCAAAAATGAACATTCACTTGGCTATTTACTTGTGTGAAAGACTTCAATTCATTTCTAACTGATGCAGCAGGAGTAAAGATTACATTACAGAGAGGAAAGTGCTTTTTGCTCATAATCCCTCAGCTTGCCTAACATTCTCTTTAATTATCTTTCATCTAAAGCACCTGAGAATACCTGTGAAATATTTTGGGGCATAAAGTGAAAGATACTATGTAAATACAAGTTCATTAATTCTATTTTTTGTGATGTGTTAACCTGCTTACTTTACATTATTTTATAAAGCTGCTGAAAGGAAAGATATCTTCAACCATAATAGAGAGAGAAAAACATTTCTGACATAATGGAATTTATTGTTCCATAGGTTTCTCCTTCTATTGACAAGTAATGCTAAGTTAGAATCATGTCTGCAGCATTACTTTATAAGTGTTGGTGGAGAAAAGGAGAGAATAATCAAGAAACACTCGCAAAAATCAATAGCTAGATAAATACAGTCAGAGCCTTCTAATTGTCTACAGTCACTGATTTCTCAAATTATTATTTTCTTTCCTCCTGGGACACAACAATCCATGTCAACAGAAAATACATAAGGATAATCTGGCAGATTGGGACCAATGCAAGGTTATAGGTTTCTATATTTTTGGTCATGTTTTGAACTTCAATTATTTCCAATATGTGGTTTATATATTAAAATAGAAAGGCCTATAATAAATGTTCTGCCGTGTTTGATGCTACGATCTCCAGAAAGACCAATAACTTTTGAAATATATTTGAATTCCAGTGACCGACTGAAAAGATCACACTGCAAGATTTCAAGTTTTAAGATTTATACTGTAATAAACAATCTAAAAGCAGCATTGTCTAAATACTACTCAGTAGGTAATATATTCTAAACTGCAGAAAAGATCCCCCATTTAACTTTTAAAAACAACTGGAAATCCCCCTCACTTTTATAATTTACTCTGTCCCTTTACTCTCCAGGAACCAGTCCAAAGCTATGCTTAGCTCCTGATAGCTTGCTTTCTTTTTCCCTTTTTCAGCCAGATAAATTCTAATCTCCAAATTGACTTTCAGGTTGAAGGTTACTCTGGAGATTCCTCTCTTTAACCAAATGCAGGCAAATCTTCCAGTCTTGTTTAAATCCTTACAAACTCTTCAATCTGAGCATGAGTTCCCAGCAGTAATCTGTGTGGTGAACAGTCAAGACTGGATGCCTCTATCTTTCTGCTCTCACCCAGGGTTTTGCAAATGGGCCTTTCCCTGAGGTTCAGAAATACCTTAAGGAAAGCCCTATAATCTGATACTACAATGGCTTGCTATGGACTCTTCCCTTCTTAAAGCTAATCTCCATGTCAACGTGAGTTACTTGGGCCTTGTGTCCAAGTAGAAATGTTAATTAGCTATCCTTTAGACCCCCAACTCCATTCTATCTTGGAACTAAACAGTTTAACATATGACCGTTTATAAAACTTGACAATCCTAACACCTCCCTGTGACTTGGAGACTAATAGTCTATCCATCATCAGCATAGGTGCCCTGGTCATTTGTTTACAGATGTAAATATCTTCCCAGTAAGACAACCTGAGCCCCCCTTGAACCTTTCATGATCAAACCACTCAAGCTTGTTGTCAGGCAGAGTTCAGAACAGGTCACATGACTCCTTAATTCCTCCATTTTACACTAAAATAAAGAGGGTTACAAAATCTTACAAACTTCATATTTGTAACGACAACAAAATATTGAGGTGGCAGCTTAATAAAATATACAAACATATGAATTGGGGGCAGGAGTAGGCCACTCAGCTGCTCAAGCCTGCTCCACTATTCAATAAGATCATGGTTGATCTGATTGTAACCTCAACTCCACATTCCCACCTCCTCCAATATTCTTTCACCCTATTGCTTATTAAGAATCTATCTAGCTCTGACTTAAAACTATGTATATTTCCCATTTTCATTCTCTCTTCTTCCTTCTGAAAGCTGCCAGCTTGAGCTGGATTATTAGTTTCATCATCTGTTCACCCACTGCTTTCTTGACTGATTGTCCATTCTTCATAGAACCATACAATCTTACACCACAGAAAGAGATCATTTGCCCCTTCATGGCTGTGGGAGCTAAAACAGTGCTGGCAGACAGCGAATGTGGGTAGACTGCATCACAGCTGAGCTGCATTCTGTTTTCACCATTCATTCATTTACATTTTTTAAAAATTCATTCTTTGGATGTGGACATCAATTATTGACATCCCAAATTATTGAGCCCTTCTAACAGCAATTCATGTTGATTCTATACTGGAGTTGCATATAGGCCAGTCTGAATAAGGATGTCAGGTTTCCTCCTTTAAAGGACAGTTGAGTTTTTGACAACAACCCAACAACTCCATGCTTATTATTAATGGTGCGGCTTTCTCTTTCCAGATTTAAACTGAATTCAAATTCTCAAACTGTCATGCTGGGACAAATCATTATTAGTTCAGCCTATTGGATTACTAATCTAGTAACATAACTATTAGACACCTGCCCACAGCAATTACAGAGAGACAATTGCACAGTGTGATCATTTGCTATTCAATAGGAATGTTATTTTGATCACAAGAATATTAAATACAGCATCTTGAATTTATAAATTAACAAAAGTGAACACGGTAGTTGGAGGACAAACTGTCACACTTAAGACTTGGTAATGGTGGGTGGTATGGTTTCAAAGTTATTGCAGTCCATGAAAAGAGCAGGGTCACTAGCCAACAGAGGGCACTGTTAACAGATACTCAATAAGTGTTATAAGTAATTTGGAGTAAACATGCCTAAATTAACATCCATTAAGAATATTATTGAGTGCTTTTTAAATGATCTTCTGCTATGGAATCTGTGTGGATGAGAATAATTTTCAATGGACAAGAACAGGCAAAGTTGCAACCCATTTATACCGCAGTTGTAATGGAATGAAAAATCGAGTGGGTTCTAAAATGGGCTGCTGACTTGTGATCACCCATGACTGCTAAATGAAGAGCAATTTCAACATCTGTAACCCTCAGCACCATATCCTACCACTGGGAATGAGGAGGCCAACAAAACCAGAGGCAAAGGCTTCTGAAAAAAACCCTGAAAAGCAATTCAACCATCATCTGTATTTGATGCATAGTCTCAGTTCTCTGTCTTACCCTGATTTGGGCCTCAACCCCCACGTTCAGTCTATCACCCCAGTTGTTTCTCTCCACTTCTTTATGCATCATATCTCTGTCATTACCTCAGCCCATCCCATGTCTTTGTTCAGACTCAATGACCATAAGTACACTCCTATCTCACTTTTTGATCTTACCCTACATAAACTCCAATTCTAAATGGATAAGAATTTGTCAAGCTGCATTTGGAGTACTAAGTTTGTTCTGCATCATAGATTAACCAGAATGATAAAAGGTTCTAAAGGGTAAAATGATGAGGACATGGCATATAAACTGGGCTTATACTTCTTTGAGAATGGAAGATTGAGCAGTGCTCTGATTGAGCTGTTTAAATGTTAAAAGGATTTGGATGAAAGGTTTTGTAAGAGAGTATGCAATTAATTTGTACCTCTGAGGCTAGAGATGTATAAAGTTCAGCTGCATATTGATCATATCATATTTGCTAAATATCATTTATTATTTGTATTGGAAATAATGGAGTGACAAAGCACACAGGTTTACAATGAAAATCAGATTTGATTTGGTAGATACAGGGAGAAACTCTTCCTTCTGGTGGGAGAATCAAGGTTGAGGGATTAACATAATCTTAAAATTAGAGTTTGGCCATTTATGAGGATAGTACTCTTATGAGGGAAGGATATCAAAGGATATGGAGCTAAGGCAGGTAAATGGAGTTGAGGTAGGGATCAGCCACGATCTGACTGAATGGCTGAGCTAGCTTGAGGGGCTGAATGGCCTTCTCCTCTTACATAATTCATCCAGGCAGGATTCCAATGTTTACTTCCTAGCCTGTACCAAAACATAGTCAGTGAATCAATTTCAATACCGTCATCCTTAAGAGCCAATCCTTCCATACCTTCCCCATTATCCAGCACTACTGCCCACCTCAGACCATCCAAATCCACACAATAATATATATTTCCCTCCTACGTCCTCACTCTACCATTAGAAGCCAAGTGCTCCGTCATCACAGCATTGAAATCTGAAATTCCTTTGTGAATGTCTCTGCCATGCTCTATATTCTTTCCCATCTAAGGACTATGCCTTTAGTCATCTCCCTTAATTTCTCCCAACACCTGCTTGAAGCTACTCCCTGCTCTGGGGTGTTTTATTACATTAATGGTTCTATATAAGTCTAAGTGTTTGCTTTTGGCTCAGTGTTGGAATATTGGTGCAGTCCTGCACACTCTGGCCCCAAACAGGACAAAAGAATAAGTAAAAATCACTCACTTTCCTAAGCCTCTTCTGGCTCCAACTCCTCTTTTCAACTGGTTGACTTGGTGGGGAAGGCACAATGGCTTCAGGTTAAAATTGCAGTCAGTCCCAGATGACATTATCAGAGACTGATCTAAATATTTGAAGAAGGGCCTGTAGTGTTCTAGCAGGTGTCCCTTTCATCTACTAAAAAGAACAGGTAAAGGTTACAATCCACCAGAAGGAATAGGAGCAAGTCACTGCAGTCATTTAATTGTCCATCGTTCTGATTTCTGCTGGGGAGGCAGCGTTAAAATTCAGCCCCTGACTGTCCCTGCTCGTAGTCAGCAGGTGCACAAATAACTGCAAACCTACCGGATCCATATGTTAGACAGCACACTTATTAAAACCCACTCTCAACGTTTCTAAGAGACCTGCTATGTGGAAAGGGAACATATTCCCAGAGGACATCATCATTGGTGAAGAGCTGAAATAATACCCACAAGAGCTCGACTTAAAAAAAAAGATTCACAAACCATTTGTGTTTGCATTACATCGGAGTTTCTTTAAACAAACTCAAAAACTTAGGAGGTACCAATTCCTTGCTGCCTGGAGGTTACAGACTCTTTGCAGCCCCCTGAAGTGGTACAATGTACAGCCATAACCTTGTGGCCTGAATAATTCTACAGCCTTCTATGTGACAAGGTCAAACCAACACTCAAAACCACTAGAGCCGAAATTCTGTGGACAGTAAGTCTAATGTGAAGCAGATAGATTTCCTGCAGATATTCAGTGCCATGGTGTCTAGTTCATTTTGTCCATCATTTTCCGGATAGCACACTCTGGATGTTACAGTTTAATACGAATGGAGAACAATCTTTTATAAAGAGCACGATTCACTGTTTCCTATGTGGGATTGCCAACTTGTTGAAAGTCATTTCACTTATCTTGGGCTTTAATCATCTTGATCTGAACTTTGGTGCTGTCAGTCTTCACTGCAGCATTGGAACAGCTTATGCATCTATGCCATAAGGAACAAGAGGAGCAGCCACACTGACTCTGGCATCCTCAGTGATAGTGGAACCCACCACACCAGTGCAAAAGACAAGGCTGAAGCATTTGCAACCATCTTCAGCCCAGAAGTGTTGTGTAGATGGTCTACCTTAGTCACCTCCGGAGATCCTCAAAATAATAGATGCTAGTCTTTCATCAATTCAATTCACTCCATGTGATAGTAAGAAACAGTTGAAGGCACTGGACACTAGGTAAGTTTTTGGAATCTTCTCCTCCAGGTTAATTGTTTACCCACTATTGACAACTGGATGTGACAAGACTGCAGAGCTTTGATCTGATCTATTGGTTGTGGGATCACTCTGTCACATGCTGCTTACACTGTTTGGCATGCATGTTGTTCTGTGCTGTAGTTTCACAAAGTTGGCACCTCATTTTCAAGTATGCATGGTGCTGTCCTATACTTCTCATTGTACTGAGATTGAAACTCTTGATGATAGTGGTAGAATGGGAGATATATCAGGACATGAGGTTACAGATTGTGTTGAATACAATACAATGTCCCTGCTTTAGTACTGAAGACGTGTGCTGCATAACTAGCAGTAACATTAGATAAGCTATTCGAGAACAGCTACAACACAGCATCTACCCAACACTGTGGAAAATTGCCTAGGTATGTCCTTTCCACAAAATGCATGACAAATTGCTGTCCATTCCTAACTGTCCTTGAGAAGGTGAAGGTGAACTATCTTTTTGAATTGCTGCGGTCCATCTAGTGTAAGTATACCCACAGTGCTGTGAGGAAGGGAGTTCCCAATTTTTGACCCAACAACAACAAATGCATGATGAATTAGTTCCAAGTCAGGATGGTTTGTGGCTTGGAGCGGAACTTGTAGGTGGTGTTCTTCCCATCTGTCTGCTTCCCTTTTCCTTTTAGACGAAAGAAGTTGCAGGTTTGGAAGGTGATGTCAAAGGAGGCTTCGTGAGTTGCTGCAGTGCATCTTGCAGATGGCAAACACTGCTACCACTGTGCGTTGGCAGTAGAGGGAGTGAATGTTTAAGGTGGTGGTTGGGCAGGCTGATCAAACACACTGCTATGCTATGAGTAAGAGGATGCACAGAGAGGAGATGATGACTGAGTATGACATAGACTGAGGGCAAAATCAGGAATTTGGTGCAGAGGGGGAAAGAGGTTCTCCTTTTTCTACATTTTTCCAGCCTCCAATAACTGGTATGTCTCCTTCCCTTGTCTCCAAGCTAGGAGAGTGTAACATTCTATTATTTTAGCTATGTGAATTAATAACGCATTAACTAATTAAATAAATAAGGTTAGACAAACCTGGCAGGGGTGGTAGTATGCCGTGACCACAGCATGTGGGAATCTGTGGCATGCACTGTAATCCTGGACAACCATACCTGCAGTCAGTGTTTGCAGCTTGAGCAACTTTCTCTCAGAGTTTCTGAGCTGGAGTCTGAGATGCAGACATTATGGGGCATCAGAGGGGGAAAGTTACCGGGACACTTTGTTCCAGGAGGCAGTCACATCCTTTAGATTACGCAGAACTTTAGAGTTGATGAATGGTCAGAGAAGGAGGGTGTGATGGCCAGTCAGGCAGCTATGGGAATCCAGCATTGAGTGATGGAGGAGATTCTGTCCCTCACTTTGTCCAAAAGATATGAAGTTCTTGCTACCTGTGTGGATGAGGTGAAGGACTGCAGGGTGAATGATTGACTGACCATGGCATCATGATGCAAGATGCTATTCAAATCAGGGGGAGAGAAATGGAATGTGATTGTGATAGGAGGCAGTATAGTAAGGGGAATTGATATTATTCTCTGCAGCTATGACCAGAATTGCAGAATCGCATTAGGTTGTGTTGCCTGCCCAGTGCCTGGGTTAAAGACATCTCCTTGCAGCAGGACAGGAACATGGAGAGGGCAGGGGATGATCCAGTTGTTGTAGCCCATGTGGGAACCAACAATATAAGTAGAACCAGAAATTGATGTTCCACTAAGAGAGTTTGAGGATTTAGGGTCCAAGTTAAAATGCAGAACATCAAAGATAATTATCTCTGGATTGTTACTGAGCCACATGTTAATTGGCATAGGGTCAAACAATTTGAGAATTAAACAATGGCTCATGGAGTCGTGTGGGAAGAAGAGGTTTTGATTCATGGAGCATGACATCGGTACTCAGGGAAAAAGCTATTCCTTTGGGATGGGCTCTACTTAAACCAAGATGGGACTATTGTCTTGGCCAATCATATAACTAGGGCTGTGGACAGAGATTTAAACTAATGAGGTTGGAGGGGGGTGGGGTGGGGTGGGTGGTGGTGTCATGGGTGGTGTTGGTTCAGACGAAGGGGGATTTAGAAATCCAAAATGAAAGGTTGAAGCAATAGAACAGTGTAGTGATGCGGGTAAAGACTAGCAAATTGGGGCAGGGAGGGACGGAAAGTTTAACCTTAATTGTGCGTCAGTGAATAAGGTAAATGCAGGGATTGGAGTGAAACATGAACTTACAAGTTTCTTATCTGAATGCATGAAGCATCTGCACTAGCAGTGCACAAATAGAGGTAAATGGTTTTGATTTAATCACCATTAGAGAGACAGAGAGTTACAAGGTGATCAAGGTTGGGAAATAAATATTACAGTATTTCGGAAAGACAGACAAAATGACAAAGGAGGGGGTGCAGCCCTGATAGTAAGGGATGACATAAAGACACCAGTGAGAAAGGATCTGGGCTCAGAAAATCATGAATTAGGATCAATATGGGTGGAAATCAGGAAAGACAAGGGTCAGAAACATTGGTGGGAGTAGTTTATAGGCCCCATAACAGCAGTTATATCATTGGCAGGGCATTAATCAAGAAATTATTGGAGCTTGTAACAAAGGCAATGCAATAAATGTAGTGGACTTTAATCTTCATATGGATGGGACAATCAAATTGCCAAGAGTGGTCTTGAAGATGAGTTTGTAGAATGTTTTTGTGAAAGTTTCCTGGAGCAATACGTTGTTGAAATGATTTGGAATAAATCTATCTTAGATCTAGTGTTGTGTAATGAAGCAGGGTTAATTAATAATTTCACAGTAAATGATCTGCTTAGAAATAGTGATCATAATTCCATTGATTTCCATGTTGACATTGAAAGTGACATACTCCAATTACAAACAGGAATTTTAAACAAAAACAAAGGGCAGAATTTTGCCCTTGATGGGCGAGCTGGCCCCACCGGCTCGGCGGCGGATGGGCAACTGTTCACTGCCACTGAAACAGGGCCTGGCGCCATTTAGAGATGGCGGGCCAATTAAGGCCTGCCCAGTAGGCTGCCCAACTGTCAGAGTGCGCTCTTTCGTGCATACGCGAAAGAGCAGACATTGCCCTGAGACTAAGTGCTGTCTCAGGGAGATCGGTGAATGTTTTATAACCTTAAAAAATAGAAAAATAAAAAAATTATTAACATGTCCCCCTCATGTCACACAAGATGGGACATGTTAATAAATGTCACATAAACTTTATTACAGTTTTTTAAAACAGATATGAAACCTCATCCCGCCAGTGGATGTGGTTTCATGTTTTTTTCAGAAGCTCGCTGGGGCTCCTGGCCTGCCCACCAGCCTTAAGGTTGGACAGGCAGGTCCTTTACTTGGCTTAGTTATCCTGTCAATGGCCTCAATTGGCCATTGACAGGTCAGCGAGCAGACAGCTGATTTCGCTGTCCGTCCGCCTTCCTGAATATTTAAATGGGGCGGGATGACATCCAGGGTTCCTCCCAACGTCATCCCGTGTTATTTTTGCATCGGCGAGTGGGCCCCGCCCCCAACTCACCAACAGAAAAATTCTGCCCAAAGGGTTAAAGGTATGAGGGGAGAACTAGCTAAGACTGATTAGATAAAAAAAGATTAAAAAGAATGGCAGTAAATAAATAGTGGAAACATTTAAAGAAACAATTCAAAATTTTCAACAATATACATCCCATTGAAAACAAAAACTCAGCAAAAAAGACCTATCTGTAGCTCATTGTTAAGGGAAGTATTAGGTTAATAGAAAAGGCTTATAATGTTGCAAAAAAATAGTAGCAAGTCTGAAAATTGGGAGTGCTTTAGAAACTAAAATAGCCACCAAAAAGTTGGCAAGATGAGAAAAAATAGAAGATGAGAGTAAACTAGCAGAAATATCAAAACAAATTGCAATAGCTTTTAAGCATATGAGAAGGAACAGCGCAGTTAAAATAAACATTGGTCCGTTAGAAGCAGAAACAGGGGAAATTATCTTGGGGAGCGAGGGAATAGCAGAAGCATTGAATAAATACTTTGGCCTGAATTTTCATTGCCAGGTGATGGTGACAGGCTGGAGTCGGACCAGCTGACCCAGGAAAAAGATTGGAGGCAGCTACATGGGCTATCGGGTGTGGAGGGAGGCTGTATAAAAGGCCCGCCTCAGTGCTATGGGATTTTGTCCCAGTTTAAATAAAAACACAAAGGCCCTCCTGTCCTCATCCCTCATAGCCCTGACCCCCACACACTCTCCTTGCCTGATTCATGCCATCTCCTGCCTTCCGCTTCCACACACTATCCATGGTTCCCTATGTCTCATATGCCAAGCTGTTCCCTTCCACCCACCCCCATGGCCCCTCATGCCCCCATGCCAACTATCATGACCATATAAATGCATTTCCTCAAAGTGGCCCATGAGCTAAGAATTTGTGTATATGAGTATGTAGCCCCCTTTTAACTTGTGAGTGATTCAATTTAAGAATAACTCAGCAGTCAAGCTTTATTATTAAACAAGACAAAGGTTAATTTATTATGAAACCACTGCTGAAAAGTACTTCAGTAAAAGTGATGAAGTGATTAATTAAAATACAGATACAAAGATTAAAAAGCAGATAAAGAAAAACAGATACTTAAAAATGAGATTTCGAATCAGTCTCTGTGAGAAATCGTTGCAAGCCCATTGCTCGAATTCCTTTTTTCTGAAGTGAAGGGCTTGAAACTTGAGGTTCAGTTTAGCAGCTGCAATGGCTTATGAAGCTGAACAGTTGGAGTTTTCCTTCATAGGTAGACTCAATAAGTAGAGCAGATGCTGCGAGAGTACTTCCTGATGGCAGGGAGCCCCAGCTGTCACATATGATTCATGGCTGTTTCAGTTGAGAATTTTGTGCTGCTATTGTCTCTCACACAAGCCACACAAAATGGCTTCTTATAGCCTCCTTTATACAGTTCAAAAAACACTAAATGTTTGCTATCCCAAACTGTTGATTCATGCTTCCATATTAGGCACTGGGTTAGCCCCAGTCTGGGGACAATATTCCCAGCTATTACCTTTTTAGCTGAAGTATTTATCAGTGTTTATTTTCACAAGGTTAAGCAGTTTCAATGGCTTGAGGTTTTTGTTATAGATACTTTTAATGGTTTGGATGATTGATATTTTTATTGCCTTCTTATTGACATAGTAGAAAACTTTTCAAATGAATTACTTTTTAAAAGTTTTTTTTTACACATCCTGCTGTTGCTATGGGTTTCATTGATTCTATACAGTATAGAGTGGGTCAATGGGAATGGAAGTGTCAAAGTTTGGCATGGCGGCATGAGGGCCGTAGGGGGTGGGTGGAAGGGCATAGCTAGGCATGGGGGCATGAGGGAACACAGGGATTGGGTGGGGCAGCATAGCCTGGCATAGGGGGCATGAGGGGGAAGCCTAGAGTGCAAACCATCAGGTCCCGGGGATTTGTCAGATGTTAGTCCTCAAGTTTCTCCAATATTTTTTCTCTGCTGATATTAATTACCTTAATTTCCTCACTTTTTAGCCCCTAGATTACCTTCTATTTCTGATATGTAACTCATGTCTTCTACTGTGAAGCCAAACACAAAGGCTTAGATTTTCACCAAGTCGGGGTGACTCGGGAGTCCTTGACAAATGGCAGACAGGTCCTGATTCTGGAATTCCCGACCCCATCCCTCAGCTGTCTGATTTTTGAGAATGCTTTAAAAGGTGCAGGCTGGTTCCACTCACAATCCAGTATCCAGTATTCCTGATCTGACTTGGAAACTAGCTTGAATCATTAGCAATCTTAGATACATTACTCTCTGTCTCTTCATCTAAGTCATTAATATAGATTGTAACTAGCTGAGGCCTCAGCACTGATCCTGTGGCGCTCCACTAGTCATGGAGAAATTACTTTGGAAATTACTTTTTAAAAGGTCCCCTCATGCAGGGTAGAGCTCACAACCCTTCTGAAGGGCCGTGGACCATGAATCTTTAAAAATCTGGCCTATTTCCATGAAAATTGCAGAGGAGTAGTAGATGCCTATGTTTACTATGGAGCTGGCCAGGTTGGGGATACTGGATACGGGATTGTGAGTGGAACCAGCCTCCACCTTTTAAAGCATTCTCAAAAATCAGACAGCCGAGTGATGGGATCGGGAATCCCAGAATCAGGATCCGTCTGCCATTTGTCAAGGGCTCCTGAGTCACCCCGACTCAGTGAAAATCTAAGCCTTTATGTTTGTCTTCACAGTAGAAGACATGAGTTACATATCAGAAATAGAGGTAACCTAAGGGCTAAAAAGTGAGGAAATGAAGGTAATTAATATCAGCAGAGGAAAAAGTATTGGAGAAACTTAAGGGGCTAAAATCTGACCTGATGGCTTGCACTCTAGGGGCAGGATTTTGCCCTTGATGGGCGGGTGGGCCAGGCCAACTTGGCGACGGGTGGGCAGTTGATTGCTTCCACCGAAACGGGTCCCGCTGCCATTTTATGTGGGTGGGCCAATTAAGGCCCACCCAGCGGACCACCCGATGGGAAGCTCTACGTGCTTCCTGTGCAGGCGGGGGGGATTCCCCAACTGCCAGAGTGTGCTCTTTCCTGCATGTGCGCAAAAGAGCGCACATCTCCCTGAGGCAAAGTGCTGCCTCAGGGAGATCACTGAAAGTCTGTGAGACGTTAAAAGTAGAAAAATTTAAAGATCAGCAACATGTCCGCCGATGTGAAAATGTCACACGAAATGGGACATGTTAATGAAGTATACAAACACTTTAGTAAACTTATTTAAAACTAAAATCAAACCTCATCCTGCCACTGGATGAAGTTTGTGCAAAAATCACTTACCACCTGCCCATTGGGCCGTGTGCACGGACCCCTCAAAATCCTAGTCGATTGGTCACTTAATGGCCTTAACGAGGCCTTTGATTAATGGGGGGAGTACGTCGCGCTGCATAGCGTGCCCGCTGACCGAAACATCGCGATGCTGCACGCTGATGTCAGGACTCTCACGCGACGTCACACGTGACATTTCAAGCGCTGATGTGTGGGCTCCGCCACCCGGATGTCAGCCAGAAGATTCAGCCCTAGGGTTCTAAAGGAATAGCTGTGGAGATAATGGATGAGCTAATGGATGATTTTCTAAAATTCCTTAGATTTGGGAACAGTCCCATTAGATTGGAAATTAACAAATATAATGCCACTTTTCAAGGAAGGAGAGAAAGAAAAAATAAGTAACTACAGGCCATTTAGCCTAATATCAGCCTTTGGGGAAATCAATTACTAAGGAAGTGTGAACCATGCACTTAGAAAAGTAGTATATGATATGAACAAGTCAATATGGTTTTACAAAAGGGAAATCCTAATTGACAAATGTATTAGATAATGTTATAATGTAACTAATAGAGTAGATAAAGAGGAATCCGTAGATGTTGTACACCTGGATTTCCAAAAAATATTTAATAAGGTGCCACACAAAATGTTAATAGGCTAGATAAGGGCTCATGAAGTTGGGTGTAATATGTTAGCATGCGCAGAGGATTAGTTGATGGACAATGAAGCAAAGAATAACTATAAAAGAGACATTTTCAAGTTAGCAAGTTATGACTAGTGGAGTGACACAGGCCTCAGCTATTTACAATCTATATTAATGACTTAGATGAAGAGAAAAAGTAATGTATCTAAGTTTGCTGATGAATCAAGCTAGTTGGAAAAGTAGGCTGTGGGGAGGGCACAGAGGTTGCAAAGAAATATAGATGGATTAAGTGAGTGGGCAACAAGATAGCAGATGGAATATCAAGTGGGGAAGTGGGAAGTTATTCACTTTGGTCATAAGAATAGGAAAGCAGGATATTTTTTAAAAGGTGTGAAACTTGTAAATGTTGATGTGCAAAGAGACTTGTGTGTGCAGTAGGTAGTGTTCTATTTCTGTGCCTATTTCTTGTGTTCTTGTTCTGTCAGGTGTTGTTAAAGTTGCACTCATCCAGGCAAGTAGAGAGTATTCTATCACACTCTTGGCTTGTACCTTGTGGGCAAGCATTGAGGATTAAGGAGGTGAGTTACTCACTGCAGAATTCCCAGCCACTGACCTGCTCTTGGAGCATTCAGATGTATCTGCAATTTAAAGATTGGCGAGGACAAGGTGGTGATTTGTTCACCACCTACTGCAGACCCATTCTGGCAGCTAGGCTATTCAGGCTCTTCAGAACTTCATCAGCCCACTCAGGAATGAACCACTCTTGCTAATGGTCATTGAAGTACCCAGAGTAAATTCTGTGCCCTTGCTATCCTCCGTGATTCTTCGAGTGATGTTCAACATGGTGGGGTATTGATTTTTTAGCTGATGCAGGGCAGTAGGTGGCAATCAGCAAGTTCCCTTGCCCATTTATGACCTGATGCTATGAGACTCCATGGGGTCCAGAGTCAATTTTGAATAACCCCAGGGTCACTCCTTCCTGACTCAATACCACTATGCCACTGCTTCTGGTGGTCCCAGATATCCAGTGGGACGGGGCTTAACCAGGGATGGTGATGGAGGAGTATCACATATTGGCTGAATGTATGATTCAGTGAGGCTGTTGTCTCATAATTTTGTCACAAGTCTCTAGATGGTTGTGATGTGAATGTTGCAGGGTGCCTTTGTCATGTCCACTGCCTAGGTCGATGCAGGGTGGTCCATCCTCTACCTCTTTCCCATTAGTTGGCCTGTAGACTACATCAAGCAATGCCATTGCACCTTTTTTGTTCCTTAGCTCTAGCCAAATAGTTTTTGTCCTTGACCTCCGTGGGACAACTTCTCTCTCCAGCACTGCAAAGTTCTCAATAATCAACACTGCCACCCTTTGACCTTTCCTTCCTTTCCTATCTTTCCTCAACATCTTGCTTCCCAGAATATTTGACACCCAATCCTGCCCTTCTTTGAGCCACATCTCTGTTATCGCCACAGCATCATATTTCCACATGGCTATCTGAGTTTGCAACTCACCAATCTTATTTACCACACTCCATACATTCACAAACATGCACCGTAATGCGAACATAGACTTCTTACTTCTCTTATGTTGAACTCAGATAATACCTTATTATTTCCTACATTCTTTCCACCTTGGTATCCCCCTTTAGTATTACCTGCTGGCTCCCACACCCTGTCAAGTTAGTTTAAACAACCTCAACAGCACTAGCAAATCACCTCACAAGGAAATTGGTCCCTGCTTTGCTTAACTGCAACCTGTCTGGCCTGTAAAGGTCCCATCTCCTTCAGAACTGATCCCAATGACCAAAGAATCCAAAGCCTTCCCTCCTGCACCATCTCCAACCTCGCATCCATCTGCTCTATCCACCTATTTGTGTACTCAGTTGCACGTGATATCACAAGTAATCTTCACATATCCAATTCAATTCCAGAACAGTGGGATCAAATTGATCCAGCTACACCAGACTGCTGTGCCCAGACCATGGTGTTCGAGCAACGTCATCACTGGGACCAATTCAATGAAAATGATGCTGAAATTTGTGACCTTCTAGAACAAAAATGAGCAGCCTTCATTGCCTGACAGAACAACCCAAGGTCATAAGTCAAGAAGGCAGCTTTCCAACAGCTCAAGGCCAAAGGACAAACCCAGAAAATAAAGGATGTGGTGGGAAGAGAAATCCCAAGAGACCCAGCAATATGCTGACCATCATAATATGCAAAACTTTTTTGAAATCACCAGGGCCATCTATGTACCAAGGTCAAATGCTTAAAATGCCCTTCATTCACAGGATGGTCTTTCTCTTCTTAAGGATGACTGTGCCATAAAGTAACATTGAAAAAAACATTTCCAACGACTCCTCACGTGTGACTCCAATACTCTCTAGGCTATCCCCAAGTACACTGTGGTAGAATCCATGTGTTAGCTGTCACCAATGGGAGAGCTGCAACAAGCAACCAAATAGATGAAAACCAATAAAGCCTGTGGCCCTGATGGTATACCAGCTGATGTCTTCATAGTTGGTGGACTTTTGCTCACATCAAGACTCCATGCAATCATCCTATGGATTTGGGAGGAAAAAGAATTATATTCCCCACCCTCCCCCTGACATCAAGAATGTGACAATTTTCTCTTATCTTCTTGAAAGGAGAGACATCACGCTGTGGAACCTACCAAGGTTTTTCCCTTTTGTCCATTGCAGAGAAAATCGTGACATGCATTCTTCTGCATTTCCTACTACTTGTGGCTGAGGAAATCCTCCCAAAGATATAGGGTGGCTTTAGACCTCCCAGAAGAACTTCTGACATGGGGCTGAATATTACAGGCTGGCAACCTCCAGAAGCAAAGTCAGCGTGGAGTCAACCCACTCTATGCCGGCTCACTCTGCAGCCATAATGTGCTACAGGCAGGCTAACTGGGCAACTTGTTGGACTTCTTCCCCTCACTGGGTCCCAGTTCAATTGATGGAGCTGCTTGCCAATTCAATTGGCTGGCAGCTCCATCAGTCTGGGCAGCACCAAAAGCCCATTAGTGGGCACTGCCATGGTGGCAACAAGGAGCCAGAAGAAGGCCCATTGAATCCCTAGACATGGGTAAGTTCAAGGTTTTGGACAGGGAGGGTTTGGGCAGGTTAATCCAAGTGGGAGAGGGGTGTGAGGGGATGGGGATGTGGGTTTAAAACAACAGGCAGGTTGGAAGAAAGGGGTTTCTATCTTCTGCAAGTGGCTGCCCCTGAAAATAGAGCCCCCCACCCCTTCCTTTCTGCCGTTTGAAGAATCTATTCAAAATAATCGAGCTGCCAACTCTTGCCCGACTGTCCACGCCAAATGTTTTATGGCATGGCCAATGTACTTTCAGGGTCAATTGGCTTGGTAATAAGCCTAAATGACCTTTGATTATTTATTTAAATATAGTGGGTGGGCTTCCGATTTTGGCACCATATGCCCTTTCCTCTGCTGCTGAAAATGCCGGCACCAGAAACAAAGGCAGAATCTCTGGACGTGCAGCTCAACGGCCATTTTTTTCCTTCCCACCTCCATTCTGATCTACTTCAGGATGGGAAAATCCGGCCTATGAACACTGTTTTACTCTCCACAGACGCTGCCTGGCCAGTTGAGTATTTCTAGCATTTCCTGTATTTATTTCAGATTTCCATCATCTGCCATATTTTACTTTGGTCTTATTCTCACTTGACTTTCATAGCACTTTGATAGATTTGACCGACTTGCTATGCCATTAAGACACAACCACATTGTTCTGGGTCTGGAGTTACATGTATGTTAGGCAGGCAAGGTTGGGGAACCAGCTGAGTTTTTCTAACAATCTGCTAGTTAATGATGACCATTACTGATAATAACTTATTACTCAAATTTATTAAATTAATTGAATTGACACTCCCCATGTCATGGTTTGATTTTAATTCATGGCTCTGGTTCAAAAAAAATACTGGTCTGGACCTATGGATCTATAGCCCATTAACAGAACCATTATGTTACTGTACCCACATAGCAATGATGCAATTTAAAAATTTGCTGACATAACAGTAATTGACTATGCAATAATTATTTGTGAAGCACTTTTGTTGGTGATGATAGCCTAAAAGTAGGCATTTTTTATTTCTCAGCAGGTATTTCATGTTTACTTCTGTCAATGTTTTGGACATGTTCTCTAAAATCATTCAACCTATTGCGCCAATACTCAATATCTGAATGAGGTCTCCGATTCATTTAACTCCCCTACCTTTCCACATATATTACAGAAATGATCCATTGTATTTCAAATAGTTGTACTTTGCTCTTTAAGTCTCTTGCAATACATTTTAAATAAAATGGAATATACGTTGGTATATCCACATGCTTTGTTTTAATATTATCACACATTATGTAACATTTATTTTGTCAATAATTGTGTTACAATTTATTCAAATTTTCTACATTCAAAAAAATAAGT
The DNA here is from genome assembly GCF_017639515.1 of Carcharodon carcharias. NCBI lineage: Eukaryota > Metazoa > Chordata > Chondrichthyes > Lamniformes > Lamnidae > Carcharodon > Carcharodon carcharias. The sequence continues at coordinate 106,271,538 of NC_054477.1, forward strand.
TTATTTAAATCTATAATAAGCGCTATAATAAGTTCTTGCTGCTGGCTCCATGATCACTGTCTACTGTAAAAAATAGATTGCACTTGTATCCTTGGCAACAGTTTTTGCCTTTCAGCTAATGTGTGTATATAGACAGGTTGTGAGGTTTTCTTAGGAATGATTTTGCTACACAGATCAAGGAAGGCTACACAGTGCCAATAATAATGAGTTTAGAATTTTTACATATCATTTATGTACTGGTCTAAATCCCCAAATGGATGTTGTCTAATACCACACTTCTGGGGCTTTGCACTGTGTACTTTAGTATAACTATGAATCCAATGGAAGAGGACAGCTGAAATAAATAAAAATATCAGATGGGTACATAATATTTGGCCAGTAATATAAATATGATACAACTAATGTAGGCTTCTTGACTAGGACATACGTTCCTTCTAATTTAAATAGAACTTTCCGTCATAGGAACATTAGAAAGAAGAGGAGACCATTCATCTCCTCAAGCCTACTCTGCTATGCGGTTTGATCATGGCAGATCTATCCCTCCATTTATCTGCCTTCACTCCATATTCCTTGATGCCCTTAACTAACAAAAATCTTATGATCTTAGTCTTGAAAACTCAAATGATCCCGATATTCCAAGTCTTTTGGGAAAGAATTCTAGATTTCACTAACCTTTCTGTAAAAAAAATGCTTCCAAATTTCCCTTTTAAATGGCCTAATTTTAATTTTAAAATGATATCCCCTTCTTGATTTCCCCATCAGAGTTTCTCTCTATCTAACCTATTGGATTTTTCTAACATCTTAAATACTGTTCAATCTTTTATACACAATAACAAATTATACAGCATCTTTAGCGCAATGAAACGTCCCAAGGCACTTCACTTCCTTTCAGCTTCATGTCCCTTGGACTTAAATGAGCAGAGATCAGGGCTGTACTAAGGAAACAGACAGGGTGAAAGAGTAATGGTTTAATTGGGGACTGTGACATCAAAGGTGAAGGTGAGGGTGCGGCTGTGTAAATCAGTAGCTGCAGAAATGTTGCGGTGAGCAGAGGGCCAAAGGCTAGATAGTTGGGAATTTGAAATTGCAGTTGTAAGGGAACCTAGAAATAACTTTTTCCAGGGCTGGGTACAGATGGAGGTTGGGTCGGGGCATAGAAGGGGTATACAAGCCAAGTTTATGCAACTTATCCACGTAGTGTAACTTTCTAAGTCCCAGTATTATTTTGGTGTATCTGTACTGTGGCTCTCCAAGGTGGATTTAACCTTCCAGAAGTACGGTGTCTGGACCTAAATGCAGTACTCCAAGTGGGGTCTGACCAAACCTCTACACAAATGAAACATAACTTCCTCCCCATTGTAATCCAACCTTGTTGAGATAAAAGCCAACATTCCATTAAACATTTTGAGCTTTAAGGTAAAACAATTCACTCTGATTTAAATACATACTGTCAACACACTTTCAGCCCGTATGACCTGTGTGCGTTTTACTCTTTGTGTTCTTGCCATGTGGCTTATTATTTCATGATGCACAGATATAATAACCAAGTAATTTAGGTTTCACTTCTTATTTTGATTTCAAAGTTCTTAATTTAATTCCTATTTCATTTATAAATGCACATATACTTGATGCAGCATTAAATATTTTTGATGAAAGATCACAGCGTGAAATGTTAACTCTGATTCTATCTCCACAGACATGCTGAGTATTTCCAGCATTTTCTGTTTTTATTTCAGATTTCCAATATCTGCAGCATTTTGCTTTTCAACATTGCCCTCTGAATTCAAATCTGGTTTGGACGCGATAATGACTTTCATGACCTGGTCTAACTGAGACATACCTCTGCACCCATTTATAAAATGGCTAATTGAAACTGCAATGATCAGCACACACAAGAAAGCATGAGTAATACCCCACCGTTACAAATACTGGTGAGAATATTAAGTCGTTCTGAATGAGAGTGGCACTTTATTGACCAAACTTGTTTAAGGGTAATAGACTCTTATTGCATCTCCTCCACACTCACAGTGAGCCAATTACAGGTCAACTCATAATTTATGGTTACATGGCCGTGTAACACATTATTCTCGTCATATCCAGCAGATCCTTTTGGTGGTAACATGATCATGAGTCTTTTGAATGATTTTTGAAATGGTATATTTTTTTTGAAGATGCCAAGTGTGCATTTAATCACCATCTGGTCTGTTTGATTGCCTCACTGTGTTGTTGCTTGGCAGAGAAACTTAAGCCGTGGCACAGAAGGCATGAAATATTATTCATCTGCAAGAAATTGGCAAAATATAAGCAGTTCTGTCTTCCAAACAACTACAGGTTGAATGAGAAGGATGCAAGTCCATATATGTCCATGTTTATGTTTACTAATCGTCTCTAAGTTCACCAGAGAATTATTAGGGAACATAAAAGACACATCAGGAATCAGATAATTTCACCAACGCATTCTTACTGATACTTTCCCCATTGGTTTGCATCTGACCAATCACAGAATGACACCCCACCATGTAAACTGTTGGTCTCAGATTCAGAAACTCAGATTCCAAGATCATCTTTAAATTGCCACATTGCTCAGGTAACTGTTTGGTGAATTGGAAGTATTTGAGTCAGACAGTTCAGAAAGCAAAACTGTTGTGAGCTTATAATCCTTTATTTCTTCAGTCTCTGGTGGCAAGTTATGGCAAAGCTTTCAGCCATGTTGCCAAGGTTGATGTGTCCATACACAAAGGAGCTTTATTTATCTGTTTTGCTATTGAATAAGCAGCTTTATTAACATCACTGCTGGGAGCCAATTAGTGTCTCATAATTGACAAGCTCAATGGACTTCTTGGTGCTATTAAGGTCATATGTAGTGATTTAATTATGCATTAATAATAGCATTATATGGTGGTCACATTAATAGTATTGACACCATGGACAGAATTTTAGGTCGAAGCGCGCCCGACCCAATCAGATGCAAAATCGTGGAGATGACGTAGGGCGCGCTCGTGAAATATTTCATTCTAAGGACATGCGCAGAAGTCAGAAGTGTGCCTGCCGACACTTAAGAGGCCTATTAAAGTTATTAAAGTTGTAATTGCCTCTGCTTTTTCATGATCTGTCCAACCTTACAGTTGGCAGAAGGGCGAATCGGCCAGGCGGACTTTGCATTTTTCATGAACCTCATCCAAGGGTAGGATGAGGCTTCCGTTATTAAATTAAAGAAAAATCTATGGACAGCATTTTTCTCATGTGTATGCTCAGGTGACTGATTGTGATGCTTGGACATTTTTTTCCTGATTTTACAAACTTTATTGAACTGTTTTCAAGTCTCCAGCTCCTTGAGGCAGCTCTCTGTCTTCAGGGAGCTTTCATTCAGCGCTTGCCCGCACCCACACCCACGCTTATGTCAGCGTCAGCCCTCCTCCCGCCCCCACCCCAGCAGTGCTGAGTATTTCAGCGCGCGCTCCATGCTTCATGCCAATTAATGGCCAGCCAGAGTGAAATCAAGGTTAAGGGCTGATCACAATCGACGGTCCGTTCCCCAGCCTATCCTGGGCCCGCCGACCATACCTGCCCACCCGCCAGCCTAAAAATCCTGCCCCATTTGTATTTTCAGCAGTATAAACGGTTGTCTAAAAATAAGTTTCACAGCATTATTGTCTACAGGCCCACACACTGATGGCAGAACAAAACATTTATAACTTCCCACAAATAATTTTTGAAATTATTGTTAATTCTGAGGATGTGGGCCTTACTAACAAGGCCGTAATTTAATGGCCATCCCTAGTTGCCCTAGTTTAATTCAACTGAGTCTCTTTTCAGTTAAGAGTCAGCCACATTGGCGGGAGACTGGAATCACATATACAGACAGACCAGGTAAGAATGTTTCATCTCATTCCCTAAAGGACGTTGGTGAACTAGTTTTTACACAATCTGACAGATTCAAGGTCATTGTATTATTTTCAACGAGTGAATGGTCAATATATTGTAAAGGCTCACTAGGGAGATGCGGAAGCAGTTAGAATTGGTTCATTCTGCAAACTAGTTCAATTTATTTCCTAAACATTTTGGGATACAAGATCCCATGATCATGTGTCTACCAGGATGGTAAAAGGCAAACTAAATGGTACTTGGTTCAATCATCTAGCAATGCCTATATTCACTGAGACCAACATTTTATTTTTAGATTTTATTTTAAGTAAACTCAAATACTTAGACTGCCATGGTGGGATTTGAATTCTTAATGTCTGTATTATTGTTTCAGAACTTGATTAACCAGTTCAGTTACATAACCACTACACCTATTGTAGCCACAGATACATAAATGGAGTTAGAAATACTGGGCGGGGTTTAACACTGCACCAGAGGGTCCCTGGCATAAAAATCGGCAGCTTTCCCCACAGAAATCAAAAAGTCAGCAGACCATTAATTAGCTTGAGCTGGACATACCGCCCCCATATGGTGAGCAAGCCCCTCCTCTGAGAGCTGCCATTAGTCAAATGAATGGCAACCCTTTGGTCCCAACAGCACCACTGGGAACAATATCCAGTGCTCGAACTGCATGCAGTCCCCAATGGAGATTATCGCTGGAGCTGGACACTGTGGTGAGGGCACTGCCGGGAGCATTCTGGCAGCCCTGGTGAGGGGATGAGGGGGTGGGAACCTGCGTAAACAGATCAGGTGAGGTAGGGAAGGGTGGGGAAACTGGGACGGGGGATTAGACATTGGGATAGGACCTCTGATGTCACCCCCTGTTCACCAGCAGCCCATGCAATGAAAGCTACCAGGTTTCCCACTTGGCGCCAGCCACTGCCCAACATGGGGAAAATTGCAGCAGGGGCAGGAAGAGGCCCTTAACTGTCAATTAATTGGTCACTTAGGGGCTTCAATTGGCTCAGGGGTGAGCAGGCTACACAATGCCTCCCAATGTGGGAGTGGGCTGGTCGGTTAGCACCCATGTCATTTCACCCAATTTTACGCCCGACCCCCGCCCCGTGCCCAACAACCTTTCCCCAAAGGAAAGTAAAATTCAGCTCACTGGCAGGCTTTGTTAAAATTATTTGGCATATGAAACAAGATGATTAAGTGTCACGTGAAGAAAAATAAAACATGAATCTGAAATTAAAGGAGAAAATATCGAAAAACTAATTTATAAACCATAAGCCAGTTAATTTAGTTGGCTAGACAGCCATCGTTTGGATTAGATTAGTGCCAACAGCGCAGAGTTCGATCCTCGTTCTGGCTGAGGTATATTCAGGACCTGCCTCATGTCCTACCTGTAGTAAAAAAAATCACACCACATGTTGTGGTTCAGCAAATAACCAGCACGGAGCTGCCTTCAGGCAGAGAACTCAAGAATAAGAGCTTATAAACATCTCAGAAGGTTAGGTTTATGCTTAAGTCAATTCTTTGTCAGAAACAAATAATATTCCTTATTTACCAAGAGGGTATTTATATTCTCATCTAAAAGTATTAGCAGGAGACAAATATGAATCTATTAGCTTCAGGCTTTGAAATAATCCATTGACGGATAACTTGGGGCTAAAGCCTGCTCAACATGTACAATAACTCATGCTGAGTTCAGCAAAGCATGACTTTGTTTGAAAGCTAAATCAGAACATTTAAAACAATGGGGCCAAGGAACAAAAATAAATGCATCGATGTGATAATTGAATCACTTCCTGAGAAAAAGCAGTGGAATTCACATTTTCCCTGATTGTTAATAAATTCCCCGAAGGCCTTGAGAATTATCTGCAATTCAAAGCAAGTAGCATTTTAGAGAAGTGTGATTTGAAATGGGGAGATGCTGGCACCTAACAAATTAAGACAGCAACAGAATAAGTTCAGGCAAAAATCTTTGGCATCAAACACCAAGGGCCGAATTTTCCGAGCCCGCTGGCAGTGGGGGTGATAGGTGGTGTGCACGAAAAATATGGCGGGACCCACTTCACGACGGCATGAAGATCGTCCTCTCAGCCCGCCAACGGCAGGCCAGGTTTCCCAACATCAGTCAGCGGGAAGCTATTTGTAATACATCAGCATATAATTAAGAGAGCATCCTGCCAGGCTCTTGGAACCCTGCTGTATCGTCCGCCGACGTGTTTCACAATAGCACACAGGTGACGTGCACTTGGCAGCCTTCACTTTGGGGGAACTGAGGTGAGTGTACAGCAGCGTTCTCCACAGCTTGCCTGTTATTTACAGGCCTCAAGGGCGCTGAGGCCAACTGATGCCTGGCCCTGGAGGTGACTGCTGAGGTGGGGGGTTGGGGTGGGTGGTGTCCGGTGGGGGGGGCAGGTGCTGGCCAGCTTCGGAGGTGACTGCTGAGTCGGGGGAGTGTCTGGGGGCAAGAGTTGACCAGCTTCGGAAGCGAGCGTTGTCGGTTGGTGGGTTGGCGGGGGTGGTGTCAAGTGCTGCCCTGGCGCTGCATCCCGCACACAGGCAATTGAGGTGGGGGTCAGGGTAAGTGAAGGAAGTGGCCATGCACTGGGGACACCTGTATAAACTGACCATGCCTCTGCAACTGAGACAGATCAAGCACAGCCACAGTGATATGGTTGGGGTCAGGCTCCTATCCTGCCCACACATGCAAGCAACGTGGAGGCACCAAAGGGCCACCAAACGCTCCATACCTTACCTCTCCCAGCACAGTCTTTGAGTCCGCACCATTTTAATGCACCACGGTGCTGTTGGGCTGCATACCTGTACAATCTCCTTGCCAATACTGGCCGTGTAGCAATCACTGCTGGAGGCGCTCACAGCCCCCTTGCAATCTCAGCAACCTGGTGTGGACCAGTGTCTCCCGTGTCACAGGTTGACAAGGCAACCATGCAGCACACTCATCTCTGGCCATCCGAGGGGTGATCAATACATCCTGAGAGGGGTTAAGGAGCAGTCACACAGGGTCAGGAAAGGTGCTATGTGCAGCCATGATAACCACGTTTCTCTCTCTTTCATGCTGCAGGAGGACCAAGTCTGGATCATGGATCCTGCTGACCTAGCTGTATGCCTGATGGCCTACAGAGATCGTAGAAGACTCTGGAGAGAGCAACTGAGATTTCAGGCTGAGCAAAGGCAGGAGCAGAAACCTCATGAAGAAGGGGCAGCAGGGGCTCCCGCACACGCTGCCCAGGAGCAACAGTGAACAGTGACGCATCTGATGCTTTGTCTGCCTTTAGCACCTCAGCCCTTCAGTAGCTGATGCACAGCATCATTGGTCACAGATGCTGATATGATGGGGGTCAGTCACACCTTAAAGAAGCTGAAAGCACACAGAGAGAATGAGGGAACTTTGTGGCACCTGCCCACTACATTCTGGCATCAATGACCAACACTGCCAAGGTGCAGGCATTAGTAATGTTTCCAGGGAGTGTGAGGTTGGACCATCACTGTGGGCTGAAAGCTGCACAGAGCACAGGGAAGAGGCCCTGAACTGAGACACTTGCCTTTCATCTTGTGCAGAAAGGTTTCACATCTGAGTGACAAGAACAATGCTCATCAGAACAAGGAGCCATAGGCAGGGTGACATTTTTAGGCATTTAATGACCATAGTGAACAGTATGTACAAGTGATCAACACTCATGCCCAACAGTGCTTTTACTTAACTTTCCTAATCCTCCCACTATGCCTTGGTGCTCCCCAGACATCCACCGTGGAGGTGGAGGCTGCCTGCTGACTGTAACGCCTGTCTGTGATGACTTTGGCAGGCGTCCTCTGGAGGGCTGAGACCTGGAGGGCTCCAGCCTGCTTTTGGGGTCCTGCCGTGTGGCAGTAGCACCCTCTTTGGCCTGTGAAGCTGAAGCTGCTGAGTTCACAGGAAGAGGGAATTTGAATGGGCCAGTCACTCCCAGAGTCACCTGGGTGGATGGCCTCAAAGTGTGCACCTGCTGATCCTCCTCCCTATGGGTCCCCGAGGGCCCTTGGCTGACTCCATGAGCAGAAGGTGTAGCTGGAGTGAGATCGAGCTGCCCAGCACCCCTCTCACATACCTACTGTTGTAAGCTAACTATGGCATCAGTGATGGAGTTAATCCCGCGCAGGAGTGGAGGAGTGATGCCCTGGACCAAGATCTCCATGGCAGCCATCATCCTGCCAATGTTGACTTTGGCGCACTGCAATGTCAGCGCACCTCAGCCTGAAGATGGATGGACTCCTCCATCATGCCTTGCAATCTGAGGAGTGTAGCGGACATCCCTTCCTGATGTTCCCTAGCTTGCTTTTGCAGCTCCAGCAACTATGACATGACCAAGTCCAGAGGCTCGTCATCTGGCTCAGACTCAATAACTTTCTGGCCTCCAGCATTCCTCCAAGTGCGGGGGACCTGGGAAATCCCTGCCTCCGCCTGCTGTGAATCAGAAAGTGTGATGTGCTCACCAGATTGTGATTCCGAGGCTACTCTAAAGCTAGGTCCCACTGAGGTGTGTGTCTCTACGCTGGTGGAGGGTGTGGGTGAGCGCTGTGATGGGACTTCAGGGAGGGTCCTTCCAAATTCCTCTTCAGAGGTTTCTTCAGGGCTTCATTGGAGGCCCTGGGTCATGGACTCTGTTGGCTGTTTGGCAGATGTGCCTGTGAAAGCAAGGAGAGATAATTAGTGCATGGCAGTGGCCTGTGAAAGAGGACAGATCACTCACAGCATGGTTGTCTGATGATGTTGCACTGCTGGATCCTCACTTGGTCAAGCAGTGCTGACCTCATTGTCAGCACAGGACTGGTCCCGGTCATTGCCGGCCAGCTGGATGGCTTTATTTTTGAATTCTGTCAGAACTTTGATCTCCAGCATCCCTCCACCTGTCTATGACCTTTCCCTCCTGTTTTGAGCCAGTTTGTGCTGCATGGATAGAGATGGGAAGAGTGTAACAGGATGCTGCCAGGCCAGATGAAAAGTATGCTTGGCCTGTGTGGGTGGTGAATGGTCCCATGGATGGGGTGAGGACAATGATGGTGTGTGTGAAAGAGTGAATGGTGATGTTCCCTGCACTGGCAGTGAGTGAGGGCCCTGTGGGTGTGTGAGGGGGTTGTGAGTGTGTGAGTTGGGAATTATGAAAAGAGTGACAGGCGGAACGAAGGAGATCATTCATCCTTTTGCGGCACTGGGTGGCTGTCCTCCCCTGCAGAGCATTCGCACTGACCATCACTGCCACCACCTCTCAAGCTATCGGCCAGAGTTGGGGTAGAGCACATCCCGGTGGGCCTCCACGACATCCAGCAGTCACTCGAGGGGCCTGTCGTTGAAGCGGGGGGGCTGCAGTCTTTTTTCCTTTGCTGGCCATGTCTCCCAGGCAGCCGTGTTTTGCTGGTGCAATGAGCGCTTTGTTTGCAGCAGCCTTTTAAAACTGGCAGCTGGCATGATGCAACAGGGGGTGATGGTGGGCGGGTGAATGAGAGCCCACCGGTCATGGAAACGGCATGTTTCACTGGAGTGAATAAATAATGAAGCGGGCTCGGGATGGTACGGGTGAAAACCCGTCATTTTCATTGGCGGGTAGGACTCCATTTTACCCGCCTGCGGAATGGCGGAAAATTGACACAAAGGCTGGAATTTCACTGGCACTGTGGGTCCCGCCACCAGGACAAAATACAGAACCTCAGCTCGTGTGGGCAAACGGCAGGACCACAGAGGGATTTTACTGGCAGCACTTAACTAAAAGGTGCGCCAGGAGTGCTGTCCAATTAGAGTTGCCCACCCAATCAGAGTCCAGAAGCTCTGCAGCCTTGGCAGTGCCACCAATAAAGATGGTTGCTTTTGAGGCTGCAGGGCAAGAGAGATGATGCCTACAAGTTGAGGCACCCTCGAAAAGCCAGTAGAATTTTTTTTAATGTACCTCGATCAGGCAGGCAGGCCTCGGCAGTCGGAAGTGTAGCCCCACCAGCAGCAGCGTTGGGGCCATGGGTGGTGGGTGCCCGGGTGGGGGGGGGGGGGGTGCCCATTGCCACCAGGGAGCACCTTCGAGGGACATGAAACCTCTGGAAAAGAAGGTGTCCCACCTGGAAGCTACTGCGGAGGCCGCTGTGATGCAACTGGTGGTCTCCCTGGGTGGCGGGGCAGTTCCCACGGTAAAATGCTGGTGGGGGTAAAAAAGGGCCATTAATAGGCCAGATAATTGGATTAATTCACCACCCACCTCCAGTCGGCAGGACACAATGTACATGAGGCCTTTGGCTTCCAGGTAGCTCGCTTCATCTGAAATTTGTAATCTTGGAATTTCCACACAGTTGCATTGATATTTACATCACAATTCGCTGAAAATCAACCAACCCAGTGCAAAAAGATCACGAAATTTTAAGTGTAGAATACAGTCAGCACAATTGAATTTTCTGCTGTCGTTTAGACTCATTTTTATGAACACCACAGTGGAAGCCAGTCCTGCTCACAAAACTAGAATTTTGTGGAAGTGGGTTTCATGACTGCAGCCTCTTTAAAATGAAATATTTCCCACTGCTCCCCTGCAGAGAGGGCAGCATACTGCTTTCCTGAGTCTATTCATTTGCATTGCCATTGGTGTAATCACTGGTATAACATGGGTACAAGCAATTGAATGACCTGAAACCTCCTGTGCAGATTTTAAAAATGCAGTTCAGTCTAGTCTTGTGCAGCAGTCTGAGGATCAGTGCATGAATCTTTCAATTCACTTTCCAATAACTTCACTGCATATAATAGCAATATTCTTATTGCACTTGTACAGAATTATAGCTTTGCAGGTATCATCTGGACCCATTGAAGAGCAAGGTCTGCTATCAAAGCAGGGGAGGAGAATGCCATTCATTCAAACCTATCAGGTCTCCTCGAGCAAATAGAAGACTGAAACACAGACTCCTGGGTGGTGGGGATTACTAAATCACCCAATAACATCAATTGTTCTGCTTGGGGGGAGGAGGCATTGGAATTGAATGCCAATGCCCTCATCCATTCTTGCAGAATCGTGTTGCAAAAAATTCAACAATCTCACCAGAGCTGGCAAGGAAACATACTGAACATTCTCCCTCCTATTCTTCCTCACCCACTCTGGGTACTAGCAAATTCTTCATTCTCTTATAGCACCAAAACTTGCACAACTAATCCTTCACGCTACAAATGTGTTAAGGATGTCTCTGACTTCGCGTCAGCTTCCCCTACACTAGTTGCTTATATGCATAACCCTAAAACCCCTTCCTTCACTTTAACAGCCTTATACCTCCCATATTTTTTATTACCCCTCCTCTATGCACCTTGTCACACACTCCTCATCTAAAAGCCTTTCCCTCTTTCATTATCTCCTTGCCTGTATGCCAAAGGCAACAGCCCCAAAAAATATTATAGCCTTATTTCTCTATTGCCTTGTTGTGAGACCAAAACTTAAGAATTGGGCTGCTCCACTGTAACCTGACATTCTATCTCGCTCCACCTGCTCCACTCCCTCTCAAACAGTTTAAAATCCATCACATTTCTACATCTCTTTAGTTCTGAAGAAGTCATATGGACTCAAAATGTTAACTCTGTTTCTCACTCCACAGATGCTGTGAGACTTGCTGAGTTTTTCTGTTTTTATATAAGCACACTACCATACTATACTCTGGCTGGTATTGCAGAGATCTTTTTTAGCCTCTTTAAATCTCCCTGTACCATAAAGGTTGAAGGCAATAGTCTCCTTCATAGCCAATGAGAGAGCAGTGCTATAAAATTAAGCACTGCCTTCATGCAGCAGAAGCCAGAGGTGTTCCACTACCTCAGTCGTGAAGCACAGTCTTGTATTTCTGAACTCCTCAGAGGTCTTGATAATGGCTTTATATTCACTTGGGGAGGTGGATATTTGATGGTCTGCATCCACATTTAAGGGCCCCTGATTCCACTTTTACTTATCCTCCACTGACATGCTTATAGCATGAAGTGAAATGCCCATATGGAAAGTCAAACCTGCTCCAGCGTTGTTCTGACAGTAGATTGGGGGAGGGGTGGTGGGATGGTGGAGGGGGCTGCAGGTGGTGTGGTCTTCTGATGAGCGTATCCTGACTGAGAGACACTCAGAATCAAGTGCAGGTTAATGTAGAAAAAATGTCAAGGCTGAAAATTCAAAAAACATTTTCAAACTGCGGGAATAACTGCGTAAAACTCTGCATAAAGTTTCTAGACTCTAAACCACAAACTTCTCACATCCATCTTGACTGGGTGATCCTAGAAGCTGGTTGGCCTCATGTATCTCAGTGCAAATTACCCTTAATACAATAGCAGCAAAATTTGGAGATGCCATGTCACTGGCTCACATCTGATATATGAAAATCAGACTAATGGCAACTTGGCAGATGATTTTTTAAAAATTATTTCATGAGATGTGGGCTTCGCTGGCTGGGCCAGTATTTAATGCCCATCCCCATTTGTCCTTGATAAGGTGGTGGTGAGCTACCTTCTTGAACTGCTGCAGTCCATGTGGTGCAAGTACACCCACAGTACTGTTAGGAAGGGAGTCCAGGATAATGACTCAGCAACAGTGAAGGAACGTCGATATATTTCCAAGGCAGGATGGTGAGTGGCTTGGAAGGGACCTTGCAGGTGGTGGTGTTCCCATGCATGTGCTGCCCTGTTCTTCTAGGTGGTAGTGGTCGCAGGTTTGGAAGGCGCTATCAAAAGAGATTTGGTAAATTGCTGCAGTGCATCTTGTAGATGGCACACACACACTGCTGCCATTTTGTGTCTGTGGCGGAGGGAGTGAATATTTAAGGTAGTGGATAGGGTGTCAATCAAGAGGGCTGTTTTGTCCTGGATGGTGTTGAGCTTCTTGAGTGTTGTTGGAGCTGCACTTATCCAGGCAAGTGGAGAGTATTCCACCACACTCCTGACATGTGCCTTGTAGATGGTGGGCAGGGTGAGGTGGGTGGGCACATTTGCACATTTTCCTCACTTGATGAGCAAATTTTGGAAAGATAAAGTTTTGCAGAACTTTAAACTGAGTTTTAAAAAAAGCTGAGGTTTTAAGGAAAGAAACAATTGCTAAGCAAAAGTACAATAATGCTAGAGCAATAAATTGTTAATTTAAAAAATATTAATTAATAAAAGCGACCAGCGTGTGAGAGGCTCAGTCTGTGTATGTGTCCAGCTCACTCCCAGTCTCAGGATGCTCGCTCACTCACCCTCGCCCACTGTGAGTGGGCGCATATGTGTGGTGGTGAGTGTGAGTGAGAAACCTGAAACTGGTCGCACAGCAAACTTGCATTCCCCCTCCCAACACATTCAGTCTCTAGCACTCCCGCCCCTCCAAAACACACACACACACATACATTCACACGCACTTCACTTAGTCTCTCTCACTGTCTCCACTCCAACACACACACACACACTCTGTCACTCAGTCCCTCACACTCCCTCTCCCCAGCACATACTTAGTCACTCAGTCCCTCACATTCCCTCCCTCCCACTCACAACCACACTATCACTCCACCGCCCATAGGCACACACTTTCACTCTTCCCCACGCTCACTCACAGTCACACCCTCTCACTCCCCTACATACTCTCACTCCCCCACATGCTCACAGACACTCACTCTCTCATTCCACCCCCACCCCCATACACTCACAGACACACTGGGTGGAATTTGCTCATTCTGCCTGTGATGGGTGTTGTAGTGGGTGGGAGTGGAGAATCCAGTGGCAAGTAAAACATTGCAAATCCGCCGTTGTAAAATTAGGTTGCAATTCTCCCAATGGTGTGTTTATGGTGGGTCGGTTATCTACCGACTAGTGGCGCAAACACAATTTCCATTCATTGACATGTCATGAACACTCATTAAGACAGCTGCCAGGCCTTCCAATCTTGTGTCACAGCAGTGAGAAATTACATAGGCCTTATACCCGTTTGAAATATGGTGGTCTGCACAAGTCTGACCTCAGTTCACTGGTAACTTCGAGATGAATACAACATGCATATCCCACCTGCCAGAGTGCTGCGTCGGTCTTGTTGCGATGAACACCACTCTGCTGGGGCTGTAGGATTTGTCAGCTCCTGCTCTTTGCTACATTGGCCTGAAGAGGGCGAGGTGATGGCGTAGTGGTGTTGCCGCTGGACTATTAATCCAGAAACCCAGGGTAAAGCTCTGGGGAGCCGGATTTGAATCCTGCCATGGCAGAAGGTACAATTTGAATTCAATAAAAATCTGGAATTAAAAGTCTAATGATGGCATGAAACTATTGTTGATCCTCCTTTACGGAAGAAATCTGTCATCCTTATGTGACTTCAGACCCACAGAAATGTTGACCCTTAAATGGCTGAGCAAACCATTCAGTTGTAACAAACCCCACAAAAAAGGAATGAAACATGATGGACCACCTGGCATTGACCTATGCACTGGAAACAACAATGGCAAACTCAGCCCTGTCGACCCTGCAAAGTCCTCCTTACTAGAATGAGGGGGCCAGTGCCAAAATTGGGAAAGCTGTCTCATTGACTAGTCAAGCAACAGCCTGACATAGTTCATCCTCACGGAATCATACCTTACAGGTAATGCCCTGGACTCCACCGTCACCACCTCTGGGTATGTCCTGTCCCACCACCAGCAGTGGTGGTGGTACAGTGGTATACAGTCAGGAGGGAGTTGCCCTGGGAGTCCTCAACATCGACTCTGTACCTCATGAAGTCTCATGGCATCAGGTCAAACATAGTAAAGGAAACCTCCTGCTGATTAGCAGGGACCACCCTCCCTCAGCTGCTGAACCAGTGCTCCAGTGCTCCTCCATATTGAACACCACTTGGAGGAAGCACTGAGGGTGGCAAGGGCTCAGAATGTATCCTGCGGGAAGGGGACTTCAATGTTCATCACCAAGAGGGCTTGGTAGCACCACTACTGGCCGAGTCCTAAAGGACATAACTGCTGGACTGGGTCTGTGGCAGGCGGTAAGGGAAAAACATACTTGACCTTATCCTCAGCAACCTGCCTGCCACAGATGCATCTGCCCATGATAACATCGATAGGAGTGACCACCGCACAGTCATTGTGGAGACGATGTCCTGCCGTCACATTGAAGATGCCCTCAATCATGTGTGGTACTACCATCGTGCTAAATGGTATAGATTTCAAACAGATCTAGCAATTCAAGACTGGGCATCCATGAGGTGCTGTGGGTCATCAGCAGTAGCAGATTTGTCATAAACACAATCTGTAACCCCATGGCCCAGCATATCCCCACTCTACCATTACCATCAAGCCAGGGGATCAATACTGGTTTAATGAAGAGTACGGGAGGGTATGCCAGGAGCAACACCAAGCATACCTAAAAATGAGGTGTCAACCTGGTGAGACTATAACACAGGACTGCTTCGTGTCAAACACCATAAGCAGCAAGTGATAGACAGAGCTAAGCGATCCCACAACCAATGGATCAGATCTAAGCTCTGCAGTCTTACCACATCCAGTTGTGAATGGTGAGGGACAATTAAACAACTCACTGGAGGAGGAGGCTCCACAAATATCCCCATCCTCAGTGATAGAGGAGCCCAGCACAGCAGTGTAAAAGATAAGGCTGAAGCATTCACAACAATCTTCAGCCAGACATTCTGAGTGGATGATCCATCTCAGCCTCCTCCGGAGGTCTTCAGCATCACAGATGCCAGTCTTCAGCCAATTCACTTCACTCCACGTGATGTCAAGAAATGGCTGAAGGCAATAGATACTGCAAAGAGTATGGGCAATAGCACTGAAGACTGTGCTCCAGAACTTGCTGCACCCCTAGCCAAGCTGTTCCAGTACAGCTATAACACTGGCCTCTAACCGGCTATGTGGAAAATTGCCCTTGTATGTCCTGTATACAAAAAGCAGGACAAATCCAACCTGGCCAATTACCGCCCCATCAGTCTACTCTCAATCATCATTAAAGTAATGGAAGGAGTCATCAACAGTGCTATCAAGCAACACTTGCTTAGCAATAATCTTCTCACTGATGCCCAGTTTCGGTTCCACCAGGGCCACTCAGATCCCGACCTCATTATAGCCTTGGTTCAAACATGGACAAAAGAGCTGAATTCCTGAGGTGAATTGAGAGTGACTGCCCTTGACATCAAGGCAACATTTAACCTAGTGTGGCATCAAGGAGCCCTAGCAAAACTGGAGTCAATGGGAATCAGGGGGAAAACTCTCCACTGGTTGGAGTCATGCCCAGCACAAAGGTCTGTCATCTCAGCTCCAGGACATCACTGCAGGAGTTCCACAGCATAGTGTCTTAGGTCCAACCATCTCAGATGATTCATCAATGACCTTCCTTCCATCATTAGGTCAGAAGTTGGGACATTCGCTGGTGATTGCACAATGTTCAGCGCCATTCACGGCTCCTCAGATACTGTAGCAGTACATGTCCAAATGCAACAAGACCTGGATAGTATCCAGGCTTGGGCTGACAAGTGGCAAGTAACATTCACACTACACAAGTGTCAGGTAATGACTTTCTCCAACAAAAGAGAATCCAACCATCGCTCCTTGATGTTCAACGGCATCATCATCACTGAATCCCTGACTATCAACATCCTGGGGATTATCATTGACAAGAAACTGAACTGGACTAGCCATATAAATACTGTGGCTACAAGAGCAGATCAGAGGCTAGGAATCGTGCGATGAGTAACTCATCTCCTGGCTCTCCAAAGCCTATCCACCATCTACAAGGCACAAGGCAGGAGTGTGATGGAATACTCCCCACTTGCCTGAATGAGTGCAAGTCCTACAACTCTCAAGAAGTCAGACAGCATCCAGGGCAAAGCAGTCCCTCCACCAGCAATGCACAGTGACAGCAGTGTATACCATCTACAAGATGCACTGCAGGAATTCACCAAGGCTCCTTAGACACCACCTTTCAAACCCACGACTACTCCCACCTAGAAAGACAAGAGCAGCAGATAGATGGGAACACCACCACTTGGGAGTTACCCTCCAAGTCACTCACCCTGACTTGGAAATATATCTCCGTTCCTTCACTGTCACTGGGTCAAAACCCTGGAACTCCCTTCCTAACAGCGCTGTGAGTGTACCTATACCACATGAACTGCAGTGGTTCAAGAAGGCAGCTCACTCCCCCACCTTCTCAAGGGCAACTAGGGATGGACAATAAATGCTGGCCCAGGTAGCAAAGCCCACACCCCGTGAATGAATAAAAAAAAGAACACCAATGTGTTGTGGTACTCACGCAGGCCTCCACTTTCAGAAGCATTTCAACCAGAGTTGGGCAATGAGGTGAGAAAAGTGTTCATGAACACAAGGGGGGCAACGGGGAGGGAAGGCTATGGAATGGCAGGGAGGAGGAAGGGCAAACACAATAGGGGCCTTTCTGCGGTCACCCTCAAACCTCTTGTTGCGGCAGGAGTGAGCAGGAGCCTTTTAGAAAGAAAGGAGGAAGACCTCCTTGCGATGAAAGACACTGAAAGTCATTGGCTTCATTGACACTGTTAAAGGGCTACTCAGAACTCAGTGTCTTCACATCATAGTTGCTGCATCGCAAGGGTAGCCCATGGGATTGTAGAATTTGGGAATACAGGCAATAATGAAGGAGATACAGCTATATCAGAAATGGCATTCCATCAATGAAGGCCTGTCACATATTCACCAGAATTGACACTCCTAACAGGCCCAAGGGCATCCACTCATTGACCATGAGCAACTGATTTCTCATTAATATGTACCTCAGAGATTGGAGCACTCAGCTAGGTTGGGGCACTCATCTCACACAAACTTTAGCATTCCACTCAGCGCTCAAGATGTTACATATTTGTGATGCCATCTTGGTCACCTCAATGTGTGTGCTAATGTCTCAGAGACAAGGTGGAATCAGCCACCATGCAAGTAGGGCAGGAAAAGCTATGGACCCTTACAGTTTCCAAACGTGTCGTCTTTTGAGCTTCACTTTCTTTCCCTTTGAATCATGAATGTCTTCAATGTTTCCTTTCAGAGAGAAGGGAAAAGCAGATATGGACCCAGGGCTCAATGATGCCTTTGTCAGGTCCTAATGCAATGAAGGAGGCAAAAGAGGGAGAGGAAACTCCTCACACAGCTGTAGCAGGAGGGGCATGGACAAGCAGAGCCAGAGCA
Organism: Carcharodon carcharias; assembly: GCF_017639515.1. Classification (NCBI taxonomy): domain Eukaryota; kingdom Metazoa; phylum Chordata; class Chondrichthyes; order Lamniformes; family Lamnidae; genus Carcharodon; species Carcharodon carcharias. The sequence goes on from NC_054477.1 coordinate 106,289,568, forward strand.
TGAACAGGAGGGTCAGGAGGAGAGACCCAGTCAAGCAGGGCACCTCGCCAGACATAGAGTTTATTGTAGAAGAGTCTCTTATTTACAAATGAGTGAGAGGCAATGCTGTGCACGTCTGTGTTTGTCCCGAGCTCTGGTGCATCACATATGTCACATTCTTTGTGGAGACCTGACACCATGTGGAGTTGGAGGGTATCCCCTGACAGTGGCTTTGAAGGTAACCGCTGTGCTGAATTTTTCAGACCCTGGTTCTTTCCAAGGTTCAACAGGTGACCTGTCTGGTATCTCTCAGTGCACGACACATTGATGCTTAAAGGAGGTCACAGATGCCCTTCACAGGAAGGCCCATCATTATGTCAGGTTTACTCTAGATGAAGATAGCCAGGCTGTGAAATTCATCGGCTTCACCACCATCTCAGGCTTCCCTAAGGGTGCAGGGTGTAATAGACTGCAACCATGTGGCTATACGGGCTCCATGGCAGCAGCCCCTAATGTTTATAAACCGCAAGGGCTATCATTCCATCAATGTACAACTGGTGCGTGATCATCAGAAGCACATACTACACGTTTGTGCGCAGTACCCTGGGAGTTGCCATGACTCCTACATCCTGAGTCACTCCCAGGTGCCTGGGATGCTTGAGGGGCCATTATGTCTGGAGGGATGACTGCTTGGGTATAAGGGGCACCCACTGAAATGTTGGCTGTTGCCACTGGTGTGTCGCCCTCAGAGTTGTTCCGAGGAGAGTTACAACGCTGCTCACAGTTCCACACGGTCCCTTATGGAGCAGACCATAGGGCCCCTGAAGATGCTTGGGCAGCTCAGGGGCTCACTCCAAGACACACCCAACAGGGTTTTCTGCATCATCGCAGTGTGTTGTGCCCTTCACAATCTGGCAATGCAAAGAGGTGAACTCCTGCCTGTGGATGAATTGGAGGAGGATAAGAGCTCAACGGAGAATGAAGATCCAGAATCCCAGGAACCTCACGAGGTTCAGTATGAACATAATCATGCCATGGAGGAAGGAAAGTGCAATATGTTAATCGCTGACAGGTTCCAGGAAGAGTTCCCACATTCACAGTTGCACGTTCTGACCTCATGAATCGCCAGACCATGATATTTGCTTTGATCTGTGGTGCCCTGTGAGTGTGGTCACTCTGGGAACGGAGAGCCCACTTAGGAACAAGAGCAATGTGAGAGAAGACGTAAAGCTTTCGCCGCCATCTAATGATGCAAACACTGCTGTGATTGGGATGAGGCTTGGGATCTCCTCCTCCCGAGCCACTATCACTGAGGAGACACAAATGCCGCTATAATATCAGTGCTGATGTGTCACCCTCACTCAATGATGTTCTTTGAGGAAGAAGGGTTAGAAATGCTTTCATCATACAATTCCAATAAAAATTTAAACACATTTCCCTGACATTACACAAGGGTGCGGAGACTAGTTCAACTGAGGTTGACATCACAGGAATATGAATCTCACAGTGGGAGAAAGGCTAAGTGTTAAATTAAGAGGATTACAAAGTACAAAATCACAATGCCTTCGTTGACAGGAACATTCACATAACCATCAAATGTATTAATAAAATTGCAATTTAGTTACATGTTTATCACACCCGTGACCCAAAAGTGACATCAATTTTTCTTAACTTTCCTAAATCTAGAGCTACACCTGGGTGCAGCCCTGACGTCCGCAGCAGAGTTGGAGCCAGCCTGCTGACTGCTACATCTGATGTCTGTGATAACCTTGGCAGATGCCCTCTGTTGGCTGAGGCCTGGAGGGCCCTGGCCTGATAAAGGTCACCTGCTCAGGGGCAGAATTGCCCTTGGTGGCCTGAGAAGCTGGGTTGGATGAGGCCACAGGAAGAGGAGGTTGTGAATGACTGCATACACTTGGTGTGTCCTGAGAGGGGGCCCCCCGGGGTGTCTGGCTGATGTTCCTTCTGCCTTGGGTGCCCAAGGGCCCCTCCCTGACTCCTGCAGGAGATGGTGCACCTGAAGGGTGGTCAAGGTGCCTCATCCCAATGTTGCCTAATCTTGATAGTGCCCACCAGGATGTGTGGCCGTGGAGTGCAGGGCCGAGCGCAAATCCGGCAAACCTGCTGAATGAAGGCCTCCATGGTGGTTGCTAGCCTTCCCATGGTGACCTCGAGGCACTCATGGGTCGGACCCACAGGTTGTGGATGGACTCCTCCATTGTTCACTCTAATCTGCTGAGTGACTGTCAAACTTTTGCCTGATGTTCCACTGCCTGTTGTTGCATCTCCAGCATTGATTTGGCAGCCGCCTCCAGAAGCTCATCATCTGACTTGGACTGTGCGGATGGCTGGTCCCCAACAGCCCTCTGAGTGCCGGACCTGGGCTGTCCCTGCCTTCGACTGCTGCGGGGACGTGTCAGTGAGATGTTCCCCAGAAAATGAGCCCAAGCTTAATCTACAGCTGTGTTTCACCGACATGTGTGTCTCTGAGCTGGTGTGAGCGCCATGATGGTTCTTCCGGAGCTTCCTCTTCGGATGAAGTCTGTGGGATCGCACTGGTGCTGGGCTGGCTTCAGGGCCTCAATCTGCTGGTGCCAAGAAAATAGAAAATAGAGTTTCAGTTAATGAGCATGAACTAGATAAGACTGCATACATCTCACTGTGAACGTCAAAATTGATGAAGTGATCCATTCTAGGTTGGTGGGAGAGGCTGATCTCCCCTTCCCCACAGGACCGACCCCTGTCCTCCCCAGCCAGCTCAGCTGCAGCTTCCTCAAACTCAGTGAGGGCAATGATGTCAGCCACCCCTTCCCCAGGCTGCGATCTCTCATGCCCATTGTGTGCCAGCTTGGCCTGTATGAAGAAGAAAGAAAGGCATGTGATGAGAAGCGTTGGAGCAGAGTTTGGGTGAGATGCATGTCCCCTGTGTGTGGTGAGCCCTCCCCAGAAGGGCCAGAGGATGGAGTGTGAGCAACATGATAAATGGCATGGTGATGATGTGAAAATATTGGTACGAGAATGAGTGTTGATATCTGTCCCATGCTAGTGGCTGTGTGAGATCCCTGAAGAGAGTAGCTGTTTGAGTGCATGATGCCATAATGAGAGTTTGATATTGGAGACAGTTGAAGGATAACTTACCCTGGCAAAGAGGATGAGACCAGTCATCCTCTTCCTGCACTGGATGGCATTTTGGGCGCAGTTGTCAGCCACGCTGACCTGCTCTGCAAATGCCTCCCAGGGTGGAGAGGTGAGGCTGCTGTGCTTCCTGTAGCCATCCCTGGGATAGAACACAGGCCTTTGTGGCTGTATCCCTCTGATCAATGCCTGGATGGCCTGGTGGGTGAAGCAGGATGCTGCCTTATTCTTCAGGCTCTCGGCCTTCCTCTTCTGGCTGCCAGACATCTTTGCTGGGCTGGAGAGAGTGAGATTGTCTGTTGGACTGGTGTTTAAAAATGGCACCCAGACTTGCGAACCTGCCAGCTGCCGACAGCTGCACAAATCAACCCCCAACTCACCAGATGATTCAGAGGGATACGCATAATTAATGAGGCTCCTAGCGCAGAAGCGGACGTGAGTTCCCGCCATTCCAGATAGTGGGATGGGCACTGCCGAAACTGCCCACCACCGCAATTGGTCTAATTTATGGAAAATTCCACCCACTCTCTCACTCCCCCACACTCTCGCGGACACAATGGGCAGAATTTTACGCCTCGCGGGCGCACGCCCAACCTTGATTGGGTGTAAAATAGTGCTAGAAGACGTCGGGCGAGAATCCCGATATCATCCCGCATGCGTGAAATTTTCAGGTCAGCGGGCGCGCGTGGGAGTCACAGCCACGACCACCATTAACTAAGACACCACTTAAACCCATTAAAACCCAACTGAAGCCGATTTTACATTAGCCATGCGATTTTGCGCTCATCGCACAGGCAAAACGGGCAAGCGGGCAACCCACATTTTGCAAAACTTCATCCAAAGGCTGGATAAAAATGGACAGCAGTATTTCCAGCGTGAGTAGTGAGGAGTTTAGGAGATAGTTTGCTGTTGGTTGCTTATTTGAACTTGACAGCTTCATCTCCATTTTGTGCTTCGTTCTTAGCATTTCCAGGCTTCATTTCAGGACTCATTGGTGTCTCCAAGGCCATCAGGGGATTTTGACCGTGTGGACCCTTCCATGTATCAGCCTTCTGTTCCCCTGGTAATGGGGATTGTGGTCTCTGCTGGTGGCACCTCCTCTGAGGAGGAAGAGAGGGGCAGAAGGGAGAGGAGCCCAGGTGCCCCAATGCTGCTTCCATGGGAGGGACCTGAGAGAGGAGAGGCGCAGGCACAAGGGGAGCTGGGCCAGCAGGTAGACCAAGGCGGAAGAGGCCGCAGAAGATGCCACTATCCTGCTGCCAGGGTTTACAGGCAGCAATGCAGCTACCACAATATGTCCGAGGTGCAATGTTGAAGGAGGCTCCGCCTCTCAAGGGAGACACTGACCTCCATTTGCCTGATATCACCTCCAACTGTATGGGTGGACATCCCAAACCAGTGACGCTGAAGGTCACAGTTGCCCTCAACTTTTATGCCTCCGGCTCTTTCCAGGGCTCAGTGGGGGATCTGTGTGGAGTCTCCCAATCAGCTGTCCAGATTATGTCAAGCTGGTGACAGAAGCTCTGTTCAGGCGGGTATTGACTTTCATTCATTTCTGCACAGACGAGGCCAACCAGGCTGAGCGAGCCAGAGGATTTGCAGCAATTGCTGGGTTCCCCCATGCCCAGGGTGCCATCAATTGCACACATGTGGCCATCAGAGCACCTGCGGGTCAGCTGGGTGCCTTCATCAACAGGAAGGGATTCCACTCAATGAACGTACAGATAGTGTGTGACCACAAGATGCAGATTCTGCAAGTCTGTGCAAGGTACCCAAGCAGCTCCCACGACGTCTACATCCTCAGACACTTCCAGGTGCCGGTGCTCTTCAGTGCCCCAGCCCGGCTGGATGGATGGCTGCTGGGTTACAAGGGGTATTCGTTGCAAAGGTGGCTTATGACCTCTCCACCACCCAAGAATAGAGGCAGAGCAGCGTTTTAGCTTCGAGTCAAGCCTCCACAAGGGCAGTGATGGAGAGAGCCATAGGTCTTCTGAAGTTGCGCTTCTGATGCCTGGACCATTCATGGGGAGCATTCCAATATCCCCCAGAGTGGGTGTCACTGATAGTGATTGCATGCTGTGTTCTCCACAATCTGGCACTGGCAACGGGAGACCCACTGGAGGAAGAGGATCTTGTTGCAGCTCCACAGGCCACAGAGGATGAATCCAGGAGTGAGTCAGAAGAGGAGTTGGTGAGAAGAACACTGAGGATGTGGAGGCAGACCTTTGGATCCTTCAGGGAGCAGGGACACCAGGGATGCCTTGACGCAACACTCTTTTAGCTAGTCTGCCAAAGATCTGCTCCCACCTGATGCCAAGGCTGCCATCTCCATTCCAGATGTCTGAAGTGAGCCTTTCATTTGAATTCAAAGTCCACTTAGTACCTGTGCAATAAAGTTTAGAACCACTCATGTCCAACATTACATACTGGTGTACCCTTCACCAAAAAAATACAAGGTGAAGCATACTCAAGCCATTTGGACAAAACCAAAATTTATCTCATTTTGACAATCCAAAAAAATTAACATCACCATCTCTGGTCTTAATTCCCAGACCAGAAAACATAAATAAAACACTACACAACTGAAGATCACCCGTGACCAGTCCCTCTTGTGCTCATGGTGCCTTAAACTTATGTTTACGTGTGCTACGTCTTGGTGCCCCTACCCCATCTCTGCTCGCTGGCAACAGCCTGCTGACTCTAATGTCTTGTTGGCCTTGATGACCTTAGTGGTTGTCCTTTGGCCAGTGGAGCTTGTACTGGGCCCACCTTGGAGGAAGTGGCCAGTGACACGGCTAGTATCTCCCCAGTCATGGCAGCCTCATCAGATGCCATAGTCACTGACAGAGGGGCGGAGGAGTTCTGCTGTCATCCAGAGTGCCCTGAAAGGAACCTGCAGAGACAACAAGCAGCTCATCTGCCAACACGAGGCCACTCTGGACCTCCCTGCTTGCCATTGATGGATGGGCACCTAGCTGGGATACTGGGTACCTTATCCATCTCCCACACTGGCACTGACCACCTGAGGTCATTGCCTGTGTGAGGGCTTGCAGGTCCGAGCACAACCCCAGGAACCCCTGATTCTGTCCCTGGAGTTGCCTCTCCATGAGACGCCACTCTCTCAATGGAGGAGACAGTGCACCTGGCCATGAGGGTCAACACAGTGCTCATGCTCTGCATAGACAACTCCACAACAGAGACCATGGCATGCAGACCTTCATGGATCTCCGCCAGATCCTCCCACACACCCTGCTCGACATCCAGCATCTGCTGCCTAATGGACGACTCCAGAATCTCATGATCTGCCTTTGACTGAGCATCATCCTGGTCTCCAGCAATCCTCTAACTGCCGGCACCCTGGGCACTCTCTGCCTCTGCCTGCTCTTCAAGCGAGTGTAAAGTGCCCTCACCGCAGTGCTCCGACATCCCAGCCGAGGATCTAATGCCTACCAAGGTGCTGGTATCTGTGCTGGTGCCTGGTTCAGAGAGCAGGCATGTGAAGCCTGGTGGTCCTCTGGCATCAGGAGTGGCTTTTCGGGCTCCTATGATTCAGTGCATGGTGGCAAATCCAAGGAACACCAACAGCATGTCATTAGTTTAAGTCATCACACTGTCACTGTGCATGCCAGGCACCCTGGTGAGACAATTGAGATCTGCATCTTGGTGCCATCATCTTTCAATGATCAATGGTTAATCCAGTTTTGAGGCTCCCATCAATGATGAGACTACACAAAAATGTTTGCACAATCTGAAACTTTCACTTCTGTGCACTGCACTCTTATTTCTTCTGACACCCCAGCCTCTCCACAGCTGGTTGACCGAGGTCCGCAGTGCCTCTCCAGCTCCAAGGCATCCTGCTCAAATCTGGATAGGATTAGGAGGCTTGGGGGACCTCCGCCTGTCCACAACCTCTCAATGTTATTATGGAGTGTCTTCTGAAAGGACAGAGGAGCATTGATTACAGCACCATTGCAGCCTGGCCAACCCCACCTGAGGAACACCTCGCAGGGCACATCCGAGTCATGGCCCTCAAGCTACAAGGCACTCAGTCCAAGCAGCCAGGGCTCACCCCCTTGGCCAGCTCTGGTGTCATTGACAATTGGCACTCAGATTCCAACACTCCTGAGCTCCATGGGAGAATGGCCAGAGCTTAACACTTCACTACACTGATCCATGCCAACATGGTACTCTCCCTTCCCAAGCGCAACAGGTCGTTAAGCCTTTTGCGGCACTGCACCCATGAGCTCCGCACAACATCGTGGCTGCTGACCTGCACTGCCGCCTCCTCCCAAGCTCCTTTTGTCAGTTGAGGTGGCCTCCTCCTTCCATCTCTGTGGACAAGGGTGTCCCCCATGGCAGCCAGCTCCTCCAGGAGGACTAACAGGCACTCATCTGAAAGGCGGGGCCGAGCTCCCACCTAACCTGCCCTCCCACCTGGTACCTCCAGCCACAATTCATGCCATAGCTTCAGTGTTCACAATGCAGAAGATATGTTCTTCCTTGGCAGCCTTCAAGGAGCTGCCTGTGCTGTTATTAAACAGGTCTTCAGGTCACTATTGGACCCGGCGGCTGAAAGGTTCCTGCCCGCCACTTCCCGACTATTGGGAGGACACATTTCATGCTGGTTGGGCCTTAATTGGCCAGCAAGTGTGAAATCACAATCAGGGGCCGAATAGGGGCGGCAAACCGTTTCCTGACCAGTCGCGGGCCCAGCGATCATGTCCACCTGCCAAGGATACAATTCAGGCCACTATCTCACTCCCCCACACATTCACAGACACACTCTCTCCCTCTCCCCACACACTCACAGACACACTCTCTCCCTCCCCCACACTCACAGACACACTCCCTCCCTCCCCCACACACTCACAGTCATGCTCTCTCTCTCCCCCACACACTCACAGACACACTCTCTCCCTCCCCCACACACTCACAGACATGCTTTCCCCCTCCCCCACACACTCACAGACACACTGTCTCCCTCTCCCACACACTCATAGACACACTCTCTCCCTCCCCCACACACTCACAGATACGCTCTCTCCCTCCCCCACACACTTGCAGACACACTCCCTCCCTCCCCCCCCACACTCTCAGACACGCTCTCTCCCTCCCCCCACACTCACAGACACGCTCTCTCCCTCCCCCACACTCACAGACACACTCTCTCCCTCCCCCACACACTCACACACACGCTCTCTCCCTCCCCCACACACTCGCAGACACACTCCCTCCCTCCCCTCCCACACTCACAGACACGCTCTCTCCCTCCCCCCACACTCACAGACACGCTCTCTCCCTCCCCACACATTCACAGACACGCTCTCTCCCTCCCCCACACACTCACAGACACGCTCTCTCCCTCCCCCACACTCGCAGACACGCTCTCTCCCTCCCCCACACACTCACAGACACACTCTCTCCCTCACCCACACACTCACAGACACACTCTCTCCCTCCCCCACATACTCACAGACACACTCTCTCCCTCCCCCACACTCACAGACACGCTCTCTCCCTCCCCCACACTCACAGACACACTCTCTCCCTCCCCCATACTCACAGACACACTCTCTCCCTCCCCCACACACTCGCAGACACGCTCTCTCCCTCCCCCACACACTCACAGACACGCTCTCTCCCTCCCCCACACACTCACAGACACGCTCTCCCTCCCCCACACACTCACAGACACGCACACTCTCTCACACACACATACTCACCATGACATCAGCTCCACCATGGGCCTGACATGACTTTGCCCATCCCCCTCCCCCTGGGCCCAATGTGACTTCAGTTTCTGGTCAATGGTAACCCCCAGGATGTTGATAATGGGGGATTGAGCTATGGTAATGCAGTTGAATGTTAATGGGAGATGGTTAGATTCTCTCTTGTTGGAGATAGTCAACACCTGGAACTTATGTGGTGTGAATGTTACTTGCCATTCATCAGCCCAAGCCTGGAAATTGTCCAGGTCTTGCAGAAAGGGTCAAAAAGTGGAATGAAATTCATGGGGGTGGGATGGGCAGTAGGGTTTTGGCAGGAGGTGGGTGGTTAGGAAGTGAGGCTTAAAAGCATTTGGGCATGAAAGATGGGTTCCCCCAATATTTCCTGGAAAAAACCTAACATTTACGTTATAGTATCTAAATAATTGGAGACATGAAGTGCAGCATACTTGGGAGGCAAAAGGTGACATTGGATCAATAGTTCTGTAAGCTCTCCACTGCTGGGCTTTTCCTCATGCCCGTGATCTGTTATAAACAAACTGACAGAGATTGATTGCCATGATTAGTTAATACTTCATTACCAATGTATCATGGATGGTAGAAGAGGCAATAGTTGCACCTTAACCTTTCTTCTCTAACAATTTCTTTGTTCACCAAAGAACTAATAGGGCTTCTTTATCAGCTGCAACAGGAAGACCTGTAGCAATACACAGCTGCACATTAAGTGCACCAAAATAGTGAGGAAATCTACCCCATTCATAATTAGAGTGACCTCTATTAAACCTATAACCCTTTCTCCAATTCAAGTTCCTACCCTGTGAGCCTCTATGCCAGAAGCAGAGCCTGTGAAGTCATTAATGTGATTAAAAACCACATTGGGCAGAATTTTCCGTGTCCGCTGGCGTCAGGTGTGTTTGGCGGTGCGAGCAGACAATATGGCGAGAAGGCAAAAAATCGGTTGCACATCACCGTGAACCCAGTTTGCAATCATCCGTTCTGCCCATCAATGGCAGGCCGTTCTTCCCACTGTCAGACATTGGGAACACATTGCAATACATCTGCATTTCATTATAAGCCCAACTTGCCGGAATCATCCCTTCACGCTGGATCATCCGAGCACATTGGCGTGATCGCATGCTCAAGTGTACATAAGTGACATACACGTGGTGAGCTGCACTTTGCTCATGACTTCAAGGTTTGCTTGCCTACCATGCCTTGGGCAGTACTTGCGGTCATCAGTATCAGGCTTCATAAATGGCACCACATGCGGTAAGGCAGGGGTGGGTTTTCAATGGCAGGCTAGGGTTTGCTTGGGGAAGGGGTGAAGTGGCCTTAGGCAAGGGAAGAGATTGCAGAGTGAGGGCTGTACTGGGAAATGTGGGTATCCCAGGGTGTGTGTGGGGGTACACAAGTCAATCATGCAGGTGACCTCAAGATGGTGAGGGCTGAGGAGGCAGTCTCCTGAGGAGTTGAGGCCAGATGGAGATGTGAGGGTATGTGTGAGAGAATGAGTGATGATGTCCCTTGAGCTGGCAGTGAGTGAGATGCCAGTGAATGTGTGATGGGCTTGAGTGTGTGAGTTTAGGGTGATGAGATGGTTGCCATATCCTGGCGGCATGGATGAAATCATTCATGCTTTGTCTGCATTGGATGGCCAACCTCTTCTGTTCAGCATTGGCACTGATCACCTACAAACCATAGTGGTAATGTTGCTGCCCCTCCTGCAGCCAGAGTGGGGGTAGCGGATTTTGTGCTGGGCCTCCACGTTGTCCAAAAGGTGCTCAAGTATCACGTCATTAAACTGTGGGGTGCTGCAGTCTTCTTGCCTTTTGGGCCCATGTCTTCTTTGCAGCAGTCGTGGGCTGTAAGCACTGAGAGGTGTGCATGCAGCTGCACTTTAAATGTGGCGCCCAGTGTGATGAAGCAGCGAGATGATGAGATGGTGGGTGAATCGGAGCATGCCCACTATCAAAACGGCGTGCTTCCTGGGCATGCATGATTAATGAGGCAGGATTGGGACAATACAGCGTCAAATGCTGCCATTGCAGCCGGCAAGTAAAACATCCTTTGTCCTGCCCATTACCACACTTAATGCAAACCTGGAACGATTCCACCCATTAATATTATTAATAGAGTTGGACGAGAGGTCTTTAGCGCCAACAAATGGCTAACCAACCAGTTTGCTCGTAACCACGATGTGTATGAAAAAAATGTCAAGTACATCAGTGGAAAATTTTATTCAGATTTAGCAGAACATGTAAACTTGAGGTTTGATTTTAATTCTGCCTGCCCAGTGGGAACAGATGGTTAAAAGACAGGCAGCTGCTTCCCACAATGTTCTCACTCGCTCCCATTTTAATCATTCTGTTCCCAGTGGTGGGTAAGGTAGCTGTCACAGGCAGGTAGGCCTCATTAACATGAGAAAGTCAGGGTCCAATAAAGCTTTCCCGTCCACTGCAGTCCCACACATCAGACTTGCACTCCAAGTTGAAACTGGGGCTTCAGAATGTCATTTTGACAGAAAGCTAAATTACCAGCCAAAAAAAGGGGGGGGGGGGGGAAATCTTTGTGTGATTAGAAACTTCTGAAGAATTTAAAATAACACTTCTGAATATATCCTCTTCCAACTTTACCATTAAATTTATCCACCAACTAAGGCCTTTGAACCTGCAAAGCAGCACTGTAATGGTAGCCTTGGGAGATATGTTTAACATTATATCAGCAATCGTTTGGATCAAGCAGCTCAATTTCTACATTCAATGAAAAATGAAGTATAGTGCCCTTACTTGATCTTACTGAAATGCAAGGAGGCATGTTATTTGTTAGCTTTCAAATATAACATAAGTTTTTATTGTCATTCTTGGTTTAAATGAAGTTGGGAGTATTCATCCAAAAATAAGACTGCTCTTATACTTTCTAGTTTTCCAGGGCTTATAAAAATATGTACATCTCTACTGGTCTAAAGTAAGACTGGATGGCACATTGCACTCAAATTAGACCTTTCACCTCTTAAATCCGCCTGAGCTGATAGAATAAATGTCTCCATTGTGCCTTGTGTATAAGGATCCTCAATTGAGCAATGGTTTATAGCAATCTCAAATAGTTCCTGAAATCTGTATGAATCTCTATCTCTGTACTCCATTAGCTTCATCTGTCCCTTGATTAATGAAATAAAATTAGGCACTTCCTGGTGAGATGTAAGAACATAAGAAATAAGAGCAAGAGTAGATCATACAGCCTCCTATTGTCTACTCCACTATGCAATATGATTTATGGCTTATCTGCCTCAATTCCACTTTCCTTCCACTCCTCAAATCCCTTGATTCCCTGAGAGATCATAATTCTCTCAGCCTACGATATACTGAACAATAGAGCCCATAACATTCTGGGGTAGACAGTTTCAAAGATTCACAACCCTTTGAGTGAAGAAATTTCTCCTCATCTCAGCCCTAAATGATTGACTGCTTATGCTGGGGCTGTACCCCAGTGCTCTTAATCGATCTGTAAGGGGAAGCAACCTCTCAGTTTCTAGCCCAAGCCCTTTCAGAATCTTGTATACTTCAAAGAGATCACCTCTCATTCCAGGGACTATTGGTACAATTTACACAAGCTCTCATCACAGGACAAACCTTTCATTCTAGGATCTAATGAATCTTTGCTGTACCGCAAGTATATCCTGCCTTAAATATCAAGCCTCAAACTGTGTGTAATATTCCTGGTGTGGTCTCACCAAAGCATTGTACAATTATAGCAAGACATCCCTGTTTGTGTACTCAATCCCTTTGTAATAAAGGCTAAAATGCCATTTGCCTTCCTAAAATGTTTGCTATACCTGCAAGATAACTTTCTATGTTCCTTGTACAAGTATACCCAAGTCTCTCTGAACACCAATGCTTAAAATTTTCAAACCTTTTAAAAATATTTTGCTTTTTTACCTCTTAGTACTAAAATGAATAACTTTACATTTCCCCATGTTATACTACATCTGCCACCTGAACTATGGGGATCAGCAGCTGTCAAATTTTCCATCAGTTGCATAGAGGTGAGAACAATGAGATGGAGGCTGGGTGAGTTTTAAGATATAGGTAAAATGGTTTTGCCTCCTTTACAGTTCAGCAGAAAATTATTACCACTGTTATGAAAACCCAAACTTACTTTGGCATTGATAGCGGATGTCAGGGGCTTCAACTCTCAATGGGCCTCAGAGCTTTTTATGCATGCACAAACCGGGAATGGGCTGCACAGGCACAGATTGGCATTTTTTTTATGTTTTGGAGCCCAGTTTGCCGTTGCCAGAGGAAAAATGGTGTGAAAATCCAGGACAGGCGGCCAGGAGAGGAATACCATGGAAGACTAGTGTCCCAGGCAGGCGACAGGGAGAGCTGTAATGGAGATGTCCCAAAATGGAAAGGGAACAGGGAGAGGTCCCAAAAGAAGAGCCCTAGAGAGGGGACAAGGACAGGAAAAGTGTTCAGTCCTGTTAAAAATAGGGGAGCAGGGAAACAGGCTCCAAACAGGATAGGGCTGCGGGGAGCAGGTTTTAAGTGATGAAGGCAGCCGAAGGTTGGTGATTCCATATTGTGGGCCATTGGGCAAAGGTGGCCCTTTGGAACAGCTGTGTTCTGCTCAGCGCAGCCAAAGATCTGCAGGTGTGTTTGTAAGTTGATGCTTGGGCATCCAGTGGGATGTAACATCGGGAGATGAGATTGAAACCCTGTGAGGTGGACTGTTGTTGATGCCGAATGAGTCACGTAATTTATGAGGGCTCAGGGGAAGACATGAAGATCCAAGAAGGCAGCTGAAGTTTGGTGAGTCCATGTTACAGCCATTGGGGCAAAGGTAGCCCGATGGAGCAGTCGTGTTCTGCTTGGCACGGCTGAAGAGCTGAAGTTCTGCTTGTGAATTAGAATCCAAGGAAGCAGAATCTCAGGAGACGAGATTGAAACCCTGCGAAGTGGGCCATTGTTAATGCTCTCTGAATTGGAGCAACATTTGGAGAAGAATTCCCATGTTAGATCTTCAAAGTTGAAGGCTGGAATCTCTTACGAGAGAGACAGAGTTTCAGTGAGATTGGTTGACTCACAGTGTTGCTGACATCTGGTTGGGTTGTTGAGAAATCCATGGACACTGTCTTGGTCACATCTGCATTTATTGTGTAGTGGTGCTGTGTTTGACCACAGTTTGCCTGTTAATTCACATGTGCCTCATACTTACACTGAATGTTCGCCTATAAGATAGACATTGTAAATGGTTTTATCTTTCCAACCTTGTATAGTAAAGTTTATTTTTGTTGGTTCAAAACTTGCGGAATCTTGTGGCTTTATTCACTGAGCAAGTGTCATGAATCTCAAACTTTGTGCGGAATCATCCCAGATTTGCACTAAGTGTGGTAGCAGGTGTAAAAAATGATATAATACCTATCGGCCGCAATGGCAAGTTTTCGTGCTGTATCGCCTGCTTCCCACCTCATTAGTTATACAGGAAGCAAGCGGTCTCACTGGTGGATGGCCTCTGAATCACCTGCCATGCTGTTACCTCACAGTTTCCTCACTCCAGGTACCATATCTAAGCTGCAGTTCTCAATGCCAGCAGCCCAGCACTACTCCAGTGAAAGCCAAGAAAAGTTCAGTGACTAGCCACTGTAATGCCTTTTCAAGACCTGTCATGATGTCCTCCACTCCTTGCTTGGCCACAGGAGTTCCAGCAATCTCACCACTCTGGCTTTGGAGGTGGTAGCAGTGGTGGTCAATGCTGCACAGAAAATGTTGGCCATCCAATGCAGAAAACGGATGAATGATCTCATTCATGTTGCCAGGATAATGCAACCATCTCATCACTCTAAACTCACACAGTCACAAAGGCCATTGCACATTCACTGACATCTCCCTCACCATCAGCTCAAAGGACATCATCACTCACTCTCTCACACACACCCTCACATTTCCATCTGGCCTCATCTCCTCTGGAGACTTCTTCCTCAACCCTCACCATCTTGAAGCTGCTTGTACAGATCAATATGTGCCCCCACACACACCCTTGGATACCCCCCTTCCTTAGTAAGCCCTCACTCTGCAGCCTTTTCTCTTGCCCAGGGCCACTTCTCTCCCTTACCCAAGCAAGCCCTGGCCCTGAAGCTATTGGAAAGCCTTACAGCTGGGCTGATAGGTAGAGGCCTGCCCATGAGCCACCCTAAAAGTGATGCAGTGCTGCATATGCTGATGACCGTGAGTGTGCCTAAAGCAAGGTAGGCAAACAAACCTCAAAGTCCAGAGCGAAGTGCAGCTCACCAGGTGCATACCACTTATGTACAGTTGTGAAACACGTCAGCGTGATGCCCAGATGATCCAGCATGGGGGGATGATTCCAGCGAGCAGGAGTTTTAATGAGATGCTAAAGTATTAGGTTCTGATGTGCAGTGGTGGGAAAGATGGCCTGCCCTTGATGGCTGGAATGAACAATCACAAGCTGATTTCACGACAGCATAAAACTGATTTTTGACCTTCTCACCATATGGTCTGCTCACACCGCCAAACTCACCCACAGCCAATGGGAGCAGGAAATTCCACCTTTTATCTACTATAAACAAAATGTTATTGGTCCCTAACCAGATCTTTCCAACAACTTGGGGGTCTGGATTTATGATCACAATATAAATTGGGGGCTCGTTCAGGATTTTGAATCCACAGTCAAATGCAGGTTCTAGTATTTGCTGAGGTTAAGATTGATAACATTTCCACAGTGAAGTTTATGACACCGAAAAGCAAAATGACTGTGTGAATTGCTGCAAATTTTCTGGAGAGGGAAGATTTTTCCCTGAGTGACTTGCAACAATTAACCAAGGCTAGGATAGTTAAATTAGCAGAAAAATCAAAGTTAATGTTAAAAGAAGGGTTAAGAAAGTAGATATAATTGAGATAATAGCACAGCTTTTGGAATTGGAAGAAGGAAATGTTAATCCAGACACCAGTTCAGTTGAGATGGCTAGAATTCAGTTGCAAATGAAACAGCTTGAAATTGAAAAATAAATGAAAAAACACACATTGGGAAAAGAGGAAAAAGAAAGAGTAAAAGAAATGGAAATGCAAAACTTCAACTTGAACTCCAGAGAAAGAAATTATACAATATGAACTGGCCAAAGAAAAGCTTAGGTTACATGGTTTAAGAGAAGCTGTTGCAGTAAATAAAATGATAATGTAGGGAAGAAAAGTGATGGAAATGCACCAGTATATTTTTGTTGCTGTAAGACTGGCCATATTTAAGCAAATTGCTGGAAGCTGAACAGTAATAAGGAGACCTAAAGAGTCTTTAGAAAAGACGATACTAGAAAAGGAAATGATGTTAAAACAGTATCAATGGTACAAGTGAAGCATGTTCCCTCAGAACCTACTTGAATGGAGAGTGCGGCTCAGGATAGTCAAGGTGATTCTTCCTTGAATACTGCTAAAGAGAGGAAGGTTGTTGAAGATTATAGAGGTTTTGCCTCAAAGGGAGATGTGTTCCCTTAATCTTCCAACAAAACAAGTAAACAAATGAATATTTTAAGAGACACTGGGGCAGATGAGTTATTGATGGTAGTGATGACACAATTTGTGTTCCAGATGGTTTGATGAAGGAAAATGTATTAATTCTGGATCTTTGTAGAATGAATGAAACAGTTCCCTTGTGTGAAGTCTTTTTAGAAGACTTAATAAGCAGAATTGTTACGATGGGAATTGGTCCCAGTTGACCTACAGGAGGGATAGATTTTATACCGGATAATGATTTGGCAGGTTTGAAATTCTTACCATCTCCAAAAGCTTCAAGAGGGCTAGTTGAGGTGAGAGAAACAAAGAGCTTGCAAGAAGATCACCCCCATGATTGTAAGGCTAGACAGGAAGAAGTGAAAAAACTACCAGCTCAGGGCCAAGAAAAGTCATTGTCAGAAACGCAAGAATGTCAAAGGCTGCGTGAGGGATTAGGCTCTGCTTAGGAAAAACTGATCAGTGTAGTGAACCAACTTTCATGCACAAAAGATGAGCTTGTTAGTGAAAAATGAGAACTGATAAGAACACTTGAGTTTCAGTCACATGGGGCAGGATTTTCCAGTCATCGGGTGGGCATAGTGGGTGGGCCCAGGAGTGGCCCACCACCCACAATTGGGGCCCAACAGTGATTTCATGCTGGATGACCACTTAACAGCCAGCCAGTGTAAAAGGCGCTCTGAGGAGCTCAGCACCGCCAAGATGGGGGCGGGAGGACTGCAAGTGCTAAAATCTGTCATGCGCAGGGGAACACACACTGAAAGCTCCCTGAAGGCACAGAGCTGCCTCAGGGAGCTGAAGAATTGTAGAAGCAAAAATGAGAGAAACGTCCCTACATGTGATTCTCATCACCCGTGGATGAGGTTTCCTGAAAAATCCAAAGGCCGCCTGGCCGATTCGCCCGCCCGCCAAATGTAAGGTTGGACAGGCAGCAAAAAATGGGTTTCAATTATTTGATTAAGGACCTTAATAGGCCTCTTCATTGTCGGCAGGCACGCTGCCAACTCTCACGCACACCCACCAACCGAAATATCGGACTCTCGCCCGATGTCATTGCGCATTATTTTACGCCCAATCAGATCAGGCCATGGGACGTAAAATCCTGCTCATGAATGAGAACACTTGGATAAGGAATTGAAATATCTAAATGATAAACTTATAGAAGCAAATTCATTAAAGATAGGTCTTCACTCAGAACTTGATGAACTTCAAGTATCAGAAGTCCCCATTATGTATCATGAAAAGTGCCTTGCACAGGAAAATGAAGTTCTGATGAATCAGAACAGTTAAAAATACAAAATTAAAAACCAAAGCTGATGAACTGTTGGAACCTCATTGTGAAAAGAGCAACGATATTCTTGAACTTCGATGCAACCTGGAGAACATGAAGAAAGATGTCTGGTATGGAAGAGCAAGCCCAGGCATTGAAAGCAAATAATGAAAATTCTAAGAAGCAGACTGAGAATCTAATGAGTGCTTTGAAAGAGCCTAAGGAGCAGTCAGTAACCATGGAAGAAAGATTATGAAATGAACTGAATGTCCATATGGCTTCGGTTTTTGATAAATTTTTGTAACTTTATAATACAAATGTGTAATTGTGGAACAAAATGAAAAGGTTATTTGAATGGTATTTAACAGGCTATTTGTTAGGAGTTTATGATGTTATGTGCTTGTGAAGAAATTGTAAAGCCATTGTAAAGAAGCCTTCACTGTAATGGAGCTATTTTTCTTCCATGGGGTAAGCATTATGAAAACCAAACTTACCTTGGCATTGAGAGCAGAGGTAGGGAACTCCAACTCCTGATGGGACTCAGACCTTTTGGGCATGTGCAGATTGGGAATAGGCTACACATGCACAGAGTGGCATTTTTACATTATTTGGGCTTAGTATGCCTGTGTCAGAAGAAAACAAGTGTGAAAAACTGGGTCAGATGACCAAAAGTGGAGCACCATAGAAAACCAGCATTCCAGGGAGGGTAACTGGGAGAGTTCTCAAAAGGTGAAAGGGACAATGTGAGGTCACATAAGAAGACTCCCAGAGAGGGGACAGGAACAGGAAAAGGTCTCAGTTCCATTACAAAAGAAAGGAGCAGGGAAACCGGCTGCAAACAAGAAAAGAGCTCCAGGGAGCAGACTTTAAGTGGAGAAGGCAGCTGAAAGTTGGCGATCCCGTGCTGCGGGCAGTTGAGGCAAAGGTACTCCTTTGGAGCAGTAGTATCCTGCTCAGCGCATCCAAAGATCTGAAGCTGTACTTGTGAGTTGATGTTTGGGTGCATAATCAGGAATTTAGGGGAACAGAATCTTGGGAGGCAAGATTGGGCTTTTGTTGATGCCGTCGGAGTCCTGCAATTGAAGAGGGCTCAGGAGAAGATCCAAGAAGGCAGCTGAAAGTTGGTGACTATGCAGCAGGCCATTAGGGCAAATGTACCCTTATGGAGTAGTAGTGTTCTGCTTGGCATGACTGAAGAGCTGAAGTTGTGCATGTGGTTTGGTGTTTTGAGTGCAGATTCTGGAATGCAGGTCAATGGAATCACGGGAGATGAGATAGAAACTCTGCGAGGTGGGCCATTGTTGATGCCGTCCAAGTTGGAGCAACTTTTGGAAAAGAATTCCCAGGTTAGATCTTCAAAGGTAAAGACTGGGATCCCTCCTGAGAGGGATAGAGCTTCAGTGAGATTGGTTGACTCACAGTGTTACTGATGTTTGGATCGGTTGTTGAGAAATCTGTGGATTCTGTATTGGCTGCATTTATTGCATAGTGTGGTGCGTTCGATCACAGTTTACCTATTAATTCAGATGTATCTTATAATAACATTGAATGTTCACGTATAAGATAGACATTGTAAATAGTTTTATCTTTCTGACCTTGTATAGTAAAGTTTATTTTTGTTTGTTCAAAATCTTGGGACTTTATTCACTGAGCAAGTGCCTTAAATCTTAAACTTTGGGTGGATTTTCCGCCTCCACTTGCTTCCAGGATCATCCAGTCGCATCGAAAGTCAACGAACTTTTGGCTGGGCTGCTGAATCTCCCACGGCGTGCCCTGCCATGATGGGTCCGGAAAATCCCAGCCTATGTCTACTTTAAACAAAGTGTTGTCGGTCCTGAATCGGATCTTACCAACAACTTGGGGGTCTAGTCTAGGATCAGAACAGTATCATAGCATAATTTGCAACTTTGTTCATTCAGTTAATAACAGTGCTGTGAATAGAAGATTTAACTACCCATTAAACCATGTATTTTCCACATTTTTACTTGGCTTTATCAGGAATTAGTTATAGGAATTGCTAACTTTGTTTGTCATGAAGCGAGCAAGGAGCTGCTCGCAACGAACAGCAACCTAGTGGCTTGCATGCACCCCTTTTTGGACAATTGCAGGACAATACCTGGCCAGTTGCTAATCCATCCTCTGATCAGGAAATATGAATAGCAGCTGTCTAGCTCACAAAATGGGAATTTTTTTCTCATAAAATAAGTGAGTAGGGTGAGGAGGGGTGGTGCTATTAGACATATTTAAATACATTTGCGGCCTTCCTTTATGGCTCAACTTTCACCACTACTTCCATTGGAAAACCCAGGCTGATGAATTTGGGAATGGATGGGAACGGATGCGGTCCTATTAACCTGCCCACTTGAGAGCTGACCCGCCTTCACTCCCAGCATGGGTCTGCCTTTGAGGACAGCAAGACTCCTCTGAGGCCTTTGGAAAATCCTGCTTCCTAGCAAACAGACAACGGAGGTGGGAGCATGATGGGGGATCGATCCCAATACTCAATTCCCACCTCCACTGGGAATATTCAGCCCATGGTGCGAGTTCTACACTTTCTTTGGGCCAAATTGCTTAAGCTGATTTCCACTTGTTTACATTGATTTTGTTTAACGTATGCAAATGAGATTGGTAGGAAATTTAGGTGCAAATTGATATTGGTAATGTGGCTGCATGAATGGGCATGATTTTGGGTGTAACTTCTGTACAGGGCCAGATCAGCTGAGGGGAAATTTCCAGTCCTGATAACTACTTTCCTCTGCTTGATGAACTCAGAATTCACTAAGGATCAAAATAATGGATTAAATCATATGGTCCCATTGTAGTTTTTGATAAGTGTATGCGGTTCATGTTACTGTCATAAATCAAAGACTAGTAGTGTCTGACAGGATGTGCTGAGGTAAACATGATTCATGGGCATCTGAACTGAACATTGTGCAAAGACCACAGTTGGCCTTGGGGATGGATAACAAGCAGAACAGCAGATTTAAGGCTGCTGTGCTTTAATGGGGAACTGACCAGTGATTTAACAGTTGAATTACCACATTTGGAAGGGTGCAGAAGTGAACAGAACACAAAGGCAGAGCAAGGACTGAACATAAGAAATAGAAACAGGAGTAGGCTTTTTGGGCCTTTGATCCAGCTCTACTATTCAATAACATCTTGGCTGATCTCCCAACTTATTTCATCTTCCCACACTATCCCATTTCCTTACGTCCCTTCATATCCAAAAGTCTCTGGAACTCCATCTTGAATATACTCAATGACTGAGCATTCACAGTTCTCTGGGGTAGAACATTCCATACAGTCATCCTGTGTGAAGAAATTCCGCTTCATCACAGTCCAAAATAGTCAACTCCTTATTCTGAGACCGTGACCCTGACCTGAACACACTGCCTGAAAGTGTGGTGGAGGCAGCTTCAATCGTGGCTTTAAAGAGAATTAGATAAGCACTTGAAAGGAAAAAAAAAACATTGTTGGCCTAAGGGAGAAGCCCAGGGAGTGGAACGAGATAAATTGCTCCTGCAGAGCCAGCTGAATGGCCTCCTTCTGTGCTGCAACTTTTCTATGTTTCTATGTTCCTAAATCCTTTAATAATTTTATGTTTTAATTAGATCATCTTTCATCCTTCCAAACTTAAGGCCTTGTCTACTCAATTTCATCTTAAAGGACAATTACCTCATCACAGGGAACTCCCTCTGAGACAAGTGTGTCCTTCATTAAGAAAAGAGATCAAAACTGCACACAGTGCTGCTTTGTTTATAAAGTGGGACTTACAGTTGATGTTTCAGGTGGTGCAGCAAATTATGGTTGTCATATTCCAATTCCTATGAAGAGCCCAATAAGGTATGTGTGGACTAAGCATGTCCAAGCTGGTGGTGAGAATGGCCATGATGAGAATAGCTGCTTAGATATGGAGGAAACCTTCCACCCTTCGAGAGTGAAAATAAACAAATCCAGCAAGTTAATGGAAGAGCTGGCCTACAACTTTCACCTCAAATCTTGGCTTTCTATGCATGTGTTTCTCATTGGAGATATTTAACCTTAGCGCACACTATCACATAACACCTTATGTTGACACATGATGCATGTTGGATCAGGTGATGAACTGAACTTTCATCTGTCTATTTAGGTAGATGGAAAAGAAACAATGACAGTGTTTGTACAAGAGTAGGGCATCTCCTGATGTCCTGACCAATATCAATCCTGCAACCAGCAGCCTGAACAAAAACAGTTAATCAGTTCACTAACTTCACCGCTGTTTGTGGAACCATGCTGTGCACAAATCGGCAGACACATTTTCTTGCACATAAACAATACCTACACTTCTAAGTAGATCATCAGCTATCATATGATTTGGAGCATCCCAAAGACATGAACGGAGCTGTATGAAAGCAAATAGTTTCTTCACAGCAAACCTGCTAATAATTGAACACACCAGTAACTTGCATGCAGCATACTCACTATCTCAGTTTGAGTTTGGGAGACAATGTCCTAATTTTCCTGGTCCATTGGAGACTGGGTGGCAGGAAGGCTGAAAATATGGAGGGGGAAGGCAGCATGAGGGAAGCCTGAAGTCTTCCCACAGCCATGCCATATTGGCAGCGGTGTCCAATTGAGACACTCAGTGTCACTTCCCACTTCTGTGGGCATTTTGCCTGGGTTAAAAGGGCTCTCTGCCAGCTTCTCAGCTTCTCAGTGAGTTCTGGTGGGGTGGGGGGGGGGGGCTCACCTTGATGGGTGCATCATGGCACGATGCTGCCAATGCATCGCAGTCCCTGCACCTCCTCAGCCCTGATCGCTGGTGACATTCCCCAGTCAAACTTACCTCTCTTTGAGGGCATCCCACCAATTTGGAAACCTTCTCTCTGGTTTTGAAGCCTCAGCAATGGCCACCAATAATCATGGCACTGCTAAGGCTGTTGAGTTTCCGGTCCAGTGATTGGGCTAGCAGCTCTTAGCTATGGGCCACTGTCCTTAATTGAACAGTGTCCCCAGCAGTGGCCTCTTAATTGGCTGCTGCTGGCAAAATGCCACCCAGAATACTACTGGCAGCACAAGTGGGGTCACCTCCCCCTTTCAGCCCTTGTGGTGAGACTTCCAAGTGGCAGAAAAATTCAGTCCACTGTCTCTGTGTGCGTTGCTACTTCAGGGCCTTTCAATCATGAGCCACATAACAAATGTGAGATGCAAGCCACAGGAGGTGAAGCACCCATCCTGAAGCTTCAAAGCAGAGTCTGACTCCTCAGCCAACCTAACATTACTCACAACACCAACACATCCACTCTGGGGTGATTCGTGTTAGATTTGCAAGTGGAAATACTGAATGAATTACAAATCTTGAGTAAGGGAAAGAGAGTGGAGCTGGGAACAGGAACCATATGGGAGATGGCTGGAGCACCTGCTCAGGGTTACTCTCAAATGCCTAGTTCTGTGATTGATGCCACTCTTTAAGTGCATATGAAAGAATCTTTCCCCTTGAAGGTTGTCCATTTGTGGGCATGTAAAATACTTCATAAAAGAAAAAACGAACTAGCATTTATATAACACCTTTCATAATCTCAAAACATTCACAAGTATTTTCAGTTAACGAAGTGCTTTTGAAGTGTGGTCACTGCTTTAAGGTAGGAAACAAGGCACCCAATTTACATACAGCAAAGTTTCACAAATGGCAATGAAATAAAATGATCAGACAGTCTGTTTTAGTAATGTTGGTTCAAGAATAAATGTTGACGAGGACATCAGGGAGAACTCGCCCACCCTCCCCCCAATCTCCTCTTCTTCGCATAGTGTTGTGGAATCTTATACAGCTACTTGGGAGGCCAGGCAGGGCCGGCATAATGTCTCATCCGAAGATCAGCACGCCAGATAGCGCAGCACTCTGTCAGAATTGCAATGAAGCGTCGACTTAGATTATGTACTTAGTCTCTGAAGTGGAGGTTGACTTTAGCTACCACATACAACAATCCATTCATTTCCTGCTGCAATAATGCACCCCATTACAAATTACTTCCCTGCGAAAAGTAGAAGTGCAGTTAAAATAATTTATTACACTAACGGTACTTAGTGTGCTTTAAATTAGTGTTTTTTCCCTGGTGCTTCCCCTTTTGTTGCAGTGTATGGTGAATGTGTCCTACTATCTAACATCGTGCTTCTTCTTGGCAGTTACTAATGGTGCCGCTGATGCAGTTGTTACTATCTTAGCTATTCCTCTTATTAGCTCAGCATGGATCATTGTGTAGGACAGTGGGTAGGATAGATGTTAAATCACCCTGAGATACATTTCCCTCATCCTGCTCCTGACATGCCTCTGCTGTTGGCCACTCCCTCAGCATATTCCAGAATCTCATTTGGAGCAGATTGCAGAGCTGCAATGAA
The DNA here is from genome assembly GCF_017639515.1 of Carcharodon carcharias. Lineage (NCBI taxonomy): Eukaryota > Metazoa > Chordata > Chondrichthyes > Lamniformes > Lamnidae > Carcharodon > Carcharodon carcharias. Next base: position 106,313,573 of record NC_054477.1, read on the forward strand.
ACCTTGCCTGCTGAGTCAAAGCCCAGAACAGGAACAAACTCAATGACACCTTAGGGTCTTTGAAACACAAATTACAACATTCCCAAGAGAACCCACATAGTGGATCGAACATTTATTAAGAGGGTTCTGCTGTGGAGGGCTGTTGAGGTGGCACACATTCCCAGTGAACTGCAGTTCCACAAAGCAGTCAAAGACACTGCACAGGTGTCAGCGTACTAAAAGTCTCAACTATGGTTCAGTGATAGCACTGTCACCTCTGAGTCAGAGATTGTGGGTCCAACTCCAACTCCAGAATAAAACATTACAGTTGTTGGAAATTTGAAATAAAAAAAAACAAAAATGCTGGAAATATTCAACAGGTCAAGCAGCCTCTGTGGAAAGAGAAACAGATTTCATTTTCTGGTCTGATGGAAGGTTATTGACCTAAAACATGAACTCTACTTCTCTCTTCACTGATGCTGCCTGACCTACTGAGTATTCCTAGCATTTTCTATTTTTCTTTCAATTCCAGAGCCTTGAGCTCAAAATTTAGGCTGCCACAGCAATGCAGTATGGAGGGAATGCTACATTTTTGGAAGTATTGTGCTTCGCATGAGACATTGAACAAATGCCCCATCTGCCCTCTCAGGTATATGTAAAAAAAATCCATGGCATAATTTAAAGAAGCCGTTGACTATTCCCAAGCTAAAAAGAAAATTATGAGAAAAAAGGGAGGAAGGAACTTTAAACAGTCACTGTCACGTGGGAAAAGTATTGAGAAACCTAAAGAGACTAAAGGCTGACAAGTCCGCTGAACCTGATGGCCTGCATCATAAGGTTTAAAAAGAAGTGGCTGCAGAGATAATGCATGCATTGTTTGTAATCTTCCAAAATTCCCTCAATTTGGAAAAAGTCCCAGTGGATTGGAAAACCACAAATGTAACACCTCTGTTCAAGAAAGGAGTGTCAGCAACAGAATGTATTTGCTTCTATGTCTTGTAGGGAAAGGGATGTGTCTTTGCTTACCCTTTGAGTGTATTTTCCAATTAAGTAACTCAGCAGCAAGCTTTCATGAGTTTAAAATAAAGAAGGTTATTTATTCTTATACACCTACTCCGAATTAACACAACGTCACACAATCAGTCTCAACACACACACATACACACAAAGATTGAATGCAGATAAAGATAGTGCACTTTTACAGGTTACAGTTAATTCAGTCTCTGATTTCCAATTTTTGGTCTCCCACGTGGCAGGTCTGTGGTTTCTTGAACTGTTTCAATGATTTAGAGTTGAGGTAAGGGTTTTTTATAGCAAAGAGATCACAGCAGGTTGTGAGGTTTCTTGTAATCAAATATCTTGGTTCTCAGGTGAACTTTGGAAACTTGTAAGTACTTTGGCTGCTTGATGTCTTGCAACTAGTTTCTGAGACTGGTTCACGGATTGGCTATGCTGATGGGTCCAATGGCTCTGCTGGATCTGATCAGCAAACTGCTCTTAGATGATCTTGGATAAGGTGCCACATAAAAGGTTGCTACACAAAGTTAAAGTTTATGGTGTTGGGGGTACTAGAACAAAGAACAAAGAAAAGTACAGCACAGGAACAGGACCTTCGGCCCTACAAGCCTGTGCTGATCATAATGCCTGTCAAACTAAAACATTTTGCACTTCCGGGGTCCGTATCCCTCTTTTCCCATCCTATTCATGTATTTGCCAAGGTGCCTCTTAAACACCACTATCGTACTTGCTTCCACCACCTCCTCTGGCAGCGAATTCCAGACACTCACTACCCTCAGCGTAAAAAACTTGCCCCGCACATCTCCTCTAAAGTTTTCTCCTCTCACATTAAATCTATGTCCCCTAGTAATTGACTCTTCCACCCTGGGAAAAAGCATTTCACTATCTACTCTGTCCATGCCACTCATAATTTTGTAAACTTCTATCAAGTCGCCCCTCAATCTCCGTCGCTGTAGTGAGAACAATCCAAGTTTCTCCAACCTCTTCTCATAGCTAATAACCTCCAGACCAGGCAGCATCCTGGTAAACCTCCTCTGCACTCTCTCCAATGCCTCCAAATCCTTCTGGTAATGTGGCGACCAGAATTGCACGCAATATTCCAAGTGTGGCCTAACTAAGGTTCTATACACTGCAGCATGACTTCCTAGCTTTTATACTCAATACTCCTGCTGATGAAGGCAAGCATGCCATATGCCTTCCTGATTAGCATGGATGAAAAACTGGCTAATAAAAGGGAAACAGAGAGTCAGGGTAAAAGAGTCATTTTTAGAATGGAAAAATGTAACAAATGAAGCACCCCAGGGATCAGTTCTGAGGCCTCAAATATTTACAATCTCTGTTAATGATTTGGATGAAGGGACCGACTATATTGTAGCCAAATTTGTTGATGATACAACAATACAACAAGTAGGAATGCAAGTCATGAGGAGGACACTGTGGGATGAATTTTATATTTGGAAATCAGGGCTGCTACTGTCCCACACATGCGTGAAATCTGACATGATGGCATTGGGTTGTGAACCCAATGTCAACATGTTGATTTCCCATATTACGGAAATTGGCAGCCTGCCCGTCATTTTTAAGAAATTAACTAATGGGCAATTGACGTTGTTACCAAGACAATTGACCTAATAATGTGTTGGGTGCATGGAAAACACGGTCGATGGGAGTTACGTTTCTCATTGCAAAGTGCTGCAAAGGCAGGTATAAAGGCTACAAGTGAGGCTATGTTTAATTTTACCAGAACAGGGCTGGGGGACTTTGCTATAAGCGGTTACATTTATTTTTCGTGAATTAAAACCCCATTAGGCCTTTTCCTGAGTGAAGGGGAACAGCCAGAAAGTGCTGCAGACAACATCATGCCCTGCAGCATTTGTGTTGAACATCACTGTACTGGATAGGAATAATCCATTCTGTAGGAGGCTGCTCCGCCAGTGATGAGGAGAAAGAGCAGGAGGAGAGCAGCTGGCCAAGGATAAGTGTGCCCTGTTGTCCAGCAAGCTAGCTTACATGATGCTGACCAAGGGCCTGAGGAGGGGAAGGCAACAGCGGTTGCCAGATAGTTGGAGGAGAAGGTACTATGCTGAGAATCGTTGTCTGCAGGGTCAGGATGCCTAATCTGCAGATGTTGGAGCAGCAGTACCTCTGAATGCACTGGCTGTCCAGGGAGACAGTGACAGCAATCTGTGATCTGCTGGCTGCCAACATTGCATTCAATTGCATGGGTGCCTGTGGCATTGAAGGTAACAGTGGGTCTGATTTTTTTCACTACAGGCTCCTTCCAAGTCTCAGTTGGAGATCTGTGTGGTATAACGCAGTCAGCTGCCCACTACTGCATCAAGGTAGTGACTGATGCCCTGTTCGAGCATGTGCATGAATTTATTTCATTCACCAATGACAACGCCAGTCAGGCTGAAAGAGCCGATATTGCTGATTTTTCAAAGGAACAGGGCATAATAAACTACACTCATGTGGTCATTAAAGCACCTTCTGGACCTTCAGGGACATTCATAAACAGGAAGGGTTATCATTCCCCTAAAATTCTGGCTGGTATGCGAGCACAGGCAATGGATCATGTAGGCCTGGGTACACTATCCGGGCAGCAGGCACAGCACCTACATACTGAGGACTCCCAGGTGCCATGGATGCTCTATGGGCTACTAGCTCTGGATGGCCAGATTTTTGGGGACAGAGGATATCATCTTAGGAGATGGCTGATGATGCTGGTACGAAACCCATGGATGGAAGCTAAGAGGAGATACAATGAGCCACTCATCCATTAGCTCACAATGAGGTTCCCTTATCTGGACCAATCAGGTGGTGCTACTGGTTGTTGTTTGCTGTGCATTGCACAACCTGACCCTGCACAAAGGGGAAGCCCTAGCTGGCAGAAGACAACCTCTTGGAGACTGCCCTACCCTCTGATGATGATTCTTATGAAGAAGAAGGTGGCCTGGTGTTATTGCTGGTCTATGGGGCAGTCTGGATGTCAGGGAGACAAGAGATGCACTGAGAAGATTCCATTAGCAATGTGTCTGCAACACAAAAACACCTTCTTAATCCTTGCCACCTTCTTGTCTTATGTCCCTCTTATGAAAACCCGGTAGTATCTGCTAAGAGCTATATCGAGTCAGCAAATAATGCTACACAGAGGAACCCACATGAACACTAACTCCCTTAACACCATCATCCAATTCAGAATTAACGCATCACAGGCAGATAATGCAGCAGTGCAGCAGCCAGGACATGATGTACAAAGACAGCTCATTTAATAATATAATTGAATAGCATTAATCAAAAACCAAAAATGAGAAACAGCAATGTAACCCACGTGTGTCTAATGTGATTTCTTGACTATTTTCTGAGTGCTATGGCATGGTGCTCCTCCATCGCTGGTCAGCTGTGCTGGAGGCAGGCTGCTGACTCATATGTCCCTTTGCCTACGATAGCCTTGGAAAGCATCCTCTGGTCACCTGAAAGTGCTGATAGTCTCCTGCACAGTGGTAGGAGGATCAGCTGTCACCATGGCACTTGGAGACATTTGTGTCAATGGCAGAGAGGTGAAGGCATTAGAAGTGCCCTGAGAGATGGCCTCCCCTCCCCACCAATTCGGCTCTCCCTCCTTTCCTGAGAGGTACCAGGATCTGGATGTGACTCCAGGCTCCTTGTCTCTCTCTTGCCCTGGGCACTGGAGCTCAGTTACAAGGTGATGGAGTGCAAGTCAGCACGCATACTCAGTATCCCATCAGTGAGCTGTTGGGTTTGGCCATCCATGACAGTTGCCAATCTTTCAATGAAGGAAGCCATGTGTTCTGTAGAGAGAGTAATCTCAGAGCTCATGGTATGCATGGTCTCATCAAATATCCGTGCCGGTACCAACAACCCCTCTTGTATCTCTGCCACATCTCTACTGCACGTTCAGCATCTGCCACCTGATGGACGACTCTAGACGCTCGTCATCAGACTGGGCCTCAGAATCTAGGTTGCCCCTCAGAACTCCTCCGAGTGACAGAAGTCTGCTCCATCTCAATCTCTGACAGCTGGTGTTGTGACTGTGCTGTGCTCTCACTTGTGCGTGGATCCCTTACAGCTGAACTGCCCGTATGCACTGAGCAATCTGCACTATTGCTGGGTGCGGAGTAAGGACATGATGCTGCATCCTCTGAGGCTTTCTCTTCCCCTTTGGAGGTTCACAAGAGTCCCTTGGGGCCGTTGGATGCTGCTGCTGCTGATGTCTGCCCTGTTGTGGAAACAGAAACAAGGAGAATGAGGGGCATCGTCACCATTTGAGTGAGTTAAGAGAAACACAGTTCCTTAGCACACACACTAGCACCATTAAGAGATGGTAGACACTGTTTTAACATTATAATCTTCCAGTCAGACTGTCCTTCTGAATTGTACAAGCCTCCGTCAAAAGCCATCAATGCTACATTCCCAACAGCTTCTCAAGTTTTCAAGGCAGTTGCCCCAACCCCACCACTACCCACACCCCTACCCTCCTGCCACCCTTAAGCACAGATTGCAGGAGAGGGCTATGTGCCCTGAATCTCCCCACCATGGGGCTTTTCTCCAACCTGGACATGAAGCTCCAGGGCCTCCTCCTTTAATATGGTGAGGGTGACTAGGTTGGGCTGAGCAGCTCTAGTCCTGGCTCCTTCCCTCACATTGTGCACCCTCTTCTCCTGGAATTGAGAAAGGACATTGTAATGATTATGCTCTGCTACAATTATACCTTCAAATATGTGGCCAACATGTACTTTGTTGGCTAAACACAGCTAACACATGTTGCAGTTCAAATCAATCCCCCCAACCCCATTACCATGCAGAGTGCTATATACACATCATACCACCTTCTGCACTTGGGCAGTACAGTAGGCAAACCAACTTTGAAGCCATTTCCCATTTTCACACCATTCCATCTAGATCCACCTCCGAAATGGTTAGATTCTCATCCTGGCAGATCTCAAGAGGTCATTGAGCCTTTGCCAGCTCTACAACCAGGTTCTCTCACAAACCCATGATTGATGACCTCCACTGCTATCTCCATCCAGACTGCTTTGTTCTGGCTGGGATGTCTCCTCTTCCCATCTTGGGGCATAAGGACTTACCGCCTATCACACAAAGCCTGGAAGAGGACTTGTAGGGAATCATCATTAAACCATGGGGCCATCCTGTGTTAGGACCCGTGGCCAGCTGGTGGATCCATTCTCTTCTCCATCTGTGGAGAGACTAAGGGAGATAAAGGGCTGAATTTGAATCTTCTCATACACACACTTGCAGATCATAAGGGGAATGGGTCAGGTGCATTCAAATGTACTTTCCTCTCTGGCAAGGGTCCTGAATGATTTACTATTAGCCCAAATGCCATCTGCATTTAAAAACAAGCTCTTACCTGTTACAATAGTTCAAAAGTCTTGGCTGGAGAAAGCCTCCACTTCCAAAGTCTGCTTTCTGTAGGGTGCAGCTGCCACAGTCACGTGCCAAGAGTGCCTTTAACTGGATGGCCATGATTGACTTCAGGTTCACAGCCTGCCCTTCGTATCCCAGGATCACCCTTCCATTCTGATTGGGCACACATCTCACCATTCCTCGAGGTAGTTGGCCGCCTTCCCACTGGGTGGCCACTAATTGGATGAAAGATGCATTATCGGGTGTCCTCCAAAGGTGGTGGTGGGAGTCGATGATCCACCCACTTCCAGGTTGGACTCTCACCCACTACCGAGCAACTTAAAACTCAACACAAAGAGTCTGCAAAGTGATATAGATAGGTTAAGTGAGTGAGCAAAAAATTGGCAGATGGACTATAATGTGGGAAATTGTCCATTTTGGCAGGAAGAATATTAAAGCATAATATTATTTAAATGCAGAGAGACTGCAGAATGCTGCTGTTCAGAGGGATCTGGGAGTCCTTGTACATGAATCACAAAAAGTCAGCATGCAACTATAGCAAGTAATTAGGAAGGCAAATGGAATGTTGGCCTTTATTGCAAGGGGGATGGAGCATAAAAGTAGGGGAGTCTTGCTGCAACTGTACAGCACACTGGTGAGACCACACCCAGAGTACTGTGTACACTTTCAGTCACCTTATTTAAGGAGGGACATACTTGCATTGGAAGCAGTTCACAAAAGGTTCATTTGACTGATTCCTGGAATGAAGGAGTTGTCTTAAAAAGAAAGCTTGAACAGGTTGGGCCTTTACCATTGGAGTTTAGAAGAATGAGAAGTGAATTTATTGAAACATATAAGATCCTGAGGGGGCTTGATAAGTGTGGTAATTATGGTTTTAATTTGTGTGTGTTAGGCCTTTAAGAATGATGCTTGTTAAGGAAGATCACATGATCTTTAATACCCAATGGGAGAGAGCGTGGGCTACCTTTGTAGTCAGTAGTCAGTAATCTGTATTTGGAGTTGATTGTGAAGAGATAGAGTTTGAAGTGAAAGCACATGTGTAGTGCTGCTGAGTACCTTGTTAATAAACTTAAATTTTCCACTCAAGAAGTGTCTGCTGATCAACTCTATCAATAATACCAACTTACCAACCACTCACAACAAAATGGTGATGAGTATAAAACTAGTTTAATGGAAGAAATCAAGTGAAAAGAAATCAGCATTGACCTTGCCCAATGAACGTAAGTAGAAGTTCTGATTAAATCCACAAAGTAATTCCCTCTCAAAATGCTGCAATTCAGAAGAATTGATCCTTTCGATCCAGCCACAATTTGTCTCACTACATTGAACGTCCCACATGCTTTTTCCAAGCAAATGAGATGAAAGGGGAAAACAAAAATTGGGCGATCCTCTTAAGTAAGTGAGGGAATAAAACTTATGGCTTGATTCGAAGTTTGATGGTGCCCAGTGCCCCAGATTCGAAAATATTTGATGAATTGGTGGACCTTGTGAAGGGCCATTATCAACCAAAGCCCTCAGTAAAGATGCAAAGGTTCAAGTTTAATTTAAGGATTGGAGCCCTAGGTGAGACAGTTGCATGCTATGTGTCAAGTTTGAAGCAGTTAACAGAACGTTGTGAGTTTGGTCCTTCTCTAAACAACACGCTTAGTGATCATTTAGTGCTCGGTGTGAATGAGGACATGATTTAGAAGAGATCATAATCTGAAGTGAAGTTGGACTTTAAGAAGGCACTGGAGATTGCACTAGCCATAGAAAGTACAGTAAGAGATTCAAAAACCATGCAGGAAGCATAAAACGGCACCATCCTCCACATCAGGCAGGAAGCCCCAGACAAAAAGAGCGCGAAAATGCAAGACTCTGCCGAAAAGCAGGAGACAGCCCCCGCTAGCAGCAAAATGAGGGATAATGACTCAGCAACAAAAACAAAGACTAATGTCAATAGAGGTGGAAACAGGCAATCTCTTAACGATTGGCAGTTTTAAAAAATCAAATGTTATTATTGCTTCAGAAGCGCACATATAATGCGACAGTGAAAGGAAAGATTCAAACAGGCTTTTAAACAAAAGAAAAAAAACCAGTGAGATCTACAATGTAGAAGAGCCTGAAGCAACTAATTCAGAGATTTACTCATTGTTTAATCTAAGAGTCAGAAAGACAGAACCAATATTTGTAACAGTGAAAGTAAATGGCAGATCTACTAGAATGGAAATGGGCACAGAGGCTTCACTACAGTAATTGGGGAACATATCTTCAGATATCTGAATAAAGGTGATCATCAATTAAGTTTAGAAGAAACAACTGCAAACTAAAAACATACATGGGTGAAGACATTCAAGTCAAAGGCTTAAGTAGAGTAACTGTCCATTATGGAAGCCAATCGGCAAAGCTACCAGTATTGATATTGAAAAGCAGAGGACCAAGCCTTCTAGGGTGAAATTGTTTAAGGGAAATCAACCTTGAAGGGCCCCTGAGATTCCAAAAGCATTCCTGTTTTGGAAAAGAAGTGTGTAAGGACTCAACAACCTGAAGAAGTGCAGGCTGTCTTAAACAAAACCTGGAAGAACAACAGAAGGAACTTGAAGAGGCCTTGCTTGATAACAAAGGTTGAGATGAGGTAAGCAACCTTCGAAAGGAAAAAGAAAACCCGCTGAAAGACCTTTACACACTACAAGAGTCCCTCAAGTCAAAGTTTGTACCAGTGTAAAAGTACAAAAAGAAACAAAAATAATTCAGCACCTCGCTGAACAAACTGAAGGATGAGTTGGCAGAGAAGACACAATACTCAAGTTCCCAGGAGGCAGCAAACAAATACAAAAATGAGATGGGAGAGCTGAAGAATCAACTACAGGAAGCAAGAGAGGCTTTGGAAGTCAAAGTCGCAGAAGTTTCGAAGAAGCAGGTAATGAAGTTGTGAGATACTCAGCCACTGAGCTCACTCAAGTTAAGCTTGCATCTAAGAGTAGCCTGGCCAATATTGAAGTCGAAAAGAAGGCTGAGATTAAAGTCAGTGCTGGAAAGAAGAAGGCACATAGAAAGAAGGCACAGAAACACAAATAAGACTTTAATCCCAGCAGCATACGAGTATACTTTCATACATAGGCTGAGCAATCAAATTGTACTTAGTCGTTTGCCTTTACACAAAAATGACAAGGACATTCCAGTTCCACAGGAACTTGTTTTATTGTTAAATTTCTTAGATTCCTGGCTGATATGCGCTCAGCTGATTAGAGACTGGACATTTCAGGACCCAGTCCTATCTCAAGTACAAGAACAAGTGCTTCATATTTGGTCACAAGAGCCCGTATCCAATGAAGTGAAACCATACTTTAACAGAAGACATGAAACAACCAGCCAGGAAGGCATCTTATTGTGAGGGGCATGAGTGATAGTACCTCGAAAGGGAAGGTAGTTACTGTTAATTGAACTACACAGTGCTCATCTAGGAATATTGTGAATGAAGACCATAGCTCGTTAGCTACCTATGGTGGCCTGGGATGGATGGCGAAATAGAGTTTAGTGAAGGATTGTGTGCAGTCAGCAACTGCAAAAGTTATCTTCAACAGCTCCGTTACACCCTTGGGAATGGCCAGGAAGACCATGGGTGCGGTTACACATTGACCATGTCGGACCTTTCATGGGGACAATGTTTCTGCTCATTGTTGATGCACACTCAAAATGGATGGACATTTATGAGGTGAAATGACCAACGTCAACTGTTACAATTGGGAAACTATGTCAAAGTTTTGCCATCAACGAACTACCAGAAGTAGTAATTTCTGATAATGGCACGGCATTCAAGAGTGCTGAGGTTTACCAGCCTCAACAGTATCACTCATGTAAAAACTTCATCATACCACCCTTCCTCAAATGGACTGGCTGAAACGTTCAAGACAGGCATGAAGAAGCTAACTGGGGATTCCTTAGCAACCAAGCTAGCACACTTTCCTTTCCATTATAAAACCACCCCTCACACAACAACAGGTGTCACACCTGCAGAGTTATTGTTTCAGGACAAGATTGAGCTTAATAATGCCGAATTTAGAGGTAAACGTGGAAAGGAGTCAGAGAAGCCAGAAAATTAAATGTGACTGGCATAGTCGTGAGAGGAGATTTACCATGGGAACAAAAGCATTCATGAAGAACTTTGGAGAAGGACCAAACTGGTTACTGGGTAAAAAAAGTGCAGTCACTGGACCTCTATCTTACCACGTGGAGGTAAAAGGCCAAGTCACACGGAGACATGTGGATCATCTAAGGACGAGAGACACAGATCACCAAGAATTGATTCCACCAGTGTTCCCGACCGGGTCAGCGTTTCCTGTTGAGAGTACTCAACCTAGTACCGACATGTCTGACGTCCCTGTAAGAGTTGGGGACACAGAACTACAAGTGCCCACCGAAACACCTGATCTTCAGGCAACACCAGCAAAGGAGGCTCTTGACAAAGCATCTGTCTGAAGTTCTAGAGCTGAGACATTTTACACACATCAGGAAACCATCAGAAAGACTGAATTTGTAAATTCCTTACCCAGTAAATATTATGTTATTTTGAGAAATTTGTACTTGTAAATATAAAATTTATATTCGAGTAAAGGGGGAAGAATGTGGTAATTATGGTTTTAATTAGTGTGTAATATACCTTTAAGAATAGTGCTTGTTTAGGAAGATAACTTGATCTTTAATACCCCATTGGAGAGTAGTGCAGGCTACCTCTGTAGACAGTAGTCAGTAGTCAATAGTTGGAGTTGATTGTGTAGAGATAAAGTTTGAAGTGAAAGCACATATGTAGTGCTGCTGAGTACCTTGTTAATAAACTTAAAGTTTCCACCCAAGAAGTGTCTGCTGATCAACTCTATCAATAGTACCAACTCGGCCACCACAACACAACAAAAAATTGGATGCTGAGATGATGTTTTCCCTCATGGGGGAATCTAGAACTAGGGGGCACAGTTTCAAAATAAGGTGTCCCATTTAAGATAGAGATGAAGAGGAATTTCTTCAGTCAGAGGGTCATTGGCCTTTGGAGTTCTCTTCTCCAGTGAGCAGTGGAGGCAGAGTCATTGAATATATTCAAGGCTGAATTAAATATTTGATAAACAAGGGAGTCAAGGGTTTTAGGGAGCAGGCAAGAAAGTGGAGTTAAGGCCACAATCAGATTAGCTATGATCTCATTGAGTGGCAGAGCAGGCTAGAAGGCCAAATGGCCAACTCCTGCTCTATTTCTTATAAATTGTTCTCAGTGTCCTGACCAATGAAGCTACACCTAAAACAGATTATCTGATAATTCTCATATTCTGTTAGTGGGACATTACTATGTGCAAATTGGCTGCCACATTTTCTAACTTGCAACAGCGACTACTCTTCAGAAGTACTTAATTGGCTGTAAAGTGTTTTGGGATCTTCTGTGGTTATGGGGAGCACCATATAAATTCAAATTGTGTCTTTCTTTTACAACCCCTTCTTCACAACATTGGGAAAAGAAGCCATATAACTACATGGGTACTAATGATGAGGCTGGTGGCGTTCTTGGAAACAAAGACGATCCTAATTTACATAGCCTTTATTTGCTGCCTGTGATAAGTTTATGCACCCCGGCAAACAAGGTATTAGCAATCCAGATGTATGCATCAATGCACTGCCAACTGGCTGATATGGCAGGTGTCCCCTGAAGGAGCTTGAGAGGGACCAGCTGTGTAGAAATACAAGACTGTGGTGACTTTCAGATCTACAGGAAGAGCTGCCCAAGTACAAGTGATAATTTGCATGTCAGATTGGAGGGGATGGCGATGTTCTGAGGCTGCAGTGGGTGGGGACCCAGTAGGGCAAACTTTAACCTGAAATAAAAACAAAAAACTGCTGGAAATACTCAGCAGGTCAGGGTCATCATGGACTGAAAGGTAAACTTCGTTTCTCTCCAGGTCTTACTCTATTTTTTGTTTTTATTTCGATTTCCAGCCTCTGCGGTATTTTGCTTTTGTAATTTTATCCTGACCTGCTCATTGGCAAACTGTCAGGATTGGGCTGAATGCCAGTTTTATACCCTAATTAATGTCAATGGAGAGTAAAATCTGGCAGTATATAAAGGGACAGTCAACCTGACACCATCAGTTTCCCAACAAGCAGGTTTGATTTAAATTAACCCTATCCTCTCTAGTGATATGTAGGCAATAGAATCAAACTCAGGGTCTACAGACACCTCTTCATGAAGAATAGGCACTCAGTACAGGTTTAAATCATTCTCAGATTGTAACTATCTCTGCAGAGGCCAGCATTTGTTGCTCAATTTTGGGAAGGTGATAATTGAATTTCTCTTTGAACAGCTGCAGTTCCTCTTAGTCTTTTGATACAACTGGCTTGATCGGCTAATTTAGAGGGGAATTCAGAGTCTGGTGTGGGACTGGAGTTACATATATGCCAGCCCAGATAACAGCCAGTTTCTTTCACAAAAGTTCTTTTATCTTTACAAATCCAATACCCTCGTGGTAATTTTTACTGGTATAATCTTTTTATTTTCAAATTTAAATTCAAATTCTCAAACTGTCACAAAATCTATAGCACAGAGGCAGCCCATTTGGTTCAACTATGATGGTGTTTGTGTTCCACACAAACCACCTCCCACTCTATATACTTCATCCGACCCCTCAACATAATCCACTGTTCTTTGCTCTGTTATGAAGCATTCTAATTTTTTTTTAAATGCACCAACACCAGGGTGGGATTGGAATTCTCATCTTCTGGAGTGCTTGTCCAGGCCTCCAGCTAACTTAACAACAATACTATTATATCAGTCTGCCACAGATGGTGGCAGAATATTATTGCTGGACTCCAGCTTGTTCTCAAATTGCCAGTTGTTTGATGTCATCCAGAGCATCGCTTGGCATTACCCAGTCAAGAGAAAGCAAACCAGCTCACACAATCCCAGGTGTAAGATCTAATCATCGAGTTCTGGAACCTCCACATTCAATCCCAAAATTTATCCTAACTTAGTACAGCTGGGAAAATTTACACATTGTCAAAACTGTACACAGATGACAATGGAGAAAAAAAACCTCCTGCAGTTCTAAATCATTAGCTGATATTAAAAGTACTGTAAGATATATAGACCTTTCACGTAGCTTCCTCAGCAATCAACAAAATCACCACATCCTTGTGAAATATTAAGGAAACCACTTCACAGCAGAGCTTTAATAGCAGTGTTCAAAATTATGAAGGGTATCCATTGGGTTTTAGAAGAATGAGAAGTGATCTTATTGGAACGTGTAAGATCCTGAAGGGACATGACAGGGTGGATGCTGAAAGGATGTTTCCCCTTGTGGGAGAGACTAGAACTCGGGGACACAGTTTAAAATTAAGAGGTGTCCCATTTAAGATGGAGATGGGAAGAATTTCTTTCTCTCAGAGGTTCATGAGTCTTCAGAACCCTCTTCCATGGAGATGAGCAGAGGTAGGGTCATTGAATATATTTAAGGCAAAGGTAGATAGAATCTTGACTACAAGGGAGTCAAGGGTTATCAGGGGAAGGTGGAATGTGGAGCTGAGGCCACAATCAGATCAGCCATGATTTTGTTCAATGGCGGAGCAGGCTTGAGGGGGTGAATGGCCTACTCTTGTTCCTAATTCGTACATTCATATATTCGCATAGCTGGCAAAGGGATCAGAGGAGTGGTGAGGATTTTTTTTTTTACATTGTGTTTTGTTGTGATCTGAATTGCACTGCCCAAAAAGGTGGTGGAAACAGATTCAATTGAAACTTTCAAGAGGAAATTGAATATATACTTACAGGACAATGGAGTAAGAGCAAGGAGTGGAACTAATTGGATAGCTTTTTCAAAGAGACTGCAAAGGTACAAGGACAGAATGGCCTCATTCTGGGCTGTATGATTCCATTTCATAAGGCTGGCCAGTGTAAGTAACTGAACGATAAGAGTATAAAATGATAGAGCTTGTAGCATCCTTTTCACATGGATTGTTGTTCGACATATCGTGCTAATAAGGCAGGCTATATTTAGCATAAAATGTACAAATTTTTGTTCAGCTATCAAAATGTATTTTGTGCCTGGTTAGCGATACGTGGATTTTTTTGGGCAGAATTTTAAAGCAGACATTTCTAATGTTAATACTTTATGCTCAGCTGGCTGCCAAATCTACAAATAATAATTCTTCTGCAAGACCAAATGTGCTCAGGTTGCATGCAGCTTATAAAATGTATCGTTCTGTAGGAATGTAGTGATTAATTCATAGATTGAGAACTAGCTATGAATTTATGCAATGTGATCACAATGATAGCAGTTTGGAAACATATTAGCAGGAAATGATCCACATGGTTGTTAAACAGAAATTTGAATTGTGTATTAGAAGGTAGGAACTTTAGAAAAATAAATAGGCCATTCTCAAAATTACTCCACTATTCAAACATATCAAGGCTGATTTTCACCTCAACTCCATTTACTTTTGCTCCATATCCCTTTTTTTACCCATAACCTAACAAAAATCTAACAATTTCAGTCTTTTGGGGAAAAGAGTTCCAGATTTCTACCACCCTTTGTGTGATGAAGTGATTCTTAATTTCATTCCTGAATAACCGACCTCTAATTTTAAAGGTTCATGAGGACTTGAAACGTCAATTCTTTTCTTCTCCGCCAATGCTGCCAGACCTGCTGAGTTTTTCCAGGTAATTCTGTTTTTGTCTCTAATTTTAAGATTCTGTCCTGTTGTTATTGTTTCCCTCACCAGAAGAAATAGTTTTTTCTGTACCTGTCCTATCAAATGTTTTTAAAATTTCAAACACTGATCAGACCATCCCTCAATATTCTATAACTCGAGGAAATAAAAACAATAGAGGCAATGCTTTGACCAATTAGAGTCAACCTGCCTGGTTTGAATTTAAGCAAAAGCTTGGCAATTAACTGTCCCCTGATGATTTCTCCATGTCAACACCTCTCCAAATCAGAGTTCGCTTGCCAAAGAATCAGCACTCTCTTCTCATGCAGTATACATTTTTGTTCCCTTTACAATTGCTATTCTTGTATATTTGTCCTGATGAGTGCAAGACAATAAGTTTCAACAGAATGCGTCTATTTTTTCAGCAATACTCAAGTTCTGTACTATCAAATGACTAAATTAAAGCAAATGTGTTTACAGTCATTGATGTATATTGATTTTAACATTTCTAGTTGTATACCTTTTTTTGTTTAATTTATGTTACCCTTCAAGAAGTCTCAAATCAAAATGAAACCAACAAACTAAACAATGCCCTGAATCAGTGAACTGTTGTTGCACTGATTATTTGAAACACAGAACTAGGGGTAAGTGCTGCTCATCTTATAAATGAAGTGTTAATTGTCAGTGTATTGTAGAAAATTAAAATCTCAAATCAAAACTTTGAGCACGTGTCATTTTAATTGATTTTCTGTCTCAATCCATTAGTGTTAATAACTGGAAATTGGCAAATCAAAACCCACCTAATATTGCTGCTAATTTCCTAAATGGCATTTAGACAACACAAGTGGCAAATGCTTTTTTATGCAATTGTAGAGCGCACCAAACTTAATTGAAATGGTGTAACATAGCTTGTGATGTAGAGGACCAATTAGGTAATGTGATCAAAATACCCTGTGACGTTCTTGGTTCTGACTGACAAGTCTCTATAATGTGGTAGTAAGCTCAGGTTGATTTAAGGGAACAAGGCTGCAGGTCTCTCTCTTGTTTGACTCCAATTGGCAGTCCTGATCTGGCTCAGCTTCTAAGACTTCCAGCAACTGTATCTAACCCATCTCCCACTTTCAATCTGAATCATACTGACACTTCACCCATTCAAAATATCTTGCAGCTGCTAAGAGTACGGAGGGAACGGACAGTTCCAAAAGCTGAAATTACAAGATTTAGTTCTTTTCAAATCTATAAATGAAATTGGAAAAAAAACTGCTAAAATGAATGAGCTTATGGCTGTTTTGTCAGCTGAAGGATCATTTGAGTTGAAACACCCATGAGTTGGATTGTATCAGAGCCACCAGCAGGAAATTGTTTGGCACTCCTCCAGGATTCAGGTTGCGGTTCTAGCTTGAGTCGGTACTACTACCAACAATTGAGTCAGCGCTCTCAGCAAGAGGTTAGATAGGTCAGGTGAAGTCAAGTTGGGGTTATCAGTGGGCATTAGAATGGAGTTGGTCAGGGCTGCCAGTTGTTATCAAGGTTATAAGAAGCATGCCCCTATTGCTGCCCAAATATGCACCGTGGATTTTCCATTCAAGCTATAGTGGACAGTTGGGAGATCTCCTATGGAATTTCTGCCTCATATACTTTGCACCTGGCTCTAAGTTGTAATTGCCAGCACAAATTTTGTGTGGGAGGTCTGAGAACACAAACACTTACTAAATCCTTCCACAGCAATGCCAGTACTGAACTATTTCCATAACATTCACCTCCATCTGAGCTCATGTTCCTTCCTTTGACAAAACAAAGTTAATAATTACCACTGACAGATCAAATGCTTACAAAAAGAAGGTGCTTTCTGTATTTTGTTATGTTTTGTTAGGTTACAACGGTCACTGATAGTGTTTGAGTGGGCTGTGATCGGTGCTCTAACAGGGTCAGTAGCAATTTCATGGTGCAGATAAAAGGCACCTTCCTTGTTATGTTTGCACTGCTTCTAGTGTGGGTGGAACTGGAATAATTCCAGGAATTTAATATATCAAAAATAGAATTGTGATGATTCCAGTTATATCCTGGCTTTATCCAAATTGAGATTGTGATGAATCTAGTTTCATTTTTGCTCTCTCTGTGTTGGGATTATGATAATTCTCATTCCCTCCCAGTTATCTCAGAATTGGGGTTGTGATAATTTTAGTTTCATCCTGGTTCTATCAGATTTAGTATTGTGCTGATTCCCTTATCATCCTGGATCCATACGAATTGGGATTGTGATGACTTTAGTTCCATCATGCACAGTGAAAGCTCTGAATAGTTCTGATCTAAAATGGCAATTGCCATCCTATTTATGTCACAGGAACCAGATATCCAAATTAAAAGGGGCCCATTGCCTGAAACTGGGTGGTGCTTTGGACACTTGGTGGTAGGCTCCTTCCAAATTGGAACCTACTTCACCACCAAGTTAGTGAGGTGGGAAGGCTACCCAATCCCATTTTGAAATATTACCACTTGGTTAGTGCAAAGCCAAGGCTCTGAAAATTGACTCCAAGGTGCACAGGTTGGAAAGGACGAAGGTACACATTTTCTTCAATAAATTCAACAAAACTTTTACCAGTTTCCTCATATGCCTCCAACATCCATAATTTTCCTTGTACTTAATTTTAACAACAATTGTGTTGTCAATCTTATTATTTTGATATGGTATTGTGCTATTTTTGCTATACTAATTGTAAAAAAAAAAGTTTTAAATAAAAAATTGTGATGCAGCAGAATTGAACAAAATATTAAATATCCTTGGTTGGTGTGTTGAACTTATTTTGGTTGGGTGAAGGAATTTTTCAGGGCTAAGGGAGGGTGGATGTCAAAGTGTAATAGAATAATGAATAAAATGTAATCAAAGTAAATTGGATAAATATTCCATGCTGTAAAATCCAAGAGTAATTGCCAAAGAGAAGGAAGTAAAAAATTCAGATGATATGTTAAAAGGAAATGAATATAAGATAGCAACTGATAAATAAATGTTGTATTGGTCTCTTAAATCATTGATCTTTCATAAATAAAAGTTTGAAAAGTCCAACGAGGCTGCCCATCCTGTTTTTATAATTTATCCAATAAGAAAACCAATAATTAAATACAATAGGAATTTTGATAAACTGATGGAAAAGGATCACTTGACATGTGCTGTTGATGTGCCTTTTCAAGGTGCAAAGTTAAGTAAATCAGTTGTGAATGGCGCAGCAGTGGAGCTTGTTAGTACAAAATAATGCACACTAATAATTCAAGCTTCCAAACCACAACTTACACATCCCAGTAAATTCCTTGCTTTTGCTGCTTTAGTTGTGGGCAGCAAGGATCCTGATAGTTCCTTCACTGTCGCTGGGTCAAAATCCTGGAACTCCCTCCCTAACAGCACTGTGGGTGTACCTATACCACATGAACTGCAGCGATTCAAGAAGGCAGCTCACCGCCTACTTCTCAAGCGCAATTAGGGATGGGCAATAAATGCTGGCCTAGCCAGCAACGCCCACATCCTATGAATGAATTAAAAAATTTTGCAATTGTCTTCAATGCATCTGGATTATGGTGTGGGAAGAACAACAGACCTTTAAAGTATCAATAACAGGCACTATAAGCACTTGACACCTCTTTATCTCATTCAAATAAACATTGAGCCATTGATAAAAGGGGTCACAAAAATAGCTTATTATCACATCATAAAGCTGTCAAGCAAGCAAAACTTTCTCTACTCTGCACCCGTGTCAACAGAGTAATCCTTTCACAGGAGTCTGAGCTCTCAGCTTGGGGAATTTGTTGGCATGGACGGTATGAGAAGCATGGAGGTATGTGGAGTGGGTGGGGTGTGATGGGTGAACCTTTCAACCAGCCTATCTCAGCACTCAGGCACCCCTGTGGTCATGTCTGACCTGCTTAAGGGGGTGGCTCACCTGACTCTACTCCAGCCTTGCCACCCTGCAGCAAAAGTTAGATCTGGTGGGGCACTATTTACAAAGGCACATATGGGAAGATGGGAAATTTTCCCCATCGAGCTACCTGCTTCGGTAGCAAAACTCTAGCTTTAAAACCTTTGAGTGGGGCTTGAATCAACCATCTTCTGACTGAAAGGCAAGAGCGCTATCAACTGAGCCAACTTACTTTGGCTGTCCGGCTGTGGGGTAGCTGCTCCCTCTGCGGTCATAGAGGATGAGGCTTAAGGGGTCACAGGCAGAAGGTATTCGGAAGGCCGGATACTCTCAGAGAGTCCTGAGTGCAGGTCCCAGGAATGTCCAACTGCTGCTCCCCCTCCCTTTGGGTGCTCAGGGGTCCCTACCTGACTTCTTGAGAGGAAGGGGCACCCGAAGGAAAGTTAAGGTGCCGCGGTCCCCCTCTCGCGTAGCCACTGCGAAAGCTTACTCATGGCTACAGTGATGGAGTGCAGGTCTGCGCGCATCTCCAGCAGAATCTGCTGGACCAGGTTCTCCATGAAGTCCGCCACCCTGCCCATGGAAACCTCCATGCGTGCACAGGTCAGCATCATTTCATCAGAGGGCAGGTGTACAGGCTCCACCTCATGTACCACCCTGCTGAGGGCCTCTGACTGATTTTCCCCTGTCTCTTGCTGCCTTTCCAGCATCTCTTGCAAGGCTGATCCCAGGGGCTTATCATCGGGCTCAAACCTCGCAGATGCCTCTTCCCCAGCAGTCCTCCAAGTGCTGGTGAGCTTGGCAGACCTTGCCCCCTACTGCTTTAGACACAAGTCCATGCAGTGACCACCAGAATGTGAGGCCCTTCCTAATCTAGATCTAGCACCCATGAGATGTGTGTGTGTCTCTGGGCTGGTGGAGGGCACAGGGGTCTGCTGTCATGCCTCTACAGGTGTGCTTTCTTCCTCTGCAATGTCCACAGTCCTTTCTGGGCTTGTCTGAGTGCTGGTCAGGGCTTCCTCACTTTTTGGACTTGCCCTCTTCCGCCTGTAATCAAGAGAGGAGAAAGTGAGTGACTGCATGTGCTGCCTCCAACATGGAGAAACCCTTGACTCTTAGTTTTCTATGAAATGCATGAACCTTATTGGATGGAGGCCGCAAGCCAATCTCTCCAATTCTGATAGATCTGTCCCGCTCCACCCCTGACAGATGGGCTGCCCGCTCCTTGAAATCACTCAATTATTTCAAGTGTGGCTGGCCTCCTCCCATCTTCCCCTCTCTCTTAGAAACCATAGAAAAATCACAGCACAGGAAGCCATTCAGTTTTGGAATGATTCAATCCTCTATTAATAACCCCACAGCAAGCTCAAGATCAGGTGAAATAAGAGGGGTCATTTATTTTACACACACACAAACCCAGGAAAAGGGTTTTGCAATACCCACCCCTTTTTGTACTCATACATTAAAAGAGGGATAAAGGAAAGAAAGGGATATAGGCAAGACCATGATGAAAATAAGAGTTATGGTTTCATGTGCATCCTGAGTCCAGAATCAAAAGTGTTTTAGGTGGCTTTGTCCTGGCAGAATTCCTGTTCTTGGTCCTAGGAACTCAGTTGTAGGTTGAGTCCATTGGAGGTGCAGCAAAGTATTCTACATCCTGCATATTAATTCACTCTGCAGGTGAAATACAGAGTTCTTTCTGGAAATCAGACTTGAAGAGAGATGCAAGTCAAAGGCAGGCTGCCAGTCTAGATTCTTGTTCTCTTGGAGGTTAAAATGCAACTGAAGATAAATTGAAGATCTGTACAATTAAAAGAATTCAAACAGCTCAAGTCTCGGTCATGTGAAATGGTGGTTTTGGGTCGAGCTATTTTGCTAAAGAGGCCCCCTGGTTGAAACCTATTGTGTTTTGGAGAAGCTAATAGTGGGGCCATTAGCACAACATTGGCGATTAGAAGTAGCAAATAGCTTTACCTTTGTGTGTAGCTGGCTGTGGTGCAGACTTATTGTCTCTGAATCCTTTGTGTTAGCTTGGGTGGAATGCCTTTACAATTTAGATTCTAGGATGATAAGGTAACCTTTTCTTCTACAACTGTCCAGATATCTGAAGGTGATTTTCTACATGAGCAGGTACACTAGACAGTTGTGATGTTGGTAAACTTTGTATGTGTCTAAGTATTTGTCATAAATAAATTAAGACACCCTCCAACATAATAATCATATTTTAGAACTGCAGAAGAGTATTGTACCTCCAAAGAAAGAGGTAAACAGTAAATGGAAAGGGATGATCATTGTTTTTAATCTAATGACACAAAAATCAAGAATGGTGGGATAGGCTGAGGTGGAAGTGACCCTTATCATAGATAAGGCCTGCAGGAATCTTTGTTAAGGGAGGGCACTGTTCCAATTCACACTCCTGAAAATAAGTCTGAAAATAAATACCAACACTACCAAATGCTATCTTGACCAACAGGTGGTCTTGGTGAGACATCTTACTGAAGTTAAGAAGACAAATAAAGAATTTATAGTGTTCAATACTTGTCCAGGACAACCAAAGATTCTTAAGGACTTAGAATAAATTGTGCACATCCAATCAGAAACCAATTTTTTTGATTCGGCAAAAATGTCTGCTGACTTCTCTGGAAAGAAAAAGTTGCCCAGCAAATGCAGTATAACAACTTCTAAACAATTACGTCACTGCTTCTATTCTAACATAAGGGATTTGAATTCAAGCAAATTGCTAATATCTATGAATTGATGTCAATCAAGTGCGGACCAAGTACAAGACCTCAGCTGTGAGGTCTTGGGGTTTGTCCTTGAAGTATTGATGACATATTTCTAATGATCCACTCTAAGGCAGTGTAATTCAGTAATTTTTTTTGAGACGTTCCACATCCTCATACCTTGTCATCAGGAGCTACCAGAGGACCTCTATTACTCCAACAATCCCTCACATCTCAATGAAACTTCTCAGTCAGAATAATCACTTATCATCAGCGTTGTTGTTACTGGAAACATGCCCATAGATTCAGAGCCACAGTGTTTCTCGAGGACAACCATAATATACACATTGTGACACATTCAGCACTCATTCTGCAAATTCAGGACAATTAGATAAATC
This sequence comes from Carcharodon carcharias, assembly GCF_017639515.1. Lineage (NCBI taxonomy): Eukaryota > Metazoa > Chordata > Chondrichthyes > Lamniformes > Lamnidae > Carcharodon > Carcharodon carcharias. The sequence goes on from NC_054477.1 coordinate 106,335,668, forward strand.
ACCATCTTCATCTTTCTCCTCTGTCACTTACAGGTTGGGCATAGAAGCAGTGGTCGTTCAAGTAATATGATTGGGTGGAAGAATAAAATCAGGAGAAAAGCGACTTATCCAATTGCATTTAATTTATTTTATCCTGCACTTGTTATATATAGATTTGTCTCATTTTTTTCAGAGCAGTTGCTTACATGAGTCAGTAGTTGTGACCTGTTATCACCATACTGATAAAGTTTCTCATTGTGGCCCAAGGTTTCCTTAACTGCAATGGATGATAATCAGATAGTCTCTAACCTTCGATGCAAACACAGCCCTGTGCTTTAAAAGGGAAATCAGTTCCTTCTCCTTTGTCATCTAGCATGAGTGCATTTCTCAGCAGGCAGTGCAGTCCCTCTGGCTGCCTCATACTAGAAACCTTCCTTCCAGATAAAGCATTAATATCATAGGCTGACGGCTGCAAAATCTAAAAATTTTGCTGTGCCCATTTTCGAGCAGGCAGGGGTACAGGGAAAAATCTGTGTGCCTGGATATGGTATTGAGGTCTGAGCACTCCTGATACTTGGCCTCAGGCCTCACTTTCATTAGGTGGTGAGGTGAGAAAGACCCACGAATGCAGTGAATGAAGATTGGGCAACAGGTAGCGTCGCAGCAACCCTCGGGGTAAGTGAAAACTGGGTCACGGGAATTGGAACCCAGGAGAATTGGAGATGAGGTGGGTCAGGAGAAGGATTGGAGGCGGGAGGCGTGGGGCGGGGGCAGGGCAGACAGTCAAGGGCAGCAACAATGAGTGGGACCGGTGGTGGGAGCAGCAGGGATCGGGACGGGGAGGGCTGGTGATTGTGTCGGGAAAGGCAACAGCAATTGTCGGGCAAACGACAACAAAATGAATTGTGAATCGGGTATGGTTCTACAATTCTAGGGTAACGGAACCTCTGTGACAGTTACAGTTTCTCCCAGTTTCAAGATTTCAATAAATGTCAGTCTAAATAACAGGCTCACATTCGTGTTAGATAACAGATTAGCCTGTGTTTGTTTAAGTATAGATTGGCTCTTCCTTTGTAGTAGCTTTGCACATTATTACTGACAGAAATTGAGATATCAAGTGAGGCTTAACATAAGATTCTTATCGAAGCTAGATTTTTTTAACCTTCTCATGACCCAGTAAATAAATTCATTGCTGTTTTCAACTCTCCAACACAGAAGCTTTACCATAATTTTAAAGCTACATCAGGAAATACAAGTCAACCAATACTATGAAAATGAGACTTTCAGAAAGAATTTCAAATTTGTTACTTGGAATTACATGCAGGGCAGGAATAGGCATTGAACCTTAACTGGCCTGTGTCATTGTTTATACTCCAAACGTGTCTCCTTTCATTCTATCTATCCCATTCCAGCCTTTCAGCGTATCTTCTCTTTACACTCATGTAATCATCTAGCTTTCTTTTGATACATTCTAAGCTATTAGCTCAAACACTTCCTGTTGTAGTAAGTTCATAATCTTACACATATGCAAGAAGATTTTTAGCCACCACTGAGGGTGGAAATAAAAGCGGGTGGGCGTTAAAAATAGCACTGCTGGCTAGTGTGCCAGTTCCCCGAGCTCCATCCTTCCCCAGGCTATTTTCCTCCAAGTGGTGGGTAGCCATTAACAGCCACCTAAGGCCTATTGAAGGACACTGGCTGGTTGGCCTCCAGGTCTCCACAAGTAATGGGAGCCAGTTTAGCTGCCTGGAGGTGGCAGACCCAGGGGTTCAGTGCTCCAGGAGGGCTTCTTTGCCTGTCTGGGTGCCGCAGCAGCCACATGCTATTATGGGGAGGGGTTCCACCCTGTTATGATATGGTAGGTGGTAATTGCTGGGTTGATAAATTCAAAAGGGAAACTTGGCCAAGCTATCACAATTAGCAATTTGTATTTTATTATGAAAAGGTATGTTCACTGAAGTCAGAGGTAAAGATTCCATTACTACTTTTGCAGGCTTTAAATATTAAATTAAAATATTTATTAAGAAAAGAAAATGTAAACATACAGGATTATCGTTACACAGTTAAATTTAGTCTTGCAACATTTCCCAAAAGATCTCTACTTAGCTAAGCTCCCAAATAAACATCCTTTTCCAGGCAACAATCCAAATAGATTATTAATCTATCAAACATCCAGTAATATTACCACAAGTTATCCACTATTGCTATAAGGGAAGTATTTCACAGGGCTTCTCTCTCCCTCTCACATGACAATGGAAATCCTGGGCTAAAGCAAAACTTTGCTTTCTGGAACAAGCAAGCACTTCTCTGGGGTGGCTAAAGGCTGCTTTTCACAAGTCTGTATTTGCACAGTCCACCTATCAAGATCTCACATGGCCACTCACCTCATACTGCTTTCAATCTTCACTTAAATATATTTTCTCCCCTTTTATCTCTAAACTCATTGTTCTAAACTTTCTTTGGAAGTTACCTTTCCCAGAATATAAAAATCTTCCATGTTGTCATTACAGCCAGCATTTTTGGGAAAAATAGACTTAATAACTTTGCCTTATTTATTTACGATTTTTGCCAGTTGTAGAACTTCCTGTTATACCTCTTTGAAATTCACCCCTCACTTATCTCCTAATGCAAATTCCCATTCATAATGTATCTACTGGGTTCTCATCTTAGCTTGTCCATCTCTATTTCAAAATGCCTGCTTTTACACCTTTCCCTTTGATGATTTAAACCTTACAGTCTGACTGTTTTCAGTTTAATTAAATTAGTTACACACACACACTCCTCACATACATCCTCCACAAGCCTGCTTCACAGTATCCAACAGTAATAGTAGGAATAAATATATTCTCTTTACAATCCTCCAACCTCCACAGTGGTGCCCAGCTACAGAGTCCATTTTTTATTTTAAATTTGACAAAGTTGGAGACAGGTGCCTCTGTTTTGGCATGCCCTCACCCTAGCTCACCATAGCACCCTGCTGCTGCTTTCAAGCTGGAAGGCCTCCTATTTGCTGTCCAGCTTTGAGACCCTTCCCACCATTGTTACGAACAATGAGCCTGCCCTGTAGCCACTAATTGACTAACACAGAAAAAATCAGAGGGGAATGACTATTTCCCTCACAATCTAGGTTTCTGACACTGACTTGAGCCTGATGGTGGTATCCAGAAGCCCATAGGAGAATCTAACCCTTGGTAGGTAGAGCATTTTCTCTCTTCCCTCAGCAATGAACCATATGCCTGCCTAATTGAACAAGCCTATACATTGTTCCATTGATCTTGGAGCTCTTCAGTTCTCCGTAACAAGGTGAAGTGTAGCAAACCGCTTCTGAAGCTGCACTATCTTCAACTGTATTGCATTCAAGTGTATTATTTCAAGATAATTCAAATAACTTGGAGGAAAATTCAATAATTCCAAAACAGACACACAATTGTGATTAACCCCTGTCTATTCCTTCCAATGCAGACAGCATACACACTTTGTCCTGCTTACACTTTCCTATGATTGTTATATACAGCCAACCCTAAGCATATCATTGAGTGGCTGTTCCTTGAGCAGGAGGCACACAATCATGAAAGGTAACATGCACTACTTAAAGCCAGCCTGCACCTCTTAAAGGGGAGATGCATTTTAACTGAAGAAAACATGTGAAGTCATTCTGGAGGTGAGTTTGACCTGGAAAAGACATAAGAATGGCACAGCATGGCAGATAGAGATATCCAAGGCTCTCCAAATGGAACACTGGAGATCTTGTGCAGAAAGTGGGCAAAAAAGCAGACATCAGTTTGGGCCTGATACAGCACCATAAAGCTGAAAAAAACAGGTGCTATACAAACACATTTTGTAACACTTCTATTGGCCTAATATGTGATCACCCAGTATGTGCAAATAATTTTAGCTTTATGTATAATATTACTAGGTCTGCATTAGCTACAGCAAAGTACTGTATACCACTAGACTGTAAAGTTCTGCAACCTATTTGTAACAGGTCTTAAGGACAAAAATCATTCTCAAGATTCAGAATGTTCAACAGGGTCAGGCAATCCAGATGCAATGCAGCATACTCCCAAAGCTTTAAGCCCCATTGATAAAGAACTCCTAACATTCATTCATGCCTGGATTATATGAGACCCTCATATAAAGTCATTCCTCAATGTACAAGCAAAGAAGGAATCTGAAGCCCTTTCTTTTCATGAATAATCCCAAGACTATGGAGCAAAGGGATGTTTCTCCCTACACCCAATGTGAACAGGTTTCTATACACTTGCAATAATTCCCTAATTTTTCCCCAATTGGTGGCAGCTGCTCTCAATTACAAACTTTAAGCTTGTACTTCATTGCAGCATGATTCCAGCATTCACAGGCCCCACTCTTAGCTATCAAGATCATTACATGCTCTTCCTTATATTGTTCAGTCTCTCACCTCTTCTTTGTTAGAACTTCTCAAATACTGAGGCAGTCTGTGACCATATACAGCAGGACCTGGATGATATTCAGGCTTGGGCTGATAGTAACATTCTCACCACACAAATGTCACCACACAATTTCCAGCAAGAGAGAATCTCACCATTGCCTCTTGACATTCAATGGGATCACTATTGCTGAATCCCCCACTATCAGAATCCTGGGTGTTACCATTGACGAGAAAATGAACTGGACCAGCCATATAAATACTGTGGCTACAAGGGAAGGTCAGATGCTGGGAATTCTGTGGTCAGTAACTCACTTCCTGACTCCCCAAATCTTGTCCACCATCCATAAGGCACAAGTCAGGAGTGTGATGGAATACTCTCTCCACTTGCCTGGATACATGCAGCTCCAAAGACATTCAAGAAGATTGACATCATCCAGGATAAAGCAGCCCACTTGACTGGCACTCCAGCCACAGCCTTCATCATCCACTCCCTCCACCATTAATGTACAGTGGTGCCCAGCTACAGAGTCCATTTTTTAATTTTAAATTTGACAAAGTTGGAGACAGGTGCCTCTGTTTTGGCATGCCCTCACCCTAGCTCACCATAGACCCCGGTGCTGCTTTCAAGCTGGAAGGGCTCATCATGTGCAGCTGTAGCCACTGAGTCAACATCTTCATCATCCACTGCGTACCCCATTTCCAGCGCAAGATTATGGAGAGCGCAGCATGCAACCACTATCAGCGACACACGATATGGGGGTTACTGGAGTGCGCCCCCTGAACGGTCTGGGCATCGGAAGCGCATTTTGAGAAGACCGATGGCTCTCTCCACCACACTCAGACTTGGTGGGGGGGGTCGCCAGGAGGGAAAATCTTACCTGCTGGGTTAAGTGACCAATGCCAACATGGTACTCACCCTTCCCGTGCACAAGAGGTCATTGAAGCACTTGCAGCACTGGATCCACAAGTGCCGCACCACATCCTGGGAGCTCACACGCTCCACAACCTCTTCCCAGGCATGTTTGGTAGTGCAGGGTGGGCCTCCTCCTCCTGTCCTGGAGCACGAGGACCTCCCGCCGTGCTGCCACCTCCTCGAGGAGGGCAGCAAGGCAATCGTCCGATAAACGAGGGGCACAGTGCCCCCCTGCAACCCCCTCCCTGGCCTGCTCACCAGCAGCCCTCTGGGGAGCCCTTCCACTAGCCATATTTGACAGCCTTTGAAAGGCTGCAGCAGCTTTTTTAAACAGGCTGCCAGGTCGCCATTGGACCCAGCAGTCATTGCAGTCCCGCTGCCGCCTGCCCACTCCCGCTGTCCTCGGGAGCCACGATTCATGCTGGACGGGCCTTAATTGGCCCGCCCGCATAAAATGGCAGCCCAGACCCAACTGTGGGTGGGGATCAGGTCCGTGCCTGCCCGCACCCGCCCCTGCTCCACCCGCCCGACATGCAGAAAATTCTGCCCCATGGCAAAAGGTTTATGGCAGAGACTAACCACAATCCGTTGGAGGCGATTTGATGAAAAACATTGACCAGTGCACCACGAAGATTGCAACATCTTTTGTTAAAGAGTCAAGTTTATGACTGTGGGATTAGGTACAAACTAGGTAACCTGATGGTCATAGCATATACATTTAGCAGATTGCCTAACCCAGCGAAAACAGAAGATTTATAGGTCTACAAGTTGACTTTATTGACATTGGAATTGAAGATGTTCTCCAAATTGATCTAGTACATCTTGTGCAATGTAAATGCCAGCAGCTACAATGAGAAATGGCAAAAAATTCTACACTACAGAAACTGTAGAAAACCATCATCCATGAATGGCCTAATTCAATTCAGCATGTTCACAAATGTGTGAAACCTTTTCACCTTATCGGCATGAGCTAGGCATCTCCCAAGGAGTCATTTTTAAAGGCAGGCAGGTCATATCGGAATCTTTGCAACCTGATATTTTTCCACAACTTCAGTACTCACACAAGGGCATAGATCGGATGAGAAAACTCACAGAAGAGACAGCCTATTGTCTGGTTGTGAACAATGACATTGAAGTCATCGTCAAGAAGTGTAGGGATGTCAAAAGCATATGCCAAGTCAGCACAAAGAAACATTGATTCCACTTGATGTTCCTGCCCTCCTTGATCCAAAATCTCATCCAAACTCCTTCATGTCCATGGCACTGAGCATCATTGGTGACTATTTTATCAAGTACCCCATTGTTCAACAGTTGCACAATACATCAAGAACAATCATCACACACACTATAAGTGCTATTTTCATTTTATTTGGTATTTTAACAAGATCATTACAGATGATGGTCCACAATTTAGGATTATGTGAGAAGTGGAATATCGATCACACTACTTATTCTCCTCATTACCCTAGCTCTAATAGATTAGCTGAACGAATGATTCACAAGGTGAAATCCCAAATCCTCAAATTTAGACAGATCAGAGAAGATCTATACATTGCAATGCTACATCTGAGAACAATGCCTTTAAATGCAACTATTCTATCACCAGCAGAGCTCATGTTTGGCAGATCAGGAAGTACCAATTTACTTACTCTTACGCATTCTACTGTGTCAGAAACTAGAGAGCAACTTTTAAAACTACAAGAGAAGATGATCAACGTATTCAATAAAAATTCAGGCGCAGAATTGCCAAGTTTAAGTTGGGACAACAAGTTCTCATCCTGGATCCCACAGAAGGTACATGGCAACCAGCCAAGTTAACAAGGATTGGCTCAGAACCAAAGTCCCATTAAGTCAATACACACAAAGGTTATATTGTGAAGTGCAACCGAGGACAAATCAATCCATTCCAGGTCTTCAACCACCGTACAGTCCTATTGTATCAAAGACATGTTCCCAAATGCAACAAAATTTGTTGCATTTGTTGAAACAACATCCAAGAATTACAATCCCACAGATCACTATGTGCAGTTAAAAAGATCCCCAGGCAAAGTTAACATCAAAAGATCTGGGCATACCAACAGGTTACATTTACGCCTTAGAGGCTCATGGACTCATCAGTTCTATGCACTTGTGTAATGCTAACTAAACATGATCATGTATTGTAAATAGTCATACTTCTTTGGAAGGGAGATATAATTTATTTGAAAAGAAAGGGGGGTGTTGTAATTGACTTCTAAGAGATATCAGCATGTCATCACTAGAACGGAAATGTGTCATGTGATCCAGCCTTAGTTTCACTTTTGCTTTGAACAGAGCACGCACATACAGCTCCGATGCCTGCAAGGCTTTATACCTATGTACAACTGCTCTCATGTGTCTGGTCTTAATGAATGAACCTACAATGTTTTACCCAGTCCTTTATGAGCAATTGGTGCTTATGTCTTGTACAGTAAATAAGTCCAAGGTATTTTATCATTGTATTAACACGACAACTACCACCTTCTCAAGGGCAATTAGGGATGGGCAATAAATGCTGGCCTAACCAGCGATGCCTACATCCCATGAACAAATAAAAGTAAAGAAAGAGAACATGAAATAATCAAATCTTATTTTAGACTTTTTTCCTATTCCTAGAGTAGCAGAACAGTTAGTTGTTTCAGTTTCTGTCTGGTTACCTTGCGACATATGTTGCCAGGGAGCACTATTTTTGCTCTGCAAAAAAATAACATCTGCTCTAAGGCATTTCCTTCTCACACTCGACAGGAAGTATAACTCCCTGGTCCTTTTTCACTTGCTTTTCATGTGACCTGGGTTGCCTTGCTGCATTATCAGTATTGAAATTCTGCAGGAGCAGCATGAAAACACAAACAGGATGAAATTGGTCATAGGCAGTAGAAAATCAATGAAGTCAATCAAAAATAAAATCAGGCAGGATGTAAAATCATCACTTGTTTTGCCCTTCTATGAAAGGCCAATTTTATCCCCAAAGAGTTTGTACCACAGTCCTAGAAATTGTCAAGCTTAAGGCCCAGCTGAAATTTTGGAGTTCCAGGTGCCAGATATAAGGAAAAGCCCTTTTGGGAATAGCTTCTTCAAGCCATTCCTGAACTAAATGCTATGAGTAAGTTTAACATTTTTTTTGAAATGGTGCCATTTGTCATGTGTTTGTTATGTTTTCGGTGTTACTATTAACAGTACACTATGACGTGATTGAAGAAGGAAAATGTCAGCAGAAAATAGTGTGAAGAAGTTAGTTGAAAAAATTGATTTGTTTGGCTTGTGACAGTTGTTGATCATTTTTGAAAAAAATGAGAAATATAATTGGGTTGTTTTGTGTTGCTTGTTCATTGGTCATTTGAATCTTTGATATATTTTGCAAATGACACTTGTTTTTGATAGTACACATTTGGTCAATATGATACTGCGCTAATCAGCTGATTAACTTAGATAATGATTATCTAAGCTCATCATGAATTTTGGCATATACATATCTAACCCAAACTTCTAGTGTGACCCCTTTGTGAGGTGGGTAACCTTGAATGCATGCAAGATCTTTAGTCAAATAGTTGGAATCGACTATGGAGATGAGAGTTTTATTGTAATAGACAGTTTGTTAAGTTAGTGTCCAGATTGCCATTTACAGATGATCCATAGAGTTGACAATGATGAAGGCAGAAAATCCAAGGCCGGATATTTTGGAAGATGTTGTGGAAGATAGTTGTGGAGTATTAACTGTGGAGGAACGGGGGGTGGTTGGGGGGAGGTGGGAGTTGGGGGCGGGGGGGTGAGGGAACAACAGAGAAATCAATGTAAAATTAATGACAAGAAGGGTTAGACCATATTAACTGTGCTTAAGCATGAGGATTGAAATAAGCATAGTAATTGCATCCTGGTGCTAAAGATCTTTAACTTCAGAAGTAATTAAGATGGCGTTGGAATGAGGCTCAAAACACAATATTGAGAATGGTTCAACTATGTAAAGTTTGAATGGAAAATTGACAATGGATAAACAACTCCAGGAGCTCATTAGAGGGGCATTGTGATCCAAGCCCTTGTGTCTGCTCATACCTTTTAGAATCAGACATCATAACAAAGCTATCACAGCCATTTTTTTCTCTCATTTTATTGGTCCTAAACCTGTGTGTTATCCATTCAGTTTTTGCTGTTGGTGATGTGATGCACTTATGCAATTTTAGTAATGAAACATTAGGTTTGGCTCAATATAGGTTATTCAAATTCATTTAATGTTTTGTGCATTGCAACAATGGCTACACTTCTAAAAGTACTTAATTTGGCTGTAAAGTGTTTTTGGACATACTGGCATTGTGAAAGATGTCATAAAAATTCAACTCTTTCTTTTTTTGAAGGATGGGCCTCTTAGTTTTCTTTGTAACCTAAAGTTTCCAGAAGGTAATACCTAGAAAGCAATTGGTTTAACATGAAGGTGGTTTCAGTCCATCATCCATTAAGAAAGGCTTCTCTATTTAGAATGCATGCAGCTGGTAATTATTTGATATAAAGGAATACTGCACAGTTGTGGAATAACACAGAATAGTTGTACATTACATGACCACCATTCCTGCAATGAGTCTATTTTGTGATTATATCACATTCTATAAATGAATAATAAATAGTGTTATCTATTTCCTGTGCTGGAACAAGGGACAGCAGAATAATTAAACCATAGAAGGTTTCAATCTTGTTGAGCCCTCTGATTTCAGCATAGTAACTGCTGAAGACTTTGCAGTAACCCTTAATAGACAGCCGATTGCTCATTGTGCTGCTTTTAAATTCAATGAACGTTTATTGAATGGAGCTCTTAGAATGTAGGACCCTATCAGGTATTAATGCCCACTGCCAGTCACATAATGCAAAATTCATAGTCTGTCTGCTTACACTGAACAGAGAACCAGCCACAAAAATGATCAGCTGAAGCTTTTGATGAAATTGTTTTTTCATATCAGCAGCTATTAGACAACAGTAATTTAATTCATCAGCTGTTTGGTTAGTTTTGTTGACTTCAATAATAATTTTAACAACACATCTCTCCTAATCTTAATAGCTCACCTAAGGTCAATATTGTGACAGATAATACATTCGACAAACCAATTTAATTGAATTTCTCACCTCCAACTTTGTGTTTTCAATTTCTGTTTGCTAAGAATACTTTTCCCTTTATGATGCAGTTATTTATGGAATATTCCTGTGACAAAGATATAGACTTTTCCTCTGAAACACATGCTTTAGCATGAAGGAGAAATTCAGCATGAAGGAACACATTTCACTCCCCAGAGGTTGATTATGTAGCTTCCAGAAACTGTCATCCCGAAGAAAAGTAGATTCATCTCCCAGATTCAATTATGGAAGGACCAATGCTATCATTTCCTCTTAATAAAACAGTTTATCTTGTGTTGTGACAATCAAAAATCTTGGACCCTAATGAACAAAATGTCAGGCAGTTGTTGGTATTAAGGATAGCTGTAATGTTTCTCCAGGTCATGATGAAACAATCTACTGAAGGAAATTAAAAAGCAAGTGCTCATTGTTTGCTAAGACCAATCTTATTTGAGTTCACTCTGAATTTATGGCTTTAATTCACACTTAATGTAAAATATAACTTTGCTGATTTTAATAAATAACTTGTCTTTAATAAATCTGTCATGATCAGGAGCTGGTCTTGTGTCAACTTCCAAAGCAATCTTTAGTTCTAATGGAAATTCAGCTAAATCACCTTATTTAATGTTTGGAATAAATGTGACATATATGTGACATTGTAATACGTCAAGCAAATCATAGCTGCCTGGAAATTTAATAAAAGATTAAATATCATGAAGCTTGTAGGCCTCTGGTGTTGCGCATGCACTGACTGTTTGAATGTATTACTAGTAAGTGGCTGATAATATAGTAGATATTTGAAAATAATCGGTGTACCGTTCCCTGATGTTTCTGTCTCAACTTTCTTCCATCTCACAAAGAGAATATATAGAGGACATTATGGAAGAATCCAAGAACTTATAATGTTGGTGCCAAATGTAATAGAAATCTAACATAAGTATAACTTAACTTCCCACAGTTTCAGAGACCTTAGAGATAGTAGCAAGGGTCAGAAGAGGACAAGATCAGACCACACATGGAGAACAAAGGGACAGTACTGATTCATTCTGATTAAATGGTCACAATAATCAATTTTAAATTTATGACTAAAATTTGTTATACCATCAAATCAATAAAACTTGGGGAAATCACATGGAGAGAGGCATGGGACATTGAAGGGAAGAGGTGACAGGCACCATTTTGTGAGACTTTTTCTATATTCGCAAAAATGCTCAGTTTCTCAGAACAACTGTTGAACAAAATCAACTTCAGTTTATTTCATGCAGGCATTACTCTGCCCACAAGACGCCACCAATGCAAAACAATTTTCATGGGCATATTTCAGTTGACATTGCTTTCACATCTCTCCAGCTCTGCACCTTCCAGATGCTGGAGTCCAAATCCAGCATGACCTGAGGCTCTTCTGTAAAAGTGGCCATGCATAAGTACTAAAAACTTAACACTTATATAGAATCTGCACTAACAGCAACTCAGTATTTGCATAGGGCTGGCAAAAGCAACAGGTTAACACGTATAAAGGGATTGTGAGAGCAACAACAACTTAACACATATTCATGTTGAGAGATGTAGTGGTGAGGTAGAGGTACTGTACATGTGAAACATGATGTTGTGCCTTTGGACGATATTGTCAAGGGGAAGCATGCATGGGTGGCCATTCACACAGCTTTATATAGGATAGTCGGGTTTTTTAATCAGTCTGTCCTCTGTCCAGTTCCGGATGCTTTTATATCCAGCATACGAGGATTAGGAGGGAAGAATCACTTAAAGAAGCATACACCTAAAGGCATTTCTGAAAATACAGGGATCAAAAAGGCAATGACTAGCAGGAACAGGCTGCAATGGAGTGCTTTTTTCACTTGAAATTAATCCATGGTGTTTCTGGTTCATCTTTTAAGTTGCACGCTAGTGAATGGGAAGCCCATGGATGATGTCATCTCCATGCACGATTATGTCATCTCTGTGCAAGATATGTGTAATAAACTTGATGTACCACACAGGTTTCTTACTTGAAACAGATAACTTTAGTTACAAAGCTCTTGTACAAGCTACATGTTTGAACAAGGTCCACGACTAGAAAGCTGGATCCCTAAGATTACCCACGCTTAGGGCTGATTCGTCTGTACAATCACATGACCCCTAAAGGCTATACCTACAATCACTGCATTCTCCACCCTTTTCTTTACATTTCTTGCTTACAAAGAATATCTTAATCTGCAACATATGCATATATATATACAGGTCATGCGATTATAGATTAAGTCTCTGAGGTGGTTTTCTAATTCAGTTAGGGCGATGTAGCTCTAAGACTTGAGATTCTGCCACTGCATTGACATTATCAGGAACTGCAGCATCAGGGACATTCTTAGACAATGGCAGTTCAGAATTAGTTAATTCAACAGAGACATCAGATATGTCAATTCTAGGTTGATCTGTCACCTCAGGGATTAAAGGTTCAACATCAATTACAGGTGGAATAACTGGTTCTTGGAATGTCTCTCTACTCCTTAGATGATCCACATGTCTTTGAACAATCCAGTCTCCCTCTTCCACTTAGTATGACAAAGGTCCAGTTTCAGAGACAATTATACCAGGAACCCAAATGGGTCCATTTCCAAAATTTTGCACAAAAACTTTATCTTCCGCAGTAAATCTTACAGCTTTGCTATGAATATCATAGTTCACTTTCTGACTACTCTGGTTCTTCTCTACCTTGCTCTCTAAGTTTGGAAACACCAGACTTAACCTTGTATGAAGGTGGCATTTGATCAGTAATTCAGACAGTTTTGAACTCATAGTTGCATAGGAGTCGTACGATAATTGAGAAGAAAATGTGAAATTCAAGTTTCTAATGTTCCTTCGGAAAACTTCTTCATTTCTGATTTGAAAATTTGCACAGCTCTTTCTGCTAATCCATTTGATGATCACTCATATGGTATTGTTTTAATATGTTTAATCCCATTTAAACACATGAATCTCTGGAATTCCATACGAGTGAAAGCAGCACCATTATCTGAAGCAATGGCTTCTGGTAGTGGTGTATACTAAAACATTGGTGCAGCTTTTCAGCAGTTGCAGATGATCTCGGTGATCTAACTTCATACACATCCATTCACTTAGAATGCACATTGATGATCAATAAAATCACAGTACCTAAAAATGAACCGACATAGTTTATACGTCGTCTAACCCAGGGTCAACTAGACCACTCCCATGGATACAGTGGAGCTTAAACGAGCAACTTCTGTTGTTACTGACGCTGGAGACAGTGTGTAACCATTTTTTGTATATCGCTGTCTATACCTGGCCACCAGGCATAGCTTCATGCAAGATCTTCATCTTTGAAATGCCTGGATGTGCACTATGAAGCTCTGTCAAGAGGGGTTCCCTTATCTGCAAAAGGACGATGACTCTTGATCCCCACAACAAGGTTCCATCTTGACAATTTAACTCAGTTTTACAAGTGTGGAATGGTCTTATCTCTTCAAAGACTGGTGCATTCAACCATCTTTGCTATAGCTGTTCTCAGACTTTTGGCAAAATTGAATCCCAGTTTGTCCAATTCCTTATTTGCTTTGCACAGACTGGCGACAAGTGCAAGAAATTCAACACAAGTACAACTTCTTGTGTTGAATGTACAATGCTACCTGGTAATGGAAGACGACTGAGTGTGTCTGCATTTACAATATTCACACCAGGATGATGCATAAAGGTATACTCTTACGCTGATAAAATCAAAGCCCATCGCTATGGCTGAGGCTTTCGGTGAAATTGCTTTATCTTCACTAAATTAACCCATTAGTGGCTTCTGATCCAGCACTATGATAAAACATTGATCATTCAGATATTGATGCAATTTCTTTACTTCAAATATTATGAATAAACCTTCTTTTTCAAGTTGTGAATAACCCTTCTCGGTTACAGAGATGGTCCTGGAGACATAGCCGATTGGTCTTTTGGATTTGATTTCCGTCTTTTCTTATTCTGTTTGCTGCAGACTTTTGTCTCAACCTTCTCTTTGACTTCGCAGTCGGCCAAATTTCTCTCTGGTGAAACCTTAACTTGGTTCAGTTTGGTGGTTGAGCTACCCATGGCTTTGCTACCCACTCGCATCTTGGAAAGTTTCATGACTTTTCCTTCTAATGCCTTTTTTGTTTCAATCAGCTGATCCTTCAGCTCTTTTGTATCTTTTGGTTTCCTCCTAGAACATTGAACATTGTTGAGTTTTTTTTTTGTCAGTTTGGTCAGAATAGAACTATATTTGTTTTGTTTCTTTCCATGATTTTCCAGTGGAACCAATTCTGACCTGAGGGATCCTTTCATCCTGTGAAGGTCTTTCGATTCTGCTATCTTATTCCAAAATACACTGTCATATTCCCTTATCAACTTAGGATCTCTTCCTGTTCTCAGCTGAAATATTTCTGACCAGTTGAGCTTAATTTCTTTTAACCAATTGCGGCCCAGAAAGCTAGATCCTTTACCTGTTACAATGATCACCGTGAGCTGAGCTGTCTGTTGCCAGTAGTACACAGGTACTGTGGTTTTACCTGTACTGACTCTCCAGTGTACATCTTCCGCTGAGCTGTGGTTTGCTCCAGATTCAGTGGCTGGGTACCTTCACTTAGCTATTTAAATGTGTGTTCTCCCACCACTGTGGTCAATGCTCCTGTATCCACCTCCATGACTAGAGGCTTCCCATTCATTTGCAGGGTGATGGTGATTGGTTCAGTTTTTACTGCTTTGACGTTGTATAGGGAAGGGATATCAGTATCAGTAGCTTCTGGTTCAGTTATATTGCGTACTTCAATCATCTTGGCCTACTGTCTGATTGGCTGTCATGATTTTGCTCTGCACTGCTTTATTACATACCCTTTTTTTGTGACAGCAGTGGCATTCTGCCTCCTCAAATCTGCAGGTTTCCAGTACATGGCTACACCCACATCAGCAACAAATTAATTCCTGAATCACTGGTGAGATGCTTCCAGTATGCCTTTTTGTTTTTCAAGCGGTAGAGACTTTCTTCTGCTTTGCGGTTGACTCTCTAGTTTTCGCACCACACCCGGTGGCAGGTTCCCACCCTAAGTGCAGAATGGTGCCATGTTGCACACTCTGCAAAGCCTGCAAGTCCCTCTCAGCACTCTCCATTGCTAGTGCTTTTTCTATGGTGCGCTTCAAATCAATGTTAACCTCTGCAAGTAAATGGCGCCGAATGGCATCATCATGTATGCCACAAACCAAATGATCCCACAACATGTCATTGGATGTATCTCTGAAATCATAGTGCTCAGTCAACTGTTTCAACTTGGTGATATAAGCTGCGATTGACTTATCCGGGGCCCTTACTCTGGAGTTGAATTAAAATCTCTGCATGATTACCGATTGCTTCGGCTGAAAATGTGTCTTCCCGAGGTCTACCAGCTCATTAAAAGATTTAGAATTTGGTACATTCAGGGCCGTCAGACTATGGATGAAGTTATATGCCTTGCTCACTTAGATATTTAAAAGAATGACTTTTGCTTCTCCTCTGCTGTTATTTCATTCGCCATGAAATAAAAACATAGGCACTCTATGTACTGGCTCCAGTCTTCCATGGATGAGTCATAAGGGTCAATTCTGCCGAAGAGTGGCATGACTGGTGAGTACACTTTTCTTTCCTTCCTTAAGAATTGATGTACTCACATTCACGAGGGCAAGGTGCAGCATCAGAGCTATTTATCCTCACTGCCAATTGTAATTAAACTTGATGTACCGGATGGGTTTCTTACTTGAAACAGATAACTTTATTTACAGAGCTCTTGTAGAAGCTACATGCTTGAACCAGAACAAAAACTAGAAAGCTCCGCCCCTAAGATTACCCACCCTTAGGGCTGATTTCTCAGTACAATCACGTGACCCATAAAGGCAGTAGGAAAGGTTATACGTACAATCAGTACAATCTGTCTTCCCTCTCATTGCTGGTTTGCTGGGCTTAGTGTTCGGTATTCTTGGCTGCTGGCAGTATGAGAGATAGGAGAAGGTAATGGATAGATACAAAGGTATCCATGGGAGATCAGGAAGAGGAAGAAACGTCGTTGCTGGAGATTCTCTGGCCATGACTGGATAGGCAAGAGCCAGGTAAGAACAGTGCCACTCAACTGGGCAATGGAAGAGAGACATTGGAGGAGGATGGCATGGTCAAATGTGACAAGGATGCAATAAGTTGAGAGGATGTGAAGGGATAGTGCACAAAGAATATAATTTGTAATATGATTAGGGACATACCAGCTCTGAACCAGCGGTGGAAATCTAATTGGAGAGGAGCACACATGGAGTCATGGGAAAGATGGCATGGATTTGGGAGAGAATAGTATGTTCAATGATTCTGAAGAGGTAAGGAAGGTTGCAGATTGGGTGATAGTTTGCAAGGACAGAAAGGTTAAGGTTGTGTTTTGGAGCTGGGGGGGTGTGATGATTACAGATTTGAAAGAGCGGCTTATAGTACCTGAGGGGAGGAAACCATTTACAATATTAGTGTGTATCGAGACCAGGAAGGGAAGTTGGCAATTATGTAAATGGTTTTGATCTTATAGATAACATCAAAATGTGGAAATTGGTCAGAAAGAGTAAACATGGATTTGGCAAGTTTCAATCACATCTAACTAACCTAGTTGAGTTTTTTTGATGAGATTGCTTAGATGGTAGATAACATGGTATCTATGGATGTTATTTATACTGAGCTCCCCAGAAAGCATTTGTTAAGGTTCCATACAAGAGACTATTAGCAAAAATGGAAACGCGCAGGAGACAGAGAGTAGGAATAATAGATATGTACTCTAATTTGCAGGATGTAACTAGTGTGGTCTCCCACAATAATCTGTACTGGAATATCAGCTTTACAATATGTTTATAAATGACTTTGATGAAGGAAGATCTAACAAGATTTGCTGATGACACTAAGTTGGCATAGTAAATAGTGTAGGTGGGTGCAGAAAGTTGCAAAGAAATATTAATAAATTAAGTGAGTGGGCAAAACTGTGGCAGATGGAGTTTATGTGAAGAAGTGCAAGGTTATCCACTTTGGACAGAGAGATCAGATTATTCGCTAAAGGGTGAGAAACAAGGAAGTTTGGAAGAGCAGTGAAATTTAGTGGTCCATGTAAAGACATCCCTAAAGCCCACTGAACTGGTACAAAATTAATTAAGCTTATTGAGCGCTAACCTTTATCTCAAGGGACCTGGAATACAAAGGAGTGAAAGATGTGCTCCAGTTATATAAAGCTCTGGTTAGATCGCATCTGGAAACCTGTATTCATTTCAAAGCACCACACTTCAAGAAAGGTATATTGGCCATGGAAAGTACCCAGTGCAGAATGATACCAGGGCTAAAAGGGTTAAGTTATTAGGGCTGGTTGCATAGTACTACAACCAGGATCAGAGGAGTGCATGAATTATCAAGCCCTACTATTCCCCAGGCCACACCATTAATTCAAAGTTTAATTTTCTCACCAAAATGGCCAATTGTGTACCTATGCCTCTGGTACCCAGAAGGAAAGAGATTCTGACCAGGCTTCTTTCAAAAACTCAGAATGATTAATTTATTTTAAAACAAAACTTCTTTTGTTGCAATTACTGACTAACACACAATTGTAATCGTAAAAGTATAACTATCTATCTCTTCCTAAAGAATTCCCCGGCACACACACAGATAAACAAAGGACAACCAGATAGAGTCTCTCTGCAGAGATGGGCTTTGGAGGGTGGACTTCATAAAATAAAGGATAAAGTCCGCAGGGTCTCAACGCTGTTGACCTGGAGTTCTCTCATGTGAAGATGGACGGCTGGTCCTGGTGGGTGCCTGGAAGTTCCCATTACTGGTCTCAGCTTTGCAGATCCAAATGCAGACTGGTTACACTCAGATGAGGGCTCTCTGGCTACAGGGCTACAAGTTGATAGCCACACACAATTTTAGGCAAGGTAGAGAGAGGGAGCTATTCAAGCTAGCCTTCTTTCCTCAGCTTATTATCCAACAAGACTGCCTTCCAAACAAGCAGGTTCACTTTTGTTTCTTCCCTCTGCCATGTGATTGCCTTTTTGACTCCCAGCTTTTCATTAATAAAGTGCTTTGCGGTTCTACAAACAACTTCTTCTCATGTACCGCATAGCTCGCATGATTTCTTGGAAGAGACCTGCTTGTTTATAGTTCCAAGGTGAACTTATGACCTTTTAAAAAAAATCCCAGGTTAGCATCCAGGTGACCAGATGTTGCCATGTCTTTCCATTTTGTAAGAGAAATGTCAGTCTTGGAGATATGATTCTAACAATGGATTAACCTTATCTTCCCTCAAATATAAATGATTATATGGTGATTATAATGAATTGATATGGTGGTTATAGAAAATCAATTTCTTCTGCACGGGAAATCCAGAACAAGGGGACATGACCTTAAAATTAGAGTGAAGCAATGCAGAGGTGATGCCAGAAAGAACTTCTTCACAGAAAGCATAGCGGAAATTGAACTGTCTTCCCCCCAAAAAAATACTGTTGAGGCTATCTGAACTGAATGTTTCAAACTGAGATTGATAATTTGTTATTAGTCAAGGGTTAAGGGCATGGAAAGGCATAAATAGAGTTTAGGTGCAGGTTAGTAATGATCTAATTAAATGGTGGAATGTGGTCAAAGGACTAAGTTGCCTGCTCTTGTTTGAAACAAGAAAGTAATCAAAGATGGCATTATCTATGATTGAGATGATGGGAATAAAGAAGCCACCTGAAATTGCAAGTTTGTGGGTGGGAGAGGTGGCTGTGAATATGTGTAGGTGAGTTAATATGGAGGGAGAGGTTATGGAGAATAGGAGGGTGATGAACACAAGAGAGGAGAGAGCAAGAAAAGTTGAGATGAAGGTATCAGTGGAATAGGGTGACAGACAAAAGTGAGTTTTGGTGATAAGAGCTATACCCATGGCAGTTTGAGCAGGGCAACTAGTAGACTGTAAGGCTCTGCATCCAAGTAATTGTTGTTACTTTGGATAATGACATGTAATATTGTCAGATTGAGAGTAATTTGAATCCTTAACCACAGTGCAGTGTGAAGCATTAGTTATGAAGCTATTGATTTAACATCAGGATTCGTGCATTGGTGCCCAAAAAAGAAAAGGCACTATGGCTGCCTGCTATCATCAAATTATTGAACTTCTTCCAACACTGATCAGCAGCTCTGGAGCAAGAGAGTTGGCATATCCATTTTCTTTCATGTGACATTTGAGACACTTTTATTTGGCTTCTTCCCTTGTGCCCCTAGCCATTATTCTCTTCCATGCTATATCTCTTCCAGGAAGACATTATTGGCTGGATTTTCCCACCCCGACATGGGGCAAACTCGCATTGGGCAGGCAGAAAAAGAGACACATGAGGAAGCCCTCTACCCATTTCCGTTTCTGGCTATATTTAGCAGCACGAGAATAGGGAAGGCTGCAAGCTCATATGCAGCTCCTTCGACCTTGCAAGCTTTCTGGTAGGAGTGGGCATTTTAGACCCAGCTCCGCCCCCCTGCAATTTTGTCGACTCAAGCTGGCTCCTGAAGGTGGCATGGTGATTGCCAGCTCAGAGGTGTCATGAATCATGGGGGAATCCTTATCAAAAGTTGGGAATCTTTTGACAGGTGAGAGCAAAAGGTATTGACAACCTCACATGTCATAGGGCAGAATTTTTACATCGGTGAGCTGGGGGCGGGGCCAGCTTGCTGACACGAAAATGACACGGGATAATGTTGGGCAGAACCCTCGACATCATCCTGCCCCATTTAAATATTCAGGAAGATGGCGGGACAGCGTGATCAGCTGTCCGCCCCCCCCCCCCCCCCCCACCCCCCACCCCCCACCCCCCGACCTGTCAATGGCCAATTGAGGCCATTGACAGGGTAGTTAAAACAATTAAAGGCCCTGACCGTCCAACCTTAAAGTTGGCGGGCAGGCCAGGAGCCCCAGTGGGCTTCTGAAAAAACATGAAACCTCCACTGGGGGGATGAGGTTTCAAGTTGGTTTTAAAAAACTTTAATAAAGTTTCTGTGATATTTATTAACATGTCCCATCTCGTGTGACATTGTCACATGAGGGAGGCATGTTATTAATTTTTTGATGCTTCTATTTTTAAAGTTTTAAAAACTTTCAGCAATCTCCCTGAAGCAGCACTTAGCCTCAGGGAGATGTGCACTTTTTTGTGCACATGCGCGAAAGAACACACTTTGGCATTTGGGGAATCCCTCCCACCCGCACAGGGAGCGCATAGTGCTTCCCATCAGGCATCACGCTGGGTGGGCCTTAATTGGCCCGCCCACTTAAAATGGCAGGGGGGCCGTTTCACGGCGGCAATCAGCTGCCCACCTGCTGCCAAGCCGGTCAGGCCCACCCGCCCATCAAGGGCAAAATTCTGCCCATAATGTAATGCTGTATTATAAGTTAAATATGCTTTTATGCATTGATTTATTATAAAACTTTGTTCTTAAAAGGTAAGGGATTATTAAATTGACCAGCATTGTGAAAGTGGAAAAGCCTTCAGATACATTTGAATACATTATATGATGGATAAAGTGCTCCTCTATATTGAAAAATAGTGTTATTCAGATTGACTGTATCAATTGCCCCCTATGATTAAATCATTTCATTGAATGGCAGCTCGGACATCTGTACCCCTGAGTTACAGCTTGAACAGATGGCTGAGCTTTTTAAGTGACTTTTAAAGATTTTAATACTTTCAACCCCAGAGATTTTGTTTACACAGCTGGGCAATGGAATTCCAGTATGAATCTGCCTGCCTTGATTTCTGCCTCCACCCTGACTCAGAAGGTGGCTGCTCCAACTTCAGCCCCTCCAGGCTCTATGGGGTGAGAATACGATGGGTGAGCATGGCCACTCAATAGGTGGGATCATAATGTCAAGAAGTGGCCCGACTCCTGATTCCCAGCTCAAAGGGGAAAATCTGGCTCTATTTGTCCTTCTTCTCAGCCCCCTCCCCAGCATCCTACTCCCTTCTTTAGCTGCCTTGACCAAGTCCTGTTGACAAAATCTCACACTTGCCCTTGATTACATCGCCCTAACATTCACCTCAGACTGAAAAATTATTTATTACTGACATGCCACTTCCTACTTCAGAACTTTCTGAAGTTGCAGCCATTTGGCTTTTTGTCAGAAATTTCTATACCTCTTACCTACCCCCACCCCACCCCTCACCCCAGCCCAGTATTCCTAAGTACATGGCGAGGCACATCAAGCAATGGATATATAAATAAACTGACCTCGGGATTCATGGATTCATAGTAGGGATAGTGCTGGAGAGCATCGGCAGACAGTAATGTCGCCAACTGGCACAACAACAGGATAAGTGGCCTATGGGTATTTTGGGTCATAACCTTTATGACCAATATGTCGCAGCATGATATTCCTAGGAGAGTGATTACTTGACTTATTTATACAAGTTTTTACAGGCAAGCTTGACTAATGGCTCAACTACTTCCTGTATTAAAGCTGCTGAATTCATATTAATAAGTCAATGCTTGCCTGATACCTCAGTGAACTTATCCAGGGAGTAGCTGAGTCATACTGAAATGGTACAATCCCTGACCTGTTCTGTTTTAGCTGATCCAAGCTGAAGTGATGGGACCACAATTGGCTTCAATGTTCCTAGGTTAAGAAGGGGAAATGTTTCCAAGGACACCGATCATTATGCAGCCACCACTGATGGAAGAATCCATTTGAACATAGTTCGACTCAGCTGTGAAGCCTCCTGTGGTCAAATAATCTGCTGATTTGTTCTTTCAATGACAGTTATTGGAGCATGATTCAATGGAGTCAATAATTGACTTCAATTGAAATAAAAATTGAAAGAGATATAAAAAGGGCTTCCAACTCATCTGTTTTATTTTATTACAAAAATAAGATCTTGCTCCACTGTCTTCAGGAAGGGAAGGAAGGAAATTGGCAAGAATAAAGAAAAGTGGAATGATTATCACCAGATAAAGTGTGAAGTTATTAAAGAAAACTTTCTTGGTAGATAAGAGATAATATTCATGTATTTCAATGAATCAAGTGAAAGCAAAGATTCTTTGGCATCATGATTATTTTTGTCACTCAGAAATTCACTGAGCATCGCTTGTTAGTGTTACCGATATGACACATGCTGGATAAGAAGACTAAATAGCATACTGGTCAACAAGATTGCACATACATTTTTGCTCTGATATTGTCACTTTATTTTCTGCAGAAAATTTGAAATCCACATAAGTCAAGAAATTAATGGCTAACCATTATACACATTTAGGAATTTATTCTTAATAACAAAATGGAATAGGGCAACAACCTAGACAAGATGATTACAAATTAATGTATTTTTTTAGTAACACTTAAATGATCAGTCATCTTCTCTCTGACAGCTTCAACATCTATACAAGTATAATTTTCTCTGTTGTTGAATATGTGAATTATGTGTGATAAATAAGTCAGATGAGTTGGAAATAATTCAGCAAAATACTTCAAAGTTCTCATCATCCTAAGTATTGTAAGTAAAGAACTTGCACTGATATAGTGCCTTTCTTGACCTCAATACATTCCCAAAGTACTTTAACATTGAAGTAATTTTGACATTTAGTCACTGTTACAATTTGCACAAAGCAAGTTCCCATGGATAGCCATAAAACAAACAACCAAACAATCTGCCTTTGGTTTGTTTAAGGGATAAAATGTTGGCCAGGATACCAAGGGAACTCCCCAGCTCTTCTTCAAATAGTTCATGTGATACTTTACATCCACCTGAGAGAACATACAATACATTGTTAACATCTCATTCAGAATATGTCACCTCTGGCATTGCAATACTTTTTTATTGCTGCACAGGAGTGTAAACTTAGATTAAATCTCTGGAATGGGGCTTAACCCCGCTCCCTTCTGCCTCAGAGCCAAGAGCACTTTCACTGTTGCAAGGTTGATGCTTAAATTTTCAGTTAGTATTTTAGATTTAATAGCATTTGTGGAATTACCTTCACATTTCCATTAAATTAGAAAAAAAACTGTCTTTCTTTTAGAGTATTGTGATGACCCATGCATTTTGGGAAATGCCTGTATTTTCTTTTTGTGCAATGTCTCCTTTAAGTCCAAAGTGAAACTAGGGCATGTTCCAAGAGGATAGTTGGTTTCCTGGTATGACATCATTAAGTTCCAATTCATAACAGCTAGTGCCAAAAAGCCAGATGGATCACAGCAATCAACAATGTTGTCTATGACGAAGTTAGCCAAACAAATTGTAAAACCTATGGACCCATCATAAATGCTACCCCAGGGTCCAGGCTGTACACAGTCCTATAAAGATTTTACTCAAAAAAAAACATGAGGAACTCAAAATTAACATACAACCTTTTAATCAAGGACATGAAGAAACTATATAGACTATGCAAAATGGAAAAGGAGATTTCTTGAGAAGGTTGAAAGAAAGTGAATCAACAAGTGGTAAAATAAACTCTTGTTTGCAAGAGCGTTAGACTTTTAGAATTCATGCAAGTTGAACTTTAAAACCTGATTGTCACATTCAGGTGGTTTTGTTATGGGTGAAACCTTGTAGTGTTTCCTATGTAATATGCTTAATTGTGTAATGGGACCAAGGAGTGGACAGTGTATAAAAAGTTAGCAGTCAAAGTGTTTATAACATTAAAATGTGTTATATTTTGAAACTGTTGTGAAAAAACTCTTACCTCAGGAATGTATTTTTTCCAAGGGGGGAGGGGGGAATGTGTAAAGACTCATGTGCCTTGGAATGTATTTTCATTTTGTGTGATGTACCAATTAAGACTAAGGTATTCTGAAAGATGGGTAATTGACTTCCTGGTTATTACATTATTAGGCTGCAATAAATGCCCATGTGACCTGTGGTTGCCATGGCAATGAAAAATGATGCAAAAAGTAAATATAAAACTAATTACAGTGGTGTTGGGTTCCAGCCTGTCTTGTGACAGGCAGTTCAGAACAGATCCTGTGTTGAAGCATGACTCTGAGAATGGAGCAGGGGCCATGTTAGTGTGTATTTACAGCTGGAAAGGACAGAGAATTGAAGGCAGGGGAAGCAAGATTTTGTGGATTAGACAAGGCCCACTGCTGCTATTTTAGGTTTGCCAGAGCCAACCAGACCATTTGAAAGGATCAGAGAAGGAAATCTCTGGGGATTCTGTGCCATCAGAACTGCCATGATACAAGTGAGAGAGGGTTCATAGATGTGTGCCTTGTCACTGTCTGGAAACATTGGATGGAATACAGCTGCTGGTGAATATGACTCAAGGGCCAAAATGATTGGGAAGTGAGAGATCCTACCTAGCAGAGGCCAAGTTGGAAAGAATGGTAGATTGCATATGGTGTCATATTTGCGCAGGAAGTAATGTGTGTGCTTGTAACTAAATAAGGTACATCTTTGTTGTATCCCCTATTTAAAGCGAAATTTACCTCTGAATTTGAAATATCATTTGCCTGTTAATTAATGTTTGAGTTATTTTGATTTTATTTGGCTTGTTGTGGTAAAAATTTTAAAAAGTGAAATTTTGACCATTGGTTTTCTTTCTGTTGGCAGTGTAGGGACTCCTTTCTTTTAAAAACAGTTATCAATCTCGATGGGGATCATAACAGTATGAAAATCTATTACATTAATTTGGTATTGTTGTACAAGGTTACCCATACAATCATGGACAGATTATTAGAAGTAGGATCATTATTAATTTAAGGGGCCACCGAATTCTACACATTGAAAAGGTGTAGTTCCAGATTCTAGGGAGCAATGCTGTGAAAGAATTAGGATGAAATTATTTCACAAAAATTGCTTTATATTTGAAGTTGTAATGTCAGGATATGGTGATTACTTTGGTCATTGTGTACAAGACATTATTAGTCAGTAATGATAGGATTTCATGACAATGAAAAGGGTTTGCTCATCTGTTGATAATTTATTGAAACTGCTGAAGATGTTTTGCTGCACTTGTCCAACATAATGGTTTGTTCCACTACAAACCTTGTTTCCATTTTAAGTGCCAGTGAAATGACAATCAAGAGGAGTCCTTTGTTTCTGGGTTTTAGATCATGCTCTAAGGCGTTGACTATTTCCACAGATGAATCCTGCCTCCCTGTAGTTCAGAGTGTGCTTTAATGTGCCTGGGGTCTATGTAAGAAGGCCAATTCCCAGCATAACCAGGCAGGTGGACAGTTAAGTCTGTACTGAATTGTGAAAATGGATGTCTTTTTAAATATTTTAATGGGATATTGTGTTATTCTGTGAAGAAGGCTGTGTGTGTGCAAATGATTTAATTAAACTGGGGAAAGTTTACTAGAGACAGATTGTCTGGGAGGTTAATACATGAAATGATAAAGTCATTAGGTGTGTATTTGTAGTGAGATATAGTGGGTTTGAGGTACAAGATCAGGGGGAAGGTGGGGGTGGGTTCTAATGTGCTACGGGCTAAAGGTTTGACTAGCTGAGTGGGAGAGACAAGGCAGAGGCAAGTGAAGTGGCTGGAAGGCAAAATGTTGACTGGGGGGAAGACAGGGGAATGTTGAATGCAGACACATGACTGGAGTGGGGTTAAGATTGGAAGTAAAGAAATCTTGCGGCCAATACTAAAGAGAGTCAAGGGCCGCAGTCCCAAGGGAGTTCCAGGCAGAATGGCAAGACAGCCGACTAAAGAAGTGTTAAGTCATGATTTTAGCTTGGAAAGATTGTCCTTGTCCCTGTCCAGGAAGGGGGAGTGCATGTCAGTCCACTGTTAATAGCGCCCAGTATCTTGTGTGGAGGGTGTGCTCAGCACTTCACACATGGTGGTCCGGTGGGTTCCTGGCATCTGCAACCTGTAAATTGGGATAGGTAGTGTAGAGGTGGACACTCAGTGGTCTCCTGGGGGTGGGTCCCTATATGTGGCAGTACAGTAGGCCTCAAGAGGGAGGGGTAAGGTCTACATGGGACATAGGAACAAACAGCTCAGGGGGTAACACAGGGAGATCAACCACTCTAACAATGTGATCCAGAATTACAGAAGGAGGACTGAGAGTAATAGGAGGGAGGGAAACCTGAACATTATGCTCTGCCAGGATGATAGGGAGATTTCCACAGTCACACAGAGAGGGTCAAATCTGGTCTGGTATTAAAAGCTGAGGACCACCATCTTGGAACCTGAAGCAATGGAGCTGTGGAGAATGAAACTAAAAACAATGCTGCTGGGGGGTTGTTGGGGTGAGGGGTGGGGGGCGGCGGGGGTGGTGCGGCTGCTATTAGGGCTTCTGAGAGGAGTGCCTCACAGCACTGAGGGCTGATTAAAGGGGCACCCATCTGAAACCTGTATTCTTAGATCAGGAGGAATGCACAGCTGAGACATGTTAAGGAGCATCACTGTTAAAACAGAGGCAATAATGAGCTGTCGATGTAAAATGCATTCATGCAGGATTAATTCCAATTAGTTCCAATTATTGATCTCAGTGCAGCAATCAACTGTGCAACAATCGTGGTTATTCCCCTCTGTGATAGTGATTCCAAAAACATGTGGGCACCTGGACAAGCAGATGGAGCCACCTCAGAACCTCAATGCTATCAGGTTCAGAGATGGGATTCCCAGGCCCCCCAAAAAGAATCTCATGTCCTCAAAGAACATCTGCCCTCAGGAGTATTACAAAGGATGTAGTCGTTCAGTACACTGAATTAGTAATGTGTAAACTGGAATAAGTGCTGGTCATCCAAGTGCCTGACCAAGTCCATTTCGTAGAAGTAGGTGCACTGAGATGGGGCAAGGGGGAGGGGAGGGTGGGATTTGGGGGAGGGGAAGGATTCTATGACACTGAGAGAATTCATAGCCATGGCCAGAATTGCACTGGTCAATAGGCGTCCATACTGTCGGCAAGCCCTTAAAACCACAGTCACTCACTAGTCAGTGACAGAAAAAGAACCTTTGGAGACTGCTGGTAGATCATGTTTTTTTTATTTAATTGGTCCAACAGAGAGGAGAACATGAAGAAAATGAAAGCTGCATTTAATGTTGCCTGCAGCATCACAAGGCAAACAGGAGCACGCCCGACCTCTGAGTGTGGCCTTTTAGATTACAGACCCTCAGGAATGACAGAGAGCGCGTGGAGGTAAAGAAGAGGTTCCCCCTTCTCCATGCACATCTACGTCTCTCCTTGTACAATACACTTTCACCTTTCCACAATGCAGACAAGTCAGGAGACTGCATGAGCCCCCACCTTACATAGCCAAGAATGAACATCATTTGTACCTGCAACGCGTGTCAGCAAGGTGTCTCTCACAAGAACTTTTTACAAAGTGGATGACGCATCACTGATGTCAGAGAAGAATTGAAGAGGGACATACTTGTTGAAAAAAGAGACATACTATTGAAGCGTTTTATCCTGCTCTCATCGGGACAATTTGCAAGAATACCAAATTGTAAAGTGAACAACAATTTATACTGCATGAGAAGAGAATGCTGCTGGGTTGTTGATTGAATCCACAGCTACATGTAAGAATTTTTTTACACACTTTGATCGTCTCTATTCTCCATTCAAATTCACCTTTAAAATGGAGCAGTCAAATAAGCTCCCTTTCCTTAACTTGTTAGTTGAGAAATCCGCCTGTGGGATTTCTACTATCATCTACCAAAAGCCTACCTTCTCTGGTCAATATATGCATTGGGATTCCTACTATGAGATTGGCCTTATCAACAACCTTGTAAACAGGGCCAAGCCACTTGCTCACCGTGCATGCTTGATGCTGAAATAGAGTGCATTAAAGTCATCCTGTGAGATAATGGCTACTCTGATCAGGTCATTGCTCATTGTATATTAGGCAAACTCATGAATGGGGCTTAAGCCACCACTTTTGGTCCTGCAAAGTGCCCAGTCTACCTCTGATTACCCTGGAAGGGTAAGGTATCTCAAATTTTGAGCAACAAGTGAAGCCAGCAGTTTCATGCTGCTACAATGCAGGAGCAACTCAGGTGGTGTTTGCCACTAACAGAATGCTACCATCAAGTCAAAATGGCTTTCTGCCTACCACACGAATGTGTAATATGGTAGATGAATTTCAGTGCCGGTGCATTGCTAGGTATGTAGGCCGTACATACCAAGGACTTGGCAGATCATATCAAACAGCATGTTCCTTCAGCTGTTCACAACAGGCAAAGTACTGACTGTGCCCTGTGCATGACTGTGCTTGCAAAAGTCAAAATATAGTATCCAACATTGGATGTGATTCCGCAATTGGACAACATTTGCTAAAAATTCCTGAGTGTGCTAGGAATTACACTGACAACCAATTTTAGATTATCAGTCATGCTCGCTGTGTGGCTCATTTTGCATGCTAGAAGCTACATTTATTAACACATAGGTCCCTGCCCTTTGCAGACAGAAGGAACATGTACACACATTACACCTTTTTGAACTAAACAAAATAGGTGACAGCTATTTCCTGGTTCATTCCCCAGGGTAATGCCTTGACCAATCAGAGTCAACCTGCCTGGTTTGAATCTAAACAAAGCTTGGAAGTTAATTGTCAATTATCAGTTAACTGGTGTATTCTCCATGTAACGCCTCTACCAATCAGAGTCCACTTGCCAACTAATCAGCACTCTTTTATCATGCTGTATAAATTGTTGTTCCTTTTACAGTTTGGTATTCTTGCTAATTGCCTTGATGAGTTCAAGACAAAAAATTTTAACAGCATGTGTCTTTTTTTCAGAAATAATCAAGATAAATTGATGAAATCTAAACAGCTATTGGAAGTTTATCTATTCTGTGCTTGATAGGTGGGGCTACAAGCACCTTCAGTACAGATGTGTGATTGTTACGAAGTAGAGCTAGTTTTGGTGAGTTGTATTAGTATTTGTAGGTGTTAGGAGTCAGTTCTAGATATAAAGTTGTGCTTGATTCGTATTTCTGTATCTCTATGTTCAGAAAGGTCAAATTGACTTTTAGTTTCACTTTAAAAAGGGTGCTTGCATTTCTAATGGGAGCTATGACTTAAGGAGTTAAGTAAACAAACAAGAGAGGAAGAATTGGGCTGTTGCTTAGCAACAGGGTCCAGAAAGGCAGGTCCCTAACACAGACACTCAGAAAAACTAAAGAAACAGCAGTTTTAAGTTCAGTTTGAAGCCAAGGCACCAAGGGTCCCAAGGCCAAATGGGTGAGACAGAGACAGAGGAAAGTCCAAAGAAGACCTCTAATCACAGAAAGGACAGGGACATAGAAAAGGTCATGCTAGTTGGAGGTAAGAGTGAGAAGCAGACAGATAAACTCCAAGCCTCATATCTAAAGGGACAAAAGCTGCAGAAAGCAAATTGAAAGCAGCTTTCAAGAGGCAAGAATGTCCAAAGAGACAACTGAAGGTCTGTAACTCTTTGCTATAAACATGTGAAGCAGTGGTAATGTTGATGACTGAGTCAGTGACAGAGAGAGAGTGTGTGGAAGACAGCTTGAATGCATGTGGTGACCCAGGGAAGAGGAACATCAGAAGGAGCGTTCAAAACCCTGGAGGTGAACCCTTGCAGAAGGCATCTAAGAGAAAGCATTGGTTTGGGAGAATATTCCAAGGTGAGGTCTTGATGAGCGGAGATTGGAAACCCTCGTGTGAAAAATGGAATTCAGTGAGACTGGTTGATTCACGGTGTGACAAGTGCCTGGAGGGCATTGAGGAGAGATCCATAGCATTTGGTTGAGGTGGCGACTGTCACTTAGTTTCAGAGTGTGGTGTGTCTGACCACAGGGTGTCAATCGGTTTACATGGACTGTGTATTTACTGTGAACATTAAAGTATAAGATAGCTTTTGTAGCTCGTGTTATCTTTACAAATTTGTATATATCTGTAACGGTTTGGTTATGGGTGAAAGAGT
The DNA here is from genome assembly GCF_017639515.1 of Carcharodon carcharias. Taxonomy (NCBI): domain Eukaryota; kingdom Metazoa; phylum Chordata; class Chondrichthyes; order Lamniformes; family Lamnidae; genus Carcharodon; species Carcharodon carcharias. The sequence continues at coordinate 106,365,953 of NC_054477.1, forward strand.
AATGCAATATAGTTCTTCTTTTCTTGTTAAATAAATGTTTTATTCTTTTGTTAAAAGTTCATTAGCTGACACCAGTGACTCTGTTCACAAGCCCTTCTCCATCTATCTAGACAAAAAAATAAATGGTAGGATCTATCAAGCTGGGTTCCACCCTGGGATCAGGCTTTTCCAGGGGTAATCTCAGCTGGAAAGGTAACAATGATACATGCTGTTGCCGGGTGTTCCATTGCGGAAAGCGATTGCTCACTGCTCAGCCATTGTAACTAAACTTTCAGCATTAAGTGCTGGTGAAGTGACTCATTAATGGATTAACAAATAAGTGCAATAATGCTCTATACCTACGTTGTGACTGTTCAGAATTTCATGGCCAGTAATGGTATATCCTGCAGGACGTACTATATAAAAGACAACATAAGCAATTTAAACTGGGAACAGATTCTCTGCCTCAGTTTGCATGGTAACAGTTATTTTTTGGTATAAATTGGTATTGAAAGTGAGCTATTTAGAACTATTAGTCACACAAGGGAATGGTTTTAAATTATCAAATGTAGTGCTGTTGAGCTCCATTCCATAATTTCTCTGGAGCACCAATTATATTTGAACTCCTGTGTACACAGAAGTGTAAGACTAATGCTAACTGAGGGGAAGATGGTGTCATAGTGGTAACATCACTGGAATAGTAATCTGGCAAACCCAGATTAATCCTCTGGGGACATAGGTTCAAATCCCTGGTTTCAATTGCAGCTGGTGGAACTTAAGTTGAATGAATAAAATTTGGAATTGAAACCTAGTCTTGGCAATGGTGTCCACAAAACTATTATTGATTGTCACAAAAATCCATATGATTCATTCATGCCTTTAGGAAAGGAAATCCGCTGGCCTATGTGTGACTCCAGACCCATAGCAATGTGTTTGACTCGAACTTCCCTTTGAAGTAGCCCAGCAAACCATTCAGTTGTTAATCACCATCTTCTCAAGAGCAATTAAGAATAGGCAATAAATGTGGATCTTGTAAATGATGCCCACATCCTGTGAATGAACAAAAATATGTACTGTACTATATTTGTGTTTTACTGCAGTAAATGTATTGATTAAAAAATTATGCATCCTTTCTTTCTCCTTCTCTCTCATTTATGATGGAATTCATCCCCTGGGCTCTTAGTGACTCGGATTCTTTCCTCCAGTTGCAATGCTTTATAGCTTTTAGATAAAAGTTATTTCTGTTAATACTGCAACACCTTACTGAAAGGAACAGTGCACAAAATATGATTCCAGTCATGCGTATAGCAAAGAAATTAAATGATGCTACTGCACTTGTGGTCCCGATCCAAGTCTTCAGAGTGGAATTAGCTCTAACTTTAGCACAGAGCAAAACCATTTCTTGGAGTGTCTATGTAGGTATTTTTAAACTCTTATTGATTTCCATGTTTACATGGGGTTTACACACTAGAGTCATGTACAGTTAAAATATTATCCATAAGTTGCACACCTGTGCATTGGTTAGATTGAGCTGGGAATATAGCTAGAAGCCAAATTTATTTTCTGTTTTACTACTCAATCTTGGGAAAAATTCTCATGGAATAAAAATGGAAAATTGGATAAGAACACATTTAACCAGATATTATCCGTCTTTGTAACTGTATTTTCTGACATCAGAATTATTGGTTCCAATAAAGGTGAGTGTATTTAAATGCTTTTGTAATGAGGTGAGAAATTTCCATTTCTGCCATGAGGCCCTTGTTTCACTTTCAATGTAACTAAGTTTATGTAAAAAAAAAAGCCATCCAGTGTTGCTAGGAGCAGTGAAAAGTGGAAATAAATTTGCTGGGCATTGCAGCCTTTGATTTCTTTGTAGCTGCCCTCCCCCCACAAAAACACAAAGGCTAAATCCTTCTTTGCTGTGTTGATGTCATTTGGGTGAATGCAGCAAGTGGGGAGGTAGGTGTAAGGGAAGGAGTTTGGAAGGGGGAAGAAGTTTGGAGGGGGGAAGGTGTCCGGGGAGACAAAGGTGTCTTGGAGGAAGAAAGGGTAAGTGTGGATGAGGGGATTCAGGAGCAAAGGTATCTGGGTGGAGGATGGAGTAAGGATGGAGCAGGAAGCAAAGGGAGGGCTGTCCAGGTGAACATGCAAGGGAGGGGTCTGTGGAATTAATGACTGCCTCCTGGGAACAAACTGAGGGTGGGTGTGATAGGAGGGGATGGTGAGTATGAGGGGGGGCAGAGGGAGCCAGAAGGTTGGGAGGTGAGAGTGTGTCAGTAACGGTAGAAGGGATGTGAGGGTGGTTGTTGGGGACTCTGAGGCAGACATGGACCCTGGGAGTGGGAAGGAGGAGGAAGTCAATGTGGATGGTGGAGTTCTTGGGAAGGTAGAGAACATACACATTCACCTGGACATCTCAGAGGCTGTCCTCTCCCTCCAAGTCCCCTTTGCCTGTGACCTCCTCAATCTCATCATTTGTCACTGCAGAGGGAGCAGCCGGCCCACAGGAGAACAGCTAAAGCAAGCCGGGCCCTCAAGGCCCCAGGTCTCCAGAGGACGCAAGCTGAAGTATTCAGAGATAACAGGGCCAAATATTGCCCAGTTTATCTCCACCCTTGCTGCGGATATCAGGGCAGCACCTGGAAGAAGTGTTAGGCCTAGAAAAGTTAGTGAATTCTGATCACAAATGGTTGCATGATTGAACATGTTTTGTCACTTTATAATCTGAAAATATATTCACTTTCACTGAATAAAGTGTAATGTTGTCTTTCAGCTTCATTAAAATGCTTTGCGAGTTCCTCCCACTGCATTCCCCCCACTCTGCCCCACTCACAGTCCAGCTGCACGTAACCAGAACACAAGTGATTCTGGAGAGAGAAGTGTGTGCATGGCAGGGCTTTTCGGAGCCTCATGCAAGGACTCTTCCATGCACGTGGACCCTTCATCCATCATGGTCACCTTATTGTCCTGAGCATTTTGAATACTGCCATTTGGGGTTCAATTTCAGTTCTCCATCTGAGCCGACCTGCAATTCCACCCACACTGATCACACTCCCATGCAGCACCTGTGCCCGTCCAACACGAGGTTCTGCTCACTTTCGATCTCAACAACCATGTTAGAAGTGAAGCTTTGGATCAAATCCCCCCCATCCTTTCTCCTCTCCCAGTCACCCATGTCCATTTCCCCCATCACTGTCAACCTCCCTGGCATCATCTTCACCTACCCACCATTACCTATCAACCTGAACCTGTGTTCTGCTAGACCAGGGTCTCCTTGGCATCTGCCTTCCTTCCCATGGAGACCTCCATACACACATATGTGGGCACCACTTCATCAGAAAGCAGATAGGCACACTCCTTTGGCTCACATGTCACTCTGTTGAGGGCTTCCAACAGTTCTGCATGAAGTTCCCCTGCCTTCTGCTGTCTCTCCACAATGAGCTGGAAGGCTGAATCCAGAGGCTTGTCATCCGACTCAGACCTCACAGGTGCTTCATCCCCAGCAATCCTCCGAGTGCCGGGGAGCTCAGCTGAACCTGCCTCCTCTTGTTGTGGAAACGTGTCCGTGCAGTGAGCAGCAGGTTGTGAACCTGAGCCTGCTCTAGATTTAGGTCCCACCAAGATGTGTGTCTCTGTACTGGTGGAGGGTGTGGGTAAGCACCCTGACTGGGTCTTCCAGGCTGCTTATTTCCAGCTTTTCAATGGAGGAGGCGTCCTCTTTGCTGGAGGTGAGGACCGGGATGGAGCTGAGGGACTGGCTGGCTGAAGGTGTCGGTTGCTTGGCAGAGCTCCCTGTGGACCAACGTAGAGGTATCTAGTGCATGGCAGCAGAGTCAAAAGCAGGAGGGAGAACACTCATAGTTACACTGAGAGATGGATGATGTGGTGCAGGATTCTCACATGGGTGATGGTGCCGACCTCACCGTCACCACAGGCACAGTCCACGTCCTCACCAGTAAGTATGATGGCATGCTCCTCAAAATGAATGAGTGGCCTAATGTGGGCCACTCCACGCCCAGTCTGGGACGTTTCCCTGCTGTGAGCCAGCTTCTCCTGCATGAAAACAGATGGAGAGATTGAGCACATGGCACTGCATGGAATATTTGTCTGGTGAGTGAAAGCATGGGCGGGATGAGGACGCGAGCTCCAGACGATATGAGCCTGATAGAGATATGATAGTGTGTGTGAGAGTTAGTGGTGTTATCTCTTGAGGTGTGAGATCCCTGTGGGTTTGTGAGTGTGAGCTGAGAGTGATGAGTTTTTTTGACTTACTCTGGCGAAACAGATGAGAGCATTCATCTGTTCCTGCACTGGATGACTGACCACCTCTGTGCTCCGGTTGTGCTGACCATCACTGCCACCACCTTCCAGACTGGATTGGTGACTCTGGAGGACCTCCTGGAGCCAAAGCCAGGGTAGAAGACATCGCGGCCACCTTCCACTGTGTGCAGTAGGCACTCCTGCCATCTTCTTTGCTTTCGGGACCATCTGTCGCCTGGAGCAGTCCTGGTCTGAAGACATTGGGGAGAATTTTCTCCTCATTGGCGGGGGTGGGCTGAACGGGATTGGGTGCGGGCTGAAGCACAATTAAGGCCCGCCAAACATGACGTGCACTCAGAAGCGCTGACCGTCCCCTGTGCAGGCGGGGGGGAGGAGGCTGAAGCGGGGCCTGTGCTTTCTCGCGCATGCGCACAAAAGAATACAGAAATCTCCCTGAGGCACGGAGCTGCCTCAGGGCATTTAATTTCATTATGAAAAATTTAAATAAAGAGGAAAAAAAATTACAGACATGTCCCCTCATGTCAATGAATTTTAATAAAAAAATTTATTTGATTTATAAATCCTTCATGAAACTTCATCCCACCCATGGATGAGGTCTCATGATAGATGCGCCTTAAGGTTGGACGGGCAATTCCGTTAATTATTTAAATTAGTTTTTAGATGGCCTTAATAGGCCTTTGACAGTTTGGAGGGTGCGCAGCTAACTCTGGTGCGCGCCCGCCGAACTGAAGATCAGAATGACGTGTGGTGACATCGGGATGCACGTCCTACATCACCACGCATCATTTTATGCATCAGTGAGCAGGGCCCATTCCCGCATGCCAATCAGAAGATTTAGGCCAGGAAGTAGACTGCACGCCAGTGTGCTTTAAGTATGGCGCCCAAAGCGAGGAAGTGCTGAAGTCACGGTGTCATGGGCAAATCCGAGCCCGCCTGCCAGCGATCTGGAGTGTTTTCCGTGAATGCATTATTAATAAGGCGGGACACACTGGGAATAGGATGATACAGTACAAAAACCCGCCATTGTGGCTGGCGGGTAAAACAACTATTTTCATGGCCGCTACCACACTGTGCAAACTTGGGATGATTCCGCCCTATATGGGCCTGAAGCAAGTCATTTGCATACAATCTGAGGCTTATAGTGAGATACATATAGCTCAGACTGCAAGTGAAGACACACTTACAGGTGAAGGCTGGAGCATTAAGTGCCTCATGGATCTTCAGTTACATTCATGGTAAACTCTTGAAGCTCTTTAACATGCTTGGGGGTGAGGTGCAATGTTAAGCGACAAACGTGTTCAGCAATTGATATGTCGGACTCCTTCTTGCCTGACCTGATAAGATCATTAAACAGCTTGTGCAGCTTTATAGCTGAGAGGTTTGCACTTACTCCCAAGGCCTACTTGTTCCATTGTGCCTGAACTGTTCCCTTTGCTAATTTCCTTCTTGTTCACTAAAATGAAAGGCTTTCCTCATCTGAATTTCAAAGCACTTCAGCAAAAGCCTCAGTAAATTTGAGAGGTTGATTTATCATCCACACTATTCCATTTGAATTAATTTTCAACCAACCAGAGAACATTTTGGAAAAATGTGGCTATAACATCAAGCATGCAAGCTGGAATTCTGGAGGCACGGAATAATATGTAAATATGGCATTTATAAAATTATATAAATTATTTAAAAAATTTTAAAAATACAATTAAGATAAAAGGAATGCAAGGTTAAAGTAATTAAAATGGGAGAGAGAGAAGACAGTGCAGGAAAAAGGAAAGAAGTAGTGCATGACATTTTAGCTCTTGAATTTCTGAGGGGATTTTGCTAATCTCCCACTGTAACACGAACAGAAGACTGGTATAATCCACAATCAATAGCCCCAGGTTTTTGTGGCCTTCCTTAATAGCTTCTCTATGTGTGAGACTGTGGATCATTAGCACTCACCTTGCCTTTGAGTGAGAGGATTGTGGGTTCAAATCTTCCTCCAGAGAAATCTAGGCTAACGCTTCAGTGTAGTCATGAGGAAGTGCTGCATTGGTAGTGCTACCTTCCAGGTTGATGTTATTCTGTAATCACATTACAGTTGATAATGGTCTTAAAAATGAATTGGATTCATAATTTTTGCTTTATTTTATATATATTTATGTTTGGTGTTGGAAAGCTGTGTCTGCTTGTGATCACTTCAGGCAGTGTAGGCGCTAATTGTAAAAACAAACTTTGCACTAGCAGAACTGAAAAGACTGTGGGTAGACTAAGTGGCACCGATGAATGTTTCCTTAAGTGCGCCAGAGGAAGCAAACTGTTGTATTGTTGTGACTGTTGGCTGTAATGAGACAGGAAGAGACAAATTGATGAAACCTAAACAGCCATCAAATAGAATGAATTGTTTCATGAATGTCTTTCTTCTTAATCATTTGATTGACAGTTGTAACCAAAGTCACATTTTGGTCTTATAAATAAGGACAGTTTATAGCTAAACTTTGAGAGCAATCTGGAAGAAGGAAGCTGGCGGCTATAGTCATGGTAGAACTTTGAATAGTGGCTCCTAGTTTTGGTAGCTGCCCTTAGTCTCATTGCAATAAGTGCCCATTTGGTTCAAAAATGGCATCTGCATTGCACATGCCCACTTCAGGCACAGCTCACACCGGATGCTGTTTTGATAAGGTCAAAGGTGTCAGGAGCATGCATGAGAAGTATACAGAATAGGCAGATCTTAATATAAAAGCAAAATATTGCAGATGCTGGAAATCAGAAGTAAGAAGAAAAAATGCTGGAAAAACTAGCAGGTCAGGCAGCATCTGTGGAGAGAAACAGAGTTATCGTTCTAATGTCAGAACTGTTCTGATGAAAGTTCATCGACCTGAAACGTTAACTCTGCTTCTCTCCACAGATGCTGCCAGACCTGCTGAGTTTTTCTAGCATTTTTTCTTCTTATTTAAGATGGATTGTAATGTCAATCAGAGTCTAAGGCTGATCTAAACCCAGCGGTGCCACTTTATGACTCCTTCAACTATCACTTTATCTCAAAAGGGCTAAAACCAGTTGATGCATTAGGATTGTTTCTAATAGCAAATAGCAAAAATGGAATTCCTGTATCCCAATCCCATGCATAATCTTGACAGTAAACTGTCATCATGGTTTTTAAAGTTTGATGCCATCTTTCCAAAGCTTCTTGTGTCTCCGACTGATAAGCTGTTGATTTAAACTATTTTATCCCCAAACTGTTCATTACTTCCTTAAACAGCTGCGAGATGAAATTTGACACCTGATCTGACTGTATTTCTTTAGGTAAACCATATTTTGTAAAAAATTTAATTCACTCCTCCACAATCTTCTTAGTTGTAATGTTTCTTAAAGGTATCGCTTTAGGAAGACATATCCATTATTGTGAGTAAAAACTGATTTCCACTTTTAGTTTTAGGGAGGGGTCCTACACAATCAATCATGATCCTAGTAAAAAGGTTCTTCAAATACTGGTATTGTGCTTAAAGGCACAGGCTTAATCACTGCTTGTGGTTTTCCTGTTATTTGACATGTATAACAGGTTCTACAGAATCTGACTGCATCCCTATGCACTGACGTCATGTGCCCCACTTTATTGCAATGAAACACCTCTATTTTTGAATATCACTTCTACCTTCAGCACCTTCCTTTTAAATCTGAGAAAAAAAACTTCCTGGGAGCTTCCAGCTACTCCTTCTCTTCCCTGACTACCTATCTTCCTTTCACATTCCCACTTTTTAATCCTTTTCCAATCCGAAAGGCTGTCGTAAAAAGGTTTAGCTCTATGAATTGCCTCATAATCATCAGTAATCTCTGCTGCTTGTCTGACAGAATCAACCCTCTGTTCCTCCACATGAGTTATCAGAACCGATGGGATTGAATCTTTAAATTCTTCCAAAAGAGTTACTTCCTTAAGAAGTAATAGGTTGTCCCTATTTTCAACACCCATATCCATTGGTCAAAATTACTTTCTCTCTCTCTCTCTCTCCCCCTCCCTCCCTCTCTCTCACCCCCCCTCTCTCTCTCTCCCCCCTCCCTCTCCCTCTCCCTCATCATCACCACCACCAACACCAACTGTCGAGAGGTTTTTATATCATGAGACATTTATTAATTCACTCAAGCTAAATACATTCACATGGCTAGAAAATCACTACTATCATAACTTTTAACACATTCCCCAACTAATCATGACTGAGGCGACAGTAACCCATAGACTTTAAGGAGATACCAGGCAAAGCATTTTCACCTTATAAATTCAAAATGACTTTCCTTTCACTTTGGTTGCTGTGCAGACAGTTGTAGGCTGACAGTTGCTTTGATTTTCATGCCTCTGCCCTGCACTCACAAAATTGCTCTCTGTTATATCCAGCACATCTCTTTGAATGTAAACTCTCATTGTTTCACCCCTTTGAACTCCACCTCTTCTAACAAAACTCCTTTTCATATTACCAATCTTATTCATAATATAAACATTGCTTGGTCTCTGCTAGCTAGGTTCCAGATTTCAATCCCCTTCCTGAATGCTCCATTCAGTAAAATGCACATCTGCCTCTACTTCTTTTGTTACACCTCAAAACTTGTACACATCAAAGCACCCAGACTAGCTGGCTTTAATCCAATTAAGACACACCCACAGACTAAACCTCTATCTTAAAAAAAATTGCAACGGTATTATATACATTAATAGCTTCATGACAATCTTTCTCTTCATCAATTTGATTCGTTCATAGATGAGGCATTACATAATACTTCACTCGCTGCAGCAGTAGAAGTTTGTTGACCCTCTATAGTTGCACAGATCTTCACAGGAGCTCAATGAGCTTCATTCTTTCAAGCAAGAGCAGCCAGCAGTCCAACCTTTCCCCAAAATACTGAGAAGGAAAGAAAAAAGAGAAGAAAAGTGAAATCACTATTCACCGTCATTTTACTGTGGGCCAGAAGCAGAAATCTCTGAAGAGGTTGACACCTTCCAAGGAGAATATTCTGAAGAACATACATCCCCAAAGAGAACCGAGAACACAGACAGAACAAGAGACTACATCACCGGCACAAGAGACTGTGAGAGGAAGGTTTAAAGGAATGTGTGTACAATAATATGGGATAAAGATGCAGAGTAAAGGGTTAACTACTGATAGCCACTGAGCATGTGCATAAGCAGCTATGTCACAGTGATGTCACTCACTGAGAGGAGATGAGTGTGAAGCATCTCAGAGACAGCTCTGGCTATGTATTGGTCTTATTTAACCTTTGTAAATAGTTAGCATGTAAATAAATGTTTTTGAACAAAAGACTATTGCCTCCAGCAAGATCTCATCTACAGTAAGAAATCAATGAATCCCAAGATAAACCCACAATAACAGAGTGCAAGATGCAATTGACTGCACACACACATGGCTTTGTGGATCCTACATCTGAATGCAGAGGTGTACCGCAACTGAAGAGGGTTCACTCTCAGAATGTGAAGTTGCTGTGCTGCCATGCTCAGCACAGTATGCAGGTGAATTTCTGATACCCTGGTATTTACTTCTAAATGGATTATTCCAGTGCGCACCTGGTTAGTCTCTCACATTCAATTTAAAACCTGATTTCTGAATTTAGCAGTATATAGTGTTTCACTGATTGCCTCAAGCTAAACTAGGAATTAGCTGAAATGCCAGAAAATAAGACACAAAAGATCCCATGGCCCAATGCAAAGTTCATCCCTCAACCAACATCACTAAAAATAGATTATCTAGATTTTATTACTCTGATGTTTGTGGGACCCTGCTGAGGGCAATTGGCTACCATGTTCCATACAACAGTAACTACAAATGGAACATTCCCTTCTAAGTTTGGTGACGGGGGCGGGAGGGTGAGTTGGCTGAACACAAATGGCTTTGCACTGTTCAGCTCATCACTTATGTATCTGTGTCAAGCACAGTGAATCTCACAATGGTGCAGGCAGGAAGTTGTCTTCCCTGCCGCTACCTCTGGGTCGAAGATTTGGGCACCTTATTTAAAGTGCACCAGGTCAGAAATTCAGTCGCTGCTGGCCAGGAGCTCTGGGTTACTCCAGGATGCCATAGAAACGCAAACAGCTTGCAGTCCCATGGTCCAGTGAAGTCTCCCTGGAGACTCTCCTCCAGGCTGTCCAATAAAGGTGGGAGGTGCTGATTCCCCAGGATGGCAGCAGAAGGCTCTATCGCCTGACCATGACAGCCAGGGCAGAGATTGCAGCGGAGGTTAATGCCCATTTAGTCCAGCGCATAGATGTCCAGCAGTGCAGGAAGATGAATGACCTGCTGTGCACCACCAGGGTAGGTGCACTGCCTACTCACTGCAAACTGACACTCATAAGGACATCAGGCAGTCTAAGTGTGCAAGACAGGAGTTTGGGGTGCAGCGCTCACTGCATATAGGACACCATCACTGAATGCGTGCCAGCCATTTCATACTCTCAATCTCATATCAGCTTCAAGACATCCTGCTTCTTAATCACTGACTGGGGAGGACTAATCAGCTGCCATAAGCATGCATGCTCCTGACCTGCTCATGCACCATTTGGGATGGCAATCAATCCCTCTGTCTTTCTGCAGGAGAAGACACCCACAACAAGCCCCAATGCTCTCATCGGAAGTGGAATTCTGGACCTTTGCGTCCTCACCCTATTTGAGGAGCAGGCTGCCGAGATAGCTGGGCAGGAGTAGGACTATGTCTGTGCTGATGGTGAGACAGGACTCCCCCAGAAAGCCTGTGAGGTTACGTCCAGTCTGCAGATGTCAGCTGTGCACACTGAGAGATTTATTTATTTTATTTTATTCATGGCTAATCACTAAGTCTTTCCTTTCTCCATTCAATGTATCAGCCACCAATCCAATAAGGCAGACCAACAATCCAGAGCAGCCATAGCCTCAGCCCGCACTCCACCTCGGAGGAGGCTGCCTTAGAAGTCTCAGAGGATGTGCCATCACAGCATTCACCTGTACCCTCCATCAGCACAGGTACATGCGCCTTGGAGGGTGCATATTCTAGAGTAGGCTCGGGGCCACAACATCTTGAGCACATCACTGAAATGAGCCCACAGCTAGCAGAGGAAGTGACAGCCGAATTCTCTGAGGGCTGCTGGAGAACAGGGCCCTACTTAGCCTCTTGCAGATGATGACCCTCTGGACTCGGCCCTAAGAGACATTTTGGAGAGGCAAAGACAGGGAGGGGGATATGAGGCAGAGATGCCAGAGGCCACGAGCAGGCTGGACCGAAGGCTGGAGGAGTTCATCCATGTTCTGTCTGATTTCATGGCTCTGGCATGTGAGTGCTTGTCTGCCTCCATGTAAAAGGTGGTGGTTGCCTTGGAAACCTAGGTTCAGCAGAACACACAATGGTTGCCAGATATGTGCTCAGCCCTGTATTCCATTGCTCTAGCCATGGATGCAGTGCAGCAGTAGCTAGGTAAATGGGGGATGGGACACCTCAACCTCCCACCAAGTGTCCTTTCTCCTTAGGAAGCCAGGGAGGTGCCAACTGGCACCCAAAGGGAGGAGAAGCGTCAGCCAGTTGTCCTGGGGGCTTCAGTCCAGGACACTCCAAGGGTGCCCTGCCATTCTACCTCCCCTCTACCAGTGACCCATCACCTCCAGCAGGTCAGACTGAGGAGGGCACACCTGCACCTAAGCAGGAGACACTTATCAGGCCAAGGCCCTCTCGGCCTCAGGCCACCAGAGGACATCCGCCAAAATCCTCACAGTCAACAGGGCTTGGCAGTCACCAGGCTGCTTCCACTTCAGCCACCGATGTCAGGGCTGCACCTAGATGTAGTGGTAGATGTAAAGAAAGATTAAGAAGTTTTGAAGGCACACAGATGACACAGGTGTATAATCATTGCAAATAGTTTTGGCGATTGTAAAGATATGTTCACTTGCACTGTTTGGAATTTTCCTGAATTCCATCTTGCTGCTTGTTGCTTCAATACGTGGGCACTTAAGGGTGTGGAATGTAGGCCCCCATTAAAGTCCGATCATGAACTCCCATAGATTCACTTCTCCCACATTATCAACCTGGTGATTACTCAATAATCTCACACAAAGCATTGCTCACCATTTGTGAGTGTGCTGCCTGATCATGCATCATACAAGCCATCACCATATCCTGACCTCTGAAAATGTGTTAATTGAGGTCATTCTATCTTCTGCTGCTGTTGCCCTGATATGAGATGTGGGTGGAAGCCACGAGTACTCGAGGAGAGTCACATCTTCTATGTGAGTGGCAACGGCCACTACTGTACAGTTTCAGGGCTGAGATAGTAAAGCTCTGCACTGTCTTCTTAACAGTGGAAAACCAGAGGCTGCCCTACGTGTCTGGAGGAAGCTGTGGTGGACATGTTCAATTGTGAATATCCTTTCTTGACGATTTGTAATTTCGAACTACCATGCAGGTGAAGGCAGCAAGTAAGGAGGCAATGGGCACTTTAGCCTTGACTGCAAGAAGGATTTGAGTGTAGGATTTAAGAGGTGTGTGTGTGCAGTTGCCTGAAGCCATTGTCAGACCTCTCATGGAGATTTGCATAGCCTGCTCATCTCCTTATCAAGGGCGGCAATAGACCTCGCATAAAGAATTTACAACCTAAGTGCATTGGACATCATTGAAGGACTGGGGTTCTAGTGCATGAAGAAAGAGAATTGAGTGGACCTGTGTGCCAAGGACGATGAGGCTATCCACGTGAAGCATCAGCCGTTCTAAGAGGACTCTGTAGGGTCCATGCAGGCAAGCTGCTTACCATGGCTGGGGTGACCACAATAACGGATCACAGTCTCACATTAATGCTAAGGCCATCTAGGACGGCGACTTGTAGGGGTGCCTGTGATTGGAGGGTCCAGAGTGGTTGCACCTCAGCAACCCATAGTGCAAGTGAGGCACTCTCAGTGGCTGGACTTCAAAGTTACAAGGAACCTTCTCAGCATAATAAAGATGTCAAGGATATGGCTTTAATATAGATGAGTGGCAATCAGGGGGCAGGAACACAATCGCCCCTGATCAATTTGCATGGAGGAGCAATCTCGAGGGGCCAAATGGTGTTCTCATGCTGCTCCTCCCTGTGGGCCCAGATATCTGGTTCTGCCTGAAAGAGCTGTCTGCAAGGTCGGCCCCCACTTTGAAAGCAGGGGTGAGGGTGACACGAGTACATCCCTGCCAATGTTAGATTTGATATTCCTGCCGAGTTGCGATGCACGTGGAGGGCATGGATAAAATCACAATTCCACTTACAGATTCCCAAGGTCGCAGGAGAACAGAGTGCTGTTCAGGTTTAAATGTGTGCATTTAGCACCAGGGCTCTGTATATTAACACAATTTGGCACATGCAAACAATCAAACCACCAATGGGGTAAACTAGTGCAATTTAATTTAATAAATTAAATAATATGAGAGCAAAGTATAACGCCTGTAACCAAAAAAAGGAGCCTTCCAGCCAGCAGAGGATAGACAACCAAAAAGTTAATGTGTCAGCAGCTTAATCTGCCTGGATTCTTTTTTTATTCATTCATAGGAGGTGGGCATTGCTGCCTGGGCCAGTATTTATTGCCAATCCCTAACTACCCTTAGTTCAGAGGCATTTTAAGAGCCAACTACATTGCTGTGGGTCTGGAGTCACATGTAGGACAGCAGATTTCCTTCCATAAAGGACATTGGTGAACCAGATGGGTTTTTACAACAATCAGCAATGGTTTCATGGCCATCAACAGACTTTCAATTCTAGATTTTTATTGAATTCAAATTCCACCATGGTGGGATTCAAACCCAGGTCCCCAGAATATCAATCCAGTGACAATGCCACAACACCACCACCTTGCCTTGGATAGCTGCTGTTCACCAGCTGTGCTCCTTGGAGGCATCCACCTCCCTCCCTCCCTTCATCCTTGCCTCTGACAGCAACGGGTGGCAACTTGCACAGAAAGAACAGCAGCTCCACACCTTACTGGGATCTCGATGTTGTGAAACCCATGAGTCAGGAACAATCCTGCTGCCGTGTGGACCTCACCATATAGAGGAGAACTGAGCCTGACTGAGTTGCCTCATGAATATTTAGGTGTCCTTTTAGTTGGCCAGTTGTGTTAACCTTGAACTCTACCCACCCGAAAAGACCCTCCTCCCACTACCAGGGATCACGCTTACTGAGTAACTGTGTTCTCCAGGTCAGATTTTAAAAATGGTGCGTGTCACCTTCAAATATGATCTACCGCCTTCTACCCTTTCACTGTCGCCCAGCTTTGCCCATCACCCTTGGCCTACCCAATATCCCATTCCTCTCCCCTCTGTCGGCCTTGAACTTTCCTCCCATTACCCTGTATCTTATTACCCTCCACGTGTTGTCTTCCCTCCCCTCAGAGTTGACACCTACTACCACCCCCTGACCCTGCCCGTTGCATTAACTGAGTCACCTGTGTAGAGCACTCTGTAAGTACCCCCAGGAAACCTTAACCCACCAGACTATCATCCTGGGCCAGCCACCCTACAGCATCCCACCACACCACCTCCCCCCCCCCCCCCCACCCCCGCCTCCAACTCTGTCTGTTCCCTCCTCTGCTAAGTATCCTCATCCCCAGGATGCCACCGCCGACAGCATCGACCCACCCTCTAGGAACTGCACTAACCAACCAGCCTTGCTGATAAAACCCCCTCTTCCAGCCAGCCACAGGAAATCCAGACCCAACAAGAAAGGCTCTTCCATCTGACCAATGTTGCCGCACCCTTGCATTCCATTGCTGCCTGCCCCTTGTTTCCTGGACAGTCTCCCACCTGCTTCCCCAGATAATCCCACATCCCCCTACCCCACCCCCCCACCTGCTTCCCCAGACAGTCCCCCATCCCCGCTTCCCCAGACACTCACTCTACCCAGATATGAAAACAAAAAACTGCGGATGCTGGAAATCCAAAACAAAAACAGAATTACCTGGAAAAACTCAGCAGGTCTGGCAGCATCGGCGGAGAAGAAAAATGTTGACGTTTCGAGTCCTCATGACCCTTCAACAGAACTGGGTGAAATTAGGAGAGGGGTGAAATATAAGCTGGTTTAAGGTGGGGGGGGGGCGCGGAGAGAAGTGGGGGTTGGGGTGGTGGGGTGGCTGTAGGGACAAGCAAGCAGTAATAGGAGCAGATAATCAAAAGATGTCAGGCAAAAGAACAAAGAGGTATTGAAGATGGTGATATTATCTAAACAAATGTGCTAATTAAGAATGGATGGCAGGGCACTCAAGGTACAGCTCTAGTGGGGGTGGGGTGGAATAACAGGGCATAAAAGATATAGATTTAAAAATAATGGAAATAGGTGGGAAAAGAAAAATCTATATAAATTATTGGAAAAAACAAAAGGGAGGGGGAAGAAATGGAAAGGGGGTGGGGATGGAGGAGGGAGTTCATGATCTGAAGTTGTTGGATTCAATATTCAGTCTGGAAGGCTGTAAGGTGCCTAATTGGAAGATGAGGTGCTGTTCCTCCAGTTTGTGTTGAGCTTCACTGGAACAATGCAGCAAGCCAAGGACAGACATGTGGGCAAGAGAGCAGGGTGGAATGTTAAAATGGCAAGCGACAGGGAGGTTTGGGTCATTCTTGTGGACAATTCTGCCTATAGGCATAGGACCAGGTGGCAGGAAGCTGTCTGAGGAAAGGCCTGACATCTACCACTCATCATACCATTTTGTCAATGGTGGGAAAGGCGACAGATGGGCCACTTGCTCAAAGCCTAATTGAGCCACTTAAGTGGTCAATTATGGACACTCCTAATCTCGTGTCGGGGGCACTCACTGCTGTGTGGGAGACCATCCAGTGAAAGCTTGCAGCCTCCCAAAAGTTTGCAGAGGTGGTGATGGGGGTGGGGGAATGGTGTTTCCATTTTGGGTACTCCAGGGCCCACGATCAGGCGCCCTGGTGGCAATAGCCACCTCTGCAGGGACCATGCCAATTATGCCTCACAACTGTCTGGCTCCGGACTCACCTACCCCACTTAGCCCTCTTTGAGGCTGCTTTGGCCATTGAGGTGCCCTCTCCTTGCAGTGCTATCTCAGCAATGGCCACAGCTAGTGGTGGCACTGCCAAAGCTGCTGAATTGCTGTCTCTCTGATTGGCTGCCAGGCCTTGGGCGTGGGCTGCTATCCTTAATGGATATGGCGGATGCAGTTTTGTTCCTTTAATTTGCCACCACAAACATACCTTCCTAGGTCCCGCTGCTGGCTAAAGCATGGTAACCTTCTGCTTTCGGCCTCAGCATCAGGACTTCAGCCATTGTGGCAAAATTCTGGCCCGAGGTCTTTTTTTTAATTCATTCACAGAGTGTGGGTGTTGCTAGCTAGGCCCGCATTTACTGCCCATCTCTTATTGTCCTTGAGAAGATAGTGGTGAGCTGCCTTCTTGAACCACTGCAGTCCGTGTGGTGTAGGTACACCCACAGTGCTGTTAAGGAGGGAGTTCCAGGATTCTTACTCAGTGACAGTGAAGGAACGGTGATATGGTTCCAAGTCACGATGGTGTGTGGATTGGAGGGAAACTTGCAGGTGGTGGTGTTCCCATGCATCTACTGCCCTTGTCCTTCTAGTTGGTAGATGTTGTGGGTTTGGAATGTGCTGTCGAAGGAGGCTTGGTGAGAGCCCATATTACAATAAAATCTTTCAACTACTTTGGTATCTTTGTTATTGGAATGTTAGGGCTTCTTTTTGTTTGTGGTATGTGAGCTAAAACTTTAAAACTAGCCATTCAGAGTGCACAACCCCTTGAAGCTGAATAGCCTGGGGTATATTTATTTATTTATTGTTACTCAGTTAAATGGGGAGTACTTCACATTGAACATACTCCCATGATGCCTCCTTTAAGCAATCTGTTTTATCTAAGTAAAATGCACAGGTAGCTTGCTATAGTTCATTTGGGATTTGGGATTGGAGAGGCCAATTAAGCCTCAATAATAAATGTTATGAGCAAGCGGTGTAACTAACTTGTAGGACTGTTACAGTGAGCTATACAGTTGTACTAACCTTAACTGGTGGGGGGAACAATAGCAAGTATATAATATTTATTGGGTGCATTTTATTTCAGGAAGTTTCTTGGCGTTCCATGTGGATGCCACTAGCCCATGAGAAATTACCAAAAGGATTCTGGGCAGATTGTATGGTCCTGGTACACAGTGGTTTTGTCACTGACCAGCTGACCCCAGGCCAGGTCCGTATGGCCATTTTACCAGCTAGGAAAGGTTTGGGTCATAATCCCACGCACACGTCTGCTGACATTGAGGTTGACATTGACAGTCCTAGGGAAAATTTGTTTCTCCTGTCCCACAGTATCTTCAGTGGATTGCATGGTTTTGGAGCTCTTCTTTGACAGTTCATGAACATTAGGAGAAGCTTGCTGAAGGGTTAGGAATATTCTGAGTGGTAAGTGTTAAATGGTTTTATAATTCAAATGTCATTATTAAATGCTGTCTTATAAGTTAGATGTGTTTTTACTAGAGTGTTTTGTCACAGAGCTCTGTCCTACAAAGTAAGTTGACCATTACATTGATCAGCATTGTGTGAGTACTGAGATACATTAGGGTATATTTCCCATTTGGAAACTGTTATTCTGCATTCAAAACCATAGAAAATGTTGCTTGAGAACTCTAGTGTCATGATCTGAAGTGATTTAAAGCCCTTTAAATTTGAAAAAAAAAAGGGGCTGCAGCTTTTCCTTCGAGAAAAAAAACAGACACCTGTTCCTGGACTGCTTTAATTGATAGCACTTCTGGTGTAGCTTAGAAAAAAATGGTCATCTGTTCTTACGGTTTCAACAGGCTCCATTGTCTCTGAGCTTTGATGGTTTGTTTTGATAGCTGAGGTCATTATGAATGCTTAGCTGAGCTTCAGAAACTACAGAACCTCTTATCTCAACAGAGGGCTGTGTTCACGGTTTGGCTGACAGTTTTTAAAGGTTAGTAAAAGATTATCGATCTTTGATGTGGTTACTGAATAGAAGTTTGTTTTTAAACAGATTGACCACTTAAGGCAATTCAGGTGTTTTTTATTGGTTCAGGATTATTTTAAAATATATATGATAGTTGTGTTTTTCATGGACAGTTCTATTAGATTGTTAGAGGAGCACTTCCTTAATTTCCATTTCAAACAATTCTCTTTGCTATTACATAGCTCCTGAGGACTGTACATAGTATACTTGGTGAATAGTTATGAGGGATACCTGGGGGACATTGATGGGGCATTGGGAATATGAGGAGGCATGGAGAGGGTACAGGAATATGAGAGGATGTGGAAGGGGCATGGTTGTGGAGGAGTAGATTGGAGTGATAGGGATGAGGGTTAGGGGGGCCAAAGTCCCAGTGAACCGAGGCAGGCCTTCTAAACAGTCCACATCAGCGTATACACTCTTCCAATGCTGCCTCAGGATTCAGGACTTGGGAAAACTGAACTCTGTGCACATTTCCAGAAGAAGAAAATATGTTGGGTATGGGCAGAGTGATGGGCTCAGGTTTTGGAAGTTGGGAAATGACCTGACTCACATTTCCTGAGTCTGAGATGAAAATCAGGCCCAAAGAGTAATCAAATGTGGGAATTAAATATGAACCCAAGATTTGAAGTGACCTGTCCTGACTCTATTACCTAATGCACAGACTTATAGGCAGCAGTACATTTTGGCTTTAAGCGCATGAAGAACACAATGGAAAGAAGAATTCTCCCCGTGCCAAAGTGCCAGTGTACTGCTTGAATGTTCAACTTGGACATTTGCCACATGTCACATTAATACCATGTTTGCTTCCGTTCCAGAATTACCTCTTAACATTTTACTCCAATATTAGGCCATATCAATCAGCTTTATTTAAGCCAAAGAATATTTTAATCAAGGTTCACATTGTTATTACCATGTGAAGCATCTTCTCCTTACCCACTCAAATGTTCAGCTCTGGCCTCAATTATATCAAATTGTTGCTGATTTTAATGAAGAAAGCATAATCTTAAATGACAATTTTATCCGTCAGCAAAGACAACAGTGAAATGATGCAAGGAAACATTTATAAAAGGATAGAATTTTTTAAAAATAAGTATAAATGGAAACTTTTAGTCCTTAAAATCTGCTGTATTCCCCTGCTGTGTAATCCAAATACAACCATTGATTATGAAGTCAGGGTTGACCTTGAGAAGAAATGATTAATTTAAGTTCAAAATCAGGCAGCTGAACTGCATGTGGCCGTGAAAGCTCATAACAGAGCCAAGAAAATGAGAGCTGATCTTAATGAGAAACAATTCCTCAATTCCCAGTCTCTGCTCATTGAGCTTGTCCTAAAAGCAGCTGGTTCCCAGAAATGAACTCCTTTTTTATATCCTACAAATGCTAAATTTATAGGACAATTTCTAGGGTTTGATGAAGTGCCTAACCTCACAGTCGGTATAAAGAATCTAGACATAAATACAATTGAGGCAGATATAATTTTCCCCTAACCCCCTCTCTCCCATCCCTCACCACTCCCTAAACAGCAGAAAATTTGCTTTTAGGGAGGGTTGATGACATAGAAATTCAACCAATGTTCATATAGACTGACAGTCACCCAGATGATCTGCCCTTACAGATTCCCATTCCAACAAGGTTTGCAAAACCTTCTCAGGATAAGTTTGAAATTGTAAGCTTTGAGACTGTGGGCTAAATTGTACCAGCCCTTTGTAAACGGGCTGGGAGACAGGAAGGCTGGAAAATTTGCATGGGAAGGAGTCAGGTGATCTGCCCAATGTCTTCCTGTTGCCATGTTGTTTTGACCCAAGGAGAGCACACCCCAACAACAATGGTTGCTCCTTCAGTAACGACACTACCTGCCCACTGGCACCCACTCTTCCCTTCATAGGGGTCAACTTATCTTGTCTCAGGGACCCCCGATCTCACTTAAATGATTTAAAGGCCTCATGGTAATCAATGCACCTTTATCTTCCTTGTGCAACCCCAGCAATGTCCAATGGCACTGCTGAGGTGGTTGGCCCTCTGATTGGGCCAACAGGCCTTGAAGGTGGACTGCCATGCTTAATAGCACGGCAGACATGGCGGCAACTGACTGCTGCTGACAAAATGAGGCATCAGTCCTGCCGCCCACCTCTGCAGAATTCCTGCCTAGGGATCTACTCAGAATGTTGATCATTGGATCTTGGTCACTAGTTTAGTTGGACTAATGGATCCGGGTTGCATGCTTGTTTTGGGATGGTCAAGTTGGTATCATAGGCAGAGTAGATCAGCAGACAGTTCTTATGTAGAATACATTCTATTTATTTACAAAGGAACTCAGCAGCTACACTTGTGTATTTTCAACTCAAACCCCGTCTCTTTTTACAGGCTCTAACTCTAGACTACTCACTACTGACTACTAAGGTAGCCTGCGCTACTCTGCTTTTGGATACTAAGATCATGTGATCTTCCATTATAACATTCTTCTTAAAGGTATGTTACACATCAGATTACCACAGTGATGGAAGCCATAAAACTGTTCAGGCCTGTGAATCTAAAAAGAAAGAAAGATTTTCACTTGTATAGTGCTTTTTATGGTCACCGGATATCTCAAAGTGTCTTACAGCTAATGACATACTTTTCAAGTGTAGCCACTGTTGTAATGTAGGAAACCATAATTAGGCACCACAGTTGCTAAGTTTGGCATCTAAACAAATCTGCATTTAGGCCAGGGACAGAAGTCCAGATGGTGGACAACAGAAGTTCAATTTCAGCTTTTATGGTGATTACATAGCCTCCATTTCAGTTTAGATGTCTCCCAGCAACTTTGTAATATTTAATTGTGTGCCCATCAAACCCTTGCTTTTGAACAAGAGAAGCAATGTTGCAGTTAATATTTTGGGAGCTCAATAAAGTAAGGAATTACAGACCAATTAGTCTAAAATTGGTAGTGGAAAATATTTCAAGAATATTTTCTATGATCCTACTAATGTTCAATTAAAAATGATAGAGGGCTGGATTTTCCTTCTGGGATTCTAAACCCTTGCCCTGAGACTGGATGACATAGGCCTGGAATCTGTGGCAAGCAATCACAGAGTGTGATCTTCCTCAGAGCAATCAATTAATGGTCAGAGGGCAGCCTCACTGTCCAATTAAGGATGACAGGGCACTCTCAAAGCTGGAAGGCTGAACAAGGGCCTTCAAGCTTAAAGCAAGAGCAGATCAGTGAGTGAGAGGGCACTTCAAATAGAGGAACCCTCTCTCCAATGCTTTCAAATTTTAAAAGAAAAATGGCCTTTACAGCTGGACTGCCACTGTGGGAGAGGAACCCCAGTTCTGGGTGGCCTGTGGCTGCTGCTGCACCTAGGCAGCCTGCGAGGCCTTCTTGGCCTGCCACTGGATGGCCACCTCCAGGCAGCAATACTCACCTCCACTGCTTCCAGGGCCCTGGAAGTGGACTGGAAAATCTCAGTCAGCATCCAATTTTTGAAATCTATTATTTCTTGATATGTGGGTGTCACTGGCAAGGCCAATATTTGTTGCTCATCCCTAATTGCCCTTGAATGGTGTGTTTTGGCACGCCATTTCAGAGAACAGTTAAGAGCTCTCGAGTCACATGTAGGCCAGACCAACTACGGTTGGCGGATTTTCTTCCCTGAAGTGCAAGATCCATCAGTGCATTTAAGGAGCATTGATGACAGGCAGTTCTAACTTAATCTGCCAGCATATGATTTTAAGGGTTCTTTGCATTAATCTGGTACTTCATGGGACTGTGAAACATTCAGAAGCAGCTCATTAAATGGTAAGAAACTAAGGGGACATTTCAACAGGAAGGTGCCCTCTCAGCCATCTTATTAAAAATATAATTAAAAAATAGAGAAAGTAGCCAGGGCACTGCTGTGGGGTGGGTGTGGGAGGAGCCCCTCTACTGGGCAGCCTTTGGCTGCATGCTCACTCAGGGAAGGTAGGGAAGGTCTATAGGCCTGCCAGGATCACTGGCAACCTAGCCTGCAGCTGGATGTCCACCTCCAGTCAGTTGAACTATACCCCCTCTCATCGCAAAACTGGACACCGACTGGAAAATCTCATGCAGCCTTCTTAGTCTATGGTTAATGAAGCTTTTAACGAGCCTAATTGCTCGCCTACCTTATGAGGGTCAGTGGCCTTTTTTAGGCCCTGAATTCTTGTCAGCTAAACGGGATTGAAGATGGGATTTTCCAGGCATGTCATGATGGGACCCGCCATGGGAGATTTGGCAGCCCAGCCAAAGGTCCATTGACTTCTGGAGGGACTCGACAATCCCAGCAGCGTGTGGAGCCAGAAATCCCACCCCTGGAAACCCTGAACACCAGCCGACCTCATAATGTTTGGTTTGACTTCAGTGGAACCCAAAGGTTCAGCCCTATATGCCTTTGTTTATATGGCCAAGTAACTCCTTTTTTAACCATTTTATGAACTTCTTCTCCACCTTTCATGGATTTGTGAAGATCGTCTTGCATATGTATACTTTTCAAAGTTTAAATAATATACACAATAACTATCTGATTAAGTTGGGGTACGGTAGTGTTTTCAACTTTTTAAACCTGGTCTATTGGTACCCTAGTGCTTAAAAGATTCAGTTTATTTTTTGGAGACTCCTCAAAGACCTCCAAACAAGTACAATTAGTGGAAACTCCCAGTGGTGATCAATATATCTTGGGGAATGGCCAGTTTTGTGGTTAGGCCAACTGTTTCCAACAAGACTTTTTATTAAGCCAGTGCAAAAAATTGTGGAAGCTTGAGTTGCACTAAACACTATTTGTGCTTCAATTTCTATGATTGCCATGACCATATAAAAAATCATTTCCTCCAAATATATGTAACCTCCTTTTAACTTGTAAGCGGTTCAATTTAAAAATATCCTCCAGTCAAGCTTTATTCTTAAACAAGATAAAGATTTGCGTATTACAAAACTACTGCTGTAAGTTACATAAATAAAAGTGATAAAGTTATTAACTAAAATACAGATACGAAGATTAATTGCAGATAAGGATAAAAGATACATGTAAAGATGAAATTCAATTCAGTCCTTTAAGCTATCATTGCAGATCCGTAGCTTGCAGTTGAAAGGTTGCTTGTCACGAGTGAATGGCTATATTCAGCAGCTATGATGGATTCCGTAGTTGATTAGTCAGTGTTTACCTTTTCAGTTGGACTCAACAAGTACAGCAGCTTTGGGGAGTGAATGAGTGTCCCTTTCCTTTACTGGTTCTTCTGACACGGCACTTAAAGACTGTATTCCTTGTCCAGGAGAACAGTAATGATTTCCTAGTGGCAGAGAGGAAACACAGCTCTCACATTCTGTTCGCAGTTAATTTGGCTGAGAGCTGTGGGATGGAACTGCCTTCTGGAGGCCTTCTGGCTTCACTGTACAAAATGGCTGTTCTCAGGCAGAGTTTATACAGTTCAAAATTCAAAATGACTGCTATCCCAAACTGTCAAATCATGCTTCCATATTAGGTGTTGGGTTAGCCCAGCTCTGGGGGCATAGTCCCATCGATTGTATTTTAGCCGCGATAATTAACCTTTTAAATGTGTCAGCCATTGACTTGAATGGCTCCCATTCTTCCAGGTTTGGTGGGATAGGAAGGAGCTATTCACTCCTCCAGGGAAGCCATTATCAATGAGTTTTTGTTTACCTTTGTGTAAATGTGCATTGTGCATTGAATTTCAAATGTCTGTATATGTCTACTTGCAATCCACTTGGAACTTTCTGGAAGCTTGACAAACATTACAGTTATAAAAAGTCAGGCAACTTTTGGAAGCCTTTTCAGGCTCTTTTTTGCCCATTTAAAAGAAAGATTAGCTTTTTCACAAAGTTGATAATATCACAACAATATGTTCATGACAATGATCTTTTGCGCTTGTTTTGACACTATCAGTGAATTATACTGAAATAAATAGCTCAATTGAGCGTAACCCCAGGCCCTGAAATCTCTTCCCTGAATGTCCTGTAATAGCCTCCTCCAGCCTACCCATACTGGGTTCCTTCTTAAATCACTGAAATTAGCTTTTCCCAAGTTAAGCATTTTTATGTTATTTTCTGATTTCTTTCCATGATTACTCTAAACTGGTCATTGTTGTCTAGGTGACCTCCTACTGTAACAAACTCTGCTTGTCCTATTCATCTAATGTATCCTTTCTGCTGTGAACTGTAACATTATACTTAATCAACATTGCCACACCCCTTTCTCTTTCTTTTTCTATCATTCCATTGTATTTTGTAATGTGGAATGTTAAGAAACTATTCCTGGCCTTGCTTGAACCATATCCCATGTTGCAACTTGTACTTGCAGCTCACCAACCCAATCAGCTACATTATGGACATTGACATCCGTACAATTTAATACCTCCTTTATCATTTTTGCTATTTTCCTCAATCTTGTTCCTGCAATTTTAGGGATTTTTACTGCTGTTTACTCCAAAGTTCTTGCATGTCTTGTTGTCTCTCAAATTCATGCCCATCCTTCCCGGAATGCCATGTTTGCCTCCCTCCAATAAGGTTTCTGACTTGCCATAGCACCTAAACTGCTCTTATCAAGGTCACAAATGGCATCTTATATGACTGTGATAAAAGTAAACTGCTTTCATCTGGTTCCATTCTTGTCTATGTTGTTGTGACCACTGGATATTATAAGATGGTTATGTTTTAAACTGTCTCCTTTAATTCAAGTTAAAATGGAGAGGGCCATTTGACCTCATATGAAGTCTTCCCAGAGACAAGCCCATGTGATCTATTTGACCTGGGGACATATTGAAAGCAAGGTGTAGGTTTTAACACCTGAAGCCAAAGCTGAAGGTAGCTGCTTTTGCTGCTTGCAGACTCACTGACTCTCTGGACAGTCAGACAAAAAAGATTTGTGGGAGAAAACCCACAGCAGGATGCTACTACATCAAACAGCAGAAAAGGGTTGATTTTGGGGTAACTACCAAGTGGAGGGCTGGTGAGGACAGAACTCCTGTTTGAGGAAACAAGGATTGTGAAGAGTTAACAACGCAGAATCAGCAGAGAGTACCTTGCAGCTGGAAGTCCATTCAATTATGCTCAAAGGGTTGAATGAATAGGGATTTGTTTTAAAAGCACTAAAAGATTCACACTGGTGAAGCAGGGAGAAGAGATGTTGCTAAAGCTGGGAGGAGCTTTGGACTTGAAAGTTAAGACTAGAATTCTATGGAGAGTGTGGTGTAATGTATAAGTGTAGCGTAACACAACAGAAGGTGCTAAGAAATTACTAAGGAATACCTTTCCTGTGGTTTAGTGTATAAGTCCCACTTTGTAAAATGAGGTGGCAGCAAAGTGGGGGATGGTAAGGATATGGGGGTTAAGTGCTGGCTTTCTCACAAAACCATTGGAGAGCCAGCACCTAGTGACAGGAAGGGTGGTGCACAAACGACACTGGCAGTTATGGGCAGAAGGGAGGAGGAGGTGCCAGGAGTATGAGGGCATGTGACCAAAGTCACATAGGGGCAGTGCCACTAGTGCAGAGGAGATGACTCAGGGATGAGTTTGAGGGGATGGGAGGTGGCCGTGGACATTTTGATTGAAGGCCTAGAACGAAAAATGAGGACATCAGCCATTGGCCTCATACACCCCGGCCTCGAGTGCCTATTGAGGAGAATAGGCAGCACAGAAGGAGGGAGGTCCATGCACCAGTGGGAGCACATCACCAATCTCATTGCTAGCAAGAGGACCCAAGGTGGGAATGGCATAATGGGGCACAATGGAGCACGCCAACAGCTAAATGTGCAGAAGTGCCTATCTCCAGAAGAGAGTCTACTGTCCAAGGCAGAACTATCTCCAGGGGCAGGATTTTTGGGTCATCGGGCGGGCACTGTGGGTGAGCCTGGGAGCGGTCAGGAAACAGGCCACTGCCTGCAATCGGCCCCCAACTGCGAGTTCACACTGGTTGGCCAATTAATGGCCAGCCAGCGTGAAAGGTGCACTGAAAGGCTCAGCGCTTCTGGGGTGGGGGCGGGACGAGCGTGAGAGCTGAAGTCAGCGTGGGCACAGGGGTGCACACAATGAAAGCTCCCTGAAGGCAGAGAGCTGCCTCAGAGAGCTGGAGCATTTTAAAGCAAAAATGAAACATTATGAAATTCCAAAAAAAATTTCCACTCATATGAATCACTCACCTAAACACATTGATAAAAATTCTGCCCAAACATTTTTGTTTTTTTAAATTAACATTGGAAACTTCATCCCGCCCTTGGATGCGGTTTCCTTAAAAATCCAAAAGCTACCTAGGCTGATTTGCTTGACCACCAACCGTAACATTGGACGGGCAGCGAAAAATCCAGGTTAATTAATACATTAATGGCCTTAATAGGCCTCGTAATTTTCAGTGGACATGATGCTAACTCTCGTGCATGCCTGCCGGCTGAAATATCATGCGGGTGTGTGACGATGTCGGGGCACTTGCCCGACAACACTGTGCGTTATTTCATGCTCGGGCATGTCGGGTGCGCACCCGCACACAGCAAAACATCCTGTCTCAGATGTCCAAATGGCAGAGTCACAATAGTCTGTAGCACTCCAGAGAGGCTGGCACTAATCTCCGCACCATTCTGCAGGACAAGCTTAGACCCATTAGGTTTGGTGGACAACCAATGACAGTGGCATGGAAAATCACTCTGGCTCTAAACTCCTGGACCTCCAGCACTGTCTAGGGATACATTGTCTAGGGATACATTGTGGATATGGGTGGGACCTCCCAGTCTGTGGCCCATTATTGCCACGGGTGACAATGTGCACTACAGCATAGATCAGGGAAGTCAGGCAGGCCATTGGATATGGGGCCATTGCTGGATTCACCCAGTTTCAAGGTGGAATTGAGTGCACACATGTGGCCATCAAGGCTCCCCTTAACCAGCCAGCAGCTTTCATCAACAGTAAGGGTTTTCAATCCAACAATATCCAACTGGTCTTCAACCCTCAAAAGCGGCTCACATGTGTGCACAGTTCCCATGAAGCAGCCATGATGCTAACTATATTGGCAGTCCCAGATGCCAGTGTTTTTCTGGACACCTGCATGCTTTCATGGATGGATACTTGGAGACAAAGGCTGCCCAGTAAAGACATGGCCGCTCACACCTGTGAGGAACCCATGCATCAATGGAGAAGAGAGGTACACCACCTACTATTGATCAACCTGAGTGACCATCAAGCAGGTTATTGGCCTTCTGAATTTGTGATTCAGGTGCCAAGGTGGTTCACTGGAGCCCTTCAGTATGCTGCAGTGAGGGTCTTGTGTATTGTAATGGTCCGGTAGTGCAGACATTGAGGAGTGGGGAGACATTGAACAATGAGGATATTGTAGATTGAAACACTTTCTCTGACGCCTAGGATGTAAAGGTGGCTCCTGACCACATACTGCATAAGGAGGGATCCTATGCACCACAGGCAAGGCACAATGAGTTATTCACAGGGGAGGTTCGGGAAGTCCCAATGCAGAGCTGCGGTGATTCCCTTACCCTTTCAGAAAGATTTTTATCTTCAATCAGTCTTGCTGTCCACCCCTTCATCTTTCACTTCATCACTCATTACCCATGTGCATAGCACATAGAGACAAGGCTGAGAAGCAAAATGGATATGCCCTGGCCCAAACCCATTGAGAGAGGAAGGCAGTAGATAAAAATTCATAGGGCAGCAAGAGTTAAAATGAGAAGCAGAAAGATTGAATGCAAAACTTATTAACATCCCAGGCTCAACATTCTTCAGCTGCTTCATCAATAACCTTCTTTCCATCAGAAGGTCAGAAGTGGGGATGTTCACTGATGCTTGCAAATCTTCAGCACCATTTGCAACTCCTCAGGTATTGAAGCAATCCATGTCCAAATGCAGCAAGACCTGGACAATATCTAGGCTTGGGCTGACAAGTAGCAAATAACATTCACACCATAAAAGTGCCAGCCAATGACCATCTCCAATAACTGAGAATCATCCATCACCCCTTGACATTAAATGGCATAACCAATGCTGACTCCCCCAAAATCAACATTCTGGACTTTACCATTGATCAGAAACTGAACTGGGCTAACCACATAAATACTATGGCTACAAGAGCAGGTCAGAGGCTAGGAGTCCTGCAGCGAGTAACTCATCTCCTGACTCCCCAAAACCTGTCCACCATCTACAAGGCACAAGTCAGGAGTGTGATGAAATACCCCCCACTTTCCTGGATGAGTGCAGCTCCCACAACACTAAAGAGGCTTGACACCATTCACAATAAAGCAGCCTAGTTGATCGGCACCCCATCCACAAACATTCATTCCCTCCACCACAAACGAACAATAGCAGCAGTGTGTACCATCTACAAAATGCACTGCAGGAATTCACCGGGGCTCCTTCGACAGCATCTACCAAATCCCCGGCCACTGCCATCTAGAAGGAAAAGGGCAGCAGACATCTGGGAATACCACCACTTGAAAGTTCCCTCCAAGCCACTCACCATCCTGACTTGGGAATATATCACTGTTCCTTCACCATTGCTGGGGCAAAATCCTGGAACTCCCTCCCTAACAGCACTGTAGGTGTATCTACAACAAATGGACTGCAGCAATTCAAAAAGGCAGCTCACCATCACCTTCTCAAGGGCAATTAAGGATGGGGAATAAATGTTGGCCTAGCCAGCAATGCTTACATCCCATGAATGAATAAAAAAAAAGGAAACTTAACATCCAGATATTTTAATTACCAGTGAACCCCAAGTACTGCGAGGTGCTCTTCTGAACTCTTTTACATGTACCTCTAATAGGTGCGACCGCTGTGCTTGCAGCTGAGGTGGATGCAGGCTGGTGATATTGCTGTCCATTGGATGATGTGAATGACTTTGGCAGCCATCCTCTGGATGCTTGAGGTTTTGAGGGTCCCAGTATGCTGAGGACTCCTGAAAAGGTGTAGGACCCTCCTCTGATGTTGCAGTACTGGAGACACTGGCAGGTGGCTGAGGAGCCACTGTCCGCACTCAATGCAACCGAATACAAGTTAGCTGCTCCAGCTTTGTAAGGGACATTTGTAACTCCCTGCTGACCAGAGAAGGACAGAGACAGCTGTGTGCGCTGAACAGTGTGTTACAGGCGTGTCATCCCCCTCTCATCTTGACACTGCTGCATAGCAATCATTGACCAGGTGATGGCAAGGAGGTCTGCATCCATCTGCAGCATCCATTGGCTGCTCTACTGGATCAGGCTCTTCATGAGAGTTAGCAATCACTCAGTTGACAAAGCCAAGTGCACACATGCTTGAGACATAGCAGCACTATTGGCATGGAAGGATTCTTCTGCAAATGGGTGCTCATAGTCTCCAGCAGCTCAGCCAGATGTTCCTTACCTTTCGCTGCAGCAGTTGCTGTGTTACCAATGACTCCTGAGACATGTCCATCAGACTGGGGCTCAGCATGGGCCTGAAATACCACAATCCTCCGAATGTCAGGGCCTCTGGCTGCCACAGCCTCCACCAGCTGCTTGGGTGCATCTATGATGCACTCACCAGCTTGTGACCCTGAATTTATTCATGAATGCATACCCACTGATGTGAGAGTATCCGCACTAGCCCTCGGTGTGGGAAATAATGTGATGCTGCACCCTCTGATGATCCCTCTGTTATAACATAGCAGATGATGCGTGCCCAAATCCATGAGGGAAACTTGGTCACACTATCACAATGGTTTTGAAATTTGTATTTATTATGAGATGTGTGCACTGAATTCAGAAGTAATAAGTCCGCCAAGACCTTTCGAAATTTTAAAATTAAAATATTTATTAACAAAATAAAAGATGTCAAGCACATGCATAAGACTACAATTACGATCATAATAATTCCTAAAGTTCCTAATTAAACTGACTCTCAGTTAAACCCTCTTTAAGGCAACGGTCCACAAATAGATTTTATATTTAAAACAGAACCAGCAAGTTAACACAATACTCTGGATATTGGAATTCCAAATGGCTTTTCTCCAGCATCAGCTTCGTTGCATATCAGACTTATGCACAAATGTTGGAGGCTTTATTAAGGTTATTTCACACACTCATAGCCTTCAGACACACAGGGCTGAATTTTGCCGTCGGCGAGCAGGGGGTGGGGCCCGCTCGCTGACGCAAAAATGATGCAGGATGACATCGGCCGGAACCCCCGACATCATCCTGCCCTATTTAAATCTTCAGGAAAGCGGGGGCACAGCGAGATCAGCTGTCCATCCACCAACCTGCCAATGGCCGATTGAGGCCATTGACAGGATAATTAAAACAATTAGAGGACCTGCCCGTCCAACCTTAATGTTGGTGGGCAGGCCAGGAGCCCCAGCGGGCTTTTGCAAAAACATGAAACCTCATTCACCGGCGGGATGAGGTTTCATGTAGGTTTTAAAAAATTTATTAAAGTTTCAGTGACGTTTATTAACATGTCCCATCTCGTGTGACATTGTCACATGAGGGGGACATGTTAAGGATGTTTTTATTTTTCTATTTTTAAAGTTTATAAAGCTGTCAGTGATACCCCTGAGGCAGCACTTAGCCTCAGGTAGATGTGCACTCTTTCATGCGCATGCGTGAAAGAAGGCACTCTCGCATTTGGGGAATCCCCCCGCTCGCACAGAAAGTGCATAGCACTTCCCATTGGGCGTTACGCTGGGCAGGCCTTAATTGGCCCGTCCACTTAAAATGGTGGCGGGGCCCGCTTCTTCGGCGGGGATCGGTTGCCCGCCTGCCGGAGATTGGGTTGGGCCCGCCTGCCCAACAGGCAGAAAATTCTGCCCATTAACTATCATTTTCCTTTATATATGTTTCTCTCTTTTTAGGATGTAAATTCTATTGTTCCATATGTTTTTGAAACTGTACCTTCCACATAACATAAAAACTTTCATGTTGCCACTATTTCCAGTAGCCTTTGGAAAAAATAATTACATTCCTTAGCCTTGCTAATCTGGCTAGTTGTAAATGGATTAAAATCCCTTTAAATCCAAATACCCCTTCATTTATCTAAAAATGTAAATTCCCTTCACACCTTACATGCTAAGCCAGCATCCATGTTTACGCATTATCATGTCAAGCACCTTGCTTCTTTTGATGATTTTAAGCTTACTTGACTACAAATATAATTAAATGGCACAGGCAGACACTCATAAGACAACCTGCCCATTCCAGGTATTAGTTTGGTAAACCTTCTCTGGACTGCTTCTGAAGCATTTACATCCTTCCTCAAAAAAAGTGACCAATACTCTACACAGATGTGATCTCATTAGTGCCCTGTATAACAGAAGCATAACCTACTTTTGTATTCAATTCCCCTTGCAATAAACAATAACATTCTATTAGCTTTCCTAACTGCTTGCTGTACCTGCGTTCTAGCCTTTTGTGGTTCATGCACTAAGACACTTAGATCCCTCTGCATCTCAGAGCTCTGCAATCTCTCACCATTAGATAATATGCTTCTCTTTTATTCTTCCTACCAAAATGGACAATTTCCTTGTGAAAATGCCTTCCTAGCTGGTCTCCCATATTCTATCCTCCATAAACTTGAGGTCATTCAAAACTCTACTGCCAGTGTACACAGCAAGTCAAGTTCACTTATTGCTGTATTCACTGACTTAAATAGGTTGGCAGTCAAGCAATATCATGATTTTAAAATTCCCACCCTTGTTTTTAAATTCCTCTATTGCCTTGCCCCTCCCTATCTCTGCTATCTCCTCCAGTCCCACAAGCCTCTGACCCTCCGAGGTATCTGTGTAATTCTGGCCTCATGAGCATCCACAATTTTAAATGTTCCACCATTGATGGCCAGGTCTTTAGCTTCCTAGGCCTTAAGCTTTGGGATTCCCTCGCTATATGTGATGACTCAATGGAGCAGGCAGATTTCATCAAGAAACAGTTAGCTTTATTACACAGAGATTTACAGTCAGTTTCAAGCTCAACCAGGACTCTCATCAGGAAGTCCCACCACCCTGCCTGGATTGCCTGCGCTACAAGCTCACTTGTTGGAGCCCCCCGCAGTACATCACGTAACCCCTAATTGACAGAAGGGAGGGATTATACCCCCAGTTACCACATTTCCTCTCCCTTTAGTTTTTTTTTATAATTTCTATTTACAGGGAAACATTGGAAAAATCCAACAAACATATACAATTTCAGATGATTAGAAATCAAGACTCTGAGCTGCTCTTCTTATATAGCTAGAGCAGCGTAGCTCTACCATTGCAGGTTCCTGAATGTGATCAACAGGGTCTCGAACGTCATCGGAACATGGCAGTTCAGGATTTGACACCTCTTCAGAGACATTTGGCATGTCTATTCTAGGTCGATCAGACACCTCAGGAATCGACATTAACCACAGGTGGATCAGTTGATTGTTGTGATATCTCTCTGACACGAAAATGATCTACATGCTTTCAGATTATTCTGTCTCCCACTTGTACTTGCTAAGATAGTGGACTAGTCTCTGACACAGTGGTTCCAGGAGCCCAACAGGGTCCGCTGCCAAAATTCCATACATATACTGTGTCACCTACACTGAAAGCGCGAGCTTTACAGTATATGTCATGGCTAAACTGCTGATTACTCTGGTTCTGTGCCACCTTCCCCTCTAAGTTTGGAAAGACGAGATGTAGACGTGTACGCATATGGTGTTAGATTGCTAATTCTGACTGTGTGGAACCCATTGTCGAAGGTGGTGTTGTACAATAACTGAAAAGAAAGCAGGAAAATCGAGATTCCAGAGTGCCTTACGATAGCTTTTCCATGCCAGATTAAATAGTTTGTACTGACACTTTGGCTAGGCCATTCAATAAGGGATGGCAAGGGGCTGCTTTAATATGTCAGATTCCATTCAGATCCATAAATTTCTGGAACTCTGTGCTGGTAAAAGCAGTGCCATTAATGAAATGACAATTTCTGGTAGGCTATGTTTGCTGAAACTGTGACATAGCTTTTCGATAGTT
Source organism: Carcharodon carcharias (assembly GCF_017639515.1). Lineage (NCBI taxonomy): Eukaryota > Metazoa > Chordata > Chondrichthyes > Lamniformes > Lamnidae > Carcharodon > Carcharodon carcharias. The sequence continues at coordinate 106,399,111 of NC_054477.1, forward strand.
GCGTTTGACATTGGTGACTTGACTTCATATACATCTTTCCATTTGGAATGTGCATCTACAATTAACAAGAACATGGTACCCAAGAATGGTCCTGCGTAATCAATATGTAAACGAAACCAGGGTTGACCAGGCCACTCCCACAGATGGAGGGGAGCCGGAACAGGCAACTTCTGATGTTGCTGACTGTGGAGACGGTGCTTGACCAAGTTTCCAATAAGTCCATCGATGCCTGGCCACCATAAAAGTATCGTGCAAGCATTTTCCTTTTGCCCAGATATGGAGTTCTGTCAAGAGCAGCTCTCTGCTTTGTGGTGGGCCACAATTCTTGACCCTCACAACAAAATCCCACCTTGGCAGCTCAATTCCATCTATCTGATATGGAATGGTCTCAATTCTTCAGATACAGGCAAGTTTGGCCATCATTTTAAGACAAAGCCTCTGAATTTCAATAATTTTGGATCTCTGTTTGTCCAATTTTTAATTTATTTTGCATACACAGTTGAAGAATCTAAGAAATTCAATAATTCCTGCAGCTGGGAGTATGCACAATACTAAAATAAAAATACCTGGAAAAACTCAGCAGGTCTGGCAGCATCTGCGGAGAGGAGCACAGTTAACATTTCGAGTCTGCATGACTCTTCATCAGAACTAAGTAAAAATAGAAGAGAGGTGAAATATAAGCTGGTTTAAGTTGGGGGGGGCTGTGGTGGGTGGGACAGGTAGAGCTGGATAGAGGGCCAGTGATGGGTGGAGATAACCAAAGGATGTCATAGGAAAAAGGACAACGAGATGTTGAAGGTGGTGATATTATCTAAGGAATGTGCTAATTAAGGGTAGAAAGCAGGACAACAAGGTACAGATAGCCCTAGTGGGGGTGGGGTGAAGGGAAGGGATCGAAATAGGCTAAAAGGTAGAGATAAAACAATGGATGGAAATACATTTAAAAATAAAGGAAATAGGTGGGAAAAGAAAAATCTATATAAATTATTGGAAAAAAAGGGGGGGGGGTGGATTGGAAAGGGGGTGGGGATGGAGAAGAGAGTTTATGATCTAAAATTGTTGAACTCAATATTCAGTCTGGAAGACTATAATGTGCCTAGTTGGAAGATGAGGTGCTGTTCCTCCAGTTTGTGTTGAGCTTCACTGGAACAATGCAGCAGGCCAAGGACGGACATATGGGCATGAGAGCAGGATGGAGTGTTGAAATGGCAAGCGACAGGGAGGTCTGGGTCATGCTTGCGGACAGACCGAAGGTATTCCGCAAAGCAGTCACCCAGTCTGCGTTTGGTCTCTCCAATGTGGAGGAAACCGCATTGGGAGCAACGAATGCAGTAGACTAAACTGAGGGAAGTGCAAGTGAAATGCTGCTTCACTTGAAAGGAGTGTTTGGGCCCTTAGACAGTGAGGAGAGGGGAAGTAAAGGGGCAGGTGTTGCACCTTCTGCAGTTGTATGGGAAGGTGCCGTGGGAGGGGGTTGAGGTGAAGGGGGTGATGGAGGGGTGGACCAGGGTGTCCCAGAGGGAACAATCCCTGCAGAATGCCACCGGGGGATGAAGGGAAAATGTGTTTGGTGGTGGCATCATGCTGGAGTTGGCGGAAATGGCGGAGGACGATCCTTTGAATGCGGAGGCTGGTGGGGTGATAAGTGAGGACAAGGGGGACCCTATCATGGTTCTGGAAGGGAGAGGAAGGTCTGAGGGCGGATGCACGGGAGATGGGCCAGACACGGTTGAGGGCCCTGTCAACCACCGTGGGTGGAAAAACTGGGTTGATGAAGAAGGAAGACATGTCAGAGGAACTGTTTTTGAAAGTGGCATCATCAGAACAGATGCGACGGAGGTGAAGGAACTGAGAGAATAGGATGGAGTCCGTACAGGAAGTGGGGTGTGAGGAGCTGTAGTCGAGGTAGCTGTGGGAGTCGGCTGGTTTTTAATGAATATTGGTGGACAGTCTATCACCAGAAATTGAAACAGAAAGGTCAAGGAAGTGAAGGGAAGTGTCAGAGATGGACTATGTGAAAATGATGGAGGGGTGGAAATTGGAAGCAAAATTAATAAATTTTTCCAGGTCCCAATGAGAGCATGAAGCAGCACCGAAGCAATCATCGATATACCAGAGAAAGAGTTGTGGGAGGGGGCCGGAGTAGGGCTGGAACAAGGAATGTTCCACATACCCCATAAAGAGACAGGCATAGCTGGGGCCCATGCAGGTACCCATAGCCACACCTTTTATTTGGAGGAAGTGAGAGGAGTTTAAGGAGAAATTGTTCAGCGTGAGAACAAGTTCAGCCAGACGGAGGAGAGTAGTGGTGGATGGGGATTGTTCAGGCCTCTGTTCGAGGTAGAAGCGGAGAACCATCAGACCATCCCAATGGGGGATGGAGGTGTAGAGGGATTGGACGTCCATGGTGAAGAGGAGGCGGTTGAGGCCAGGAAACTGGAAATTGTTGATATGATGTAGGGTGTCAGAGGAATCACGGATGTAGGTGGGAAGGGACTGGACAAGGGGAGAGAAAATGGGGTCAAGATAGCAAGAAATGAGTTCCGTGATGCAGGAACAGGCTGACACGATCAATCTGCCGGGACAGTCCTGTTTGTGGATTTTGGGTAGGACATAGAAGCGGGCCGTCCGAGGTTGGGAGACTATCAGGTTGGAAGCTGTGGAAGGAAGATCTCCAGAGGAGATGAGGTCAGTAACAGTCCTGGAAACAATGGCTTGATGTTGAGTGGTGGGGTCATGGTCCAGGGGGAGGTAGAAGGAAGTGTCTGCGAGTTGATGCTCAGCCTTTGCGAGGTAGAGGTCAGTACGCCAGACATAATGCGATACATCATGCACAAGCCAATATGCATAATACTGTCTGGCAATGGGAGACTGAGTGCATCTGCATTTACAATGTACAGGCCAGGATGAAACATATAAGTATATTCGTATGCAGATGATGTTAGAGCACTGAGCAGTGCTTTATTTATTTCACAATGGTAAGGGGGTTTTGTTGTCTTTTCAGTATATTTGTATAGACACTGCTGGCACCACAACATCAATCTTATTATTTTCTTCTTCATTTGTGGGATGTGGGCATTGCCGGCAAAGCCAGCACTTATTGCCCATCCCTAGTTGCCCTTGGGAAGATGGTGGTGAGCTGCCTTCTTGAGTCACTGCATTCCACAGTGCTGTTAGGAAGGGAGTTCCAGGATTTTGACCCAGCGACAGTGAAGGAACGGTGAGATAGTCCCAAGTCAGGATGGTGAGTGACTTGGAGGGGAACTTGCAGGTGGTGGAGTTCCCATCTATCAGCTGCCTTTGTCCTAGATGGTAGTGGTCGTGGGTGTGAAAGATGCTGTCTAAGGAGCCTTGGTGAATTCCTGCAGTACATCTTGTAGATGATACATACTGCTGCTACTGTGCATCAGTGGTGGAGGGAGTAAATGTTTGTGGAAGTGGTGCCAATCCAGCGGGCTGCTTTGTCCTGCATGGGGGTCGAGCTTCATGAGTGTTGTTGGAATTACACTCATCCAGGTAAGTGGGGAGTATTCCACCACCCTTCTGATTTGTGCCTTGTAGATGGTGGACAGGCTTTGGGGAGTCAGGAGGTGAGTTATTTGTCACAGGGTTACCAGCCTCTGACCTGCTCTTGTAGCCACAGTATTTATATGGCTAGTCCATGGTCAATGGTAACCCCCAGGATATTGATAGTGGGAGATTCAGTGATGCTAATGCCATTGAACATCAAGGGACAATGGTTAGATTCTCTCTTCTTGGAGATGGTCATTGCCTGATGCAAATATTTTTTGCCCAAGCCTGGATATTGTCCAGGTCTTGCTGAATTTGGACATGGACTGCTTCAGTATCTGAGGAGTTGCGAATGGTTCTGAACATTCTGCAATCATCAGCCAACATTCCCACTTCTGTCTTATGATCAGGGAAGGTCATTGATGAAGCAGCTGAGGATGGTTGCGCCTATGATACTACCCCGAGGAACTTGTGCAGTGAAGTCCTGGAGCTGAGATGACTGACCTCCAACATCCATCTTCCTCTGGTATGACTCCAACCAGCAGAGATTCCAGTTTTACTAGGGCTCCCCTTGGCCAAATGCAGTCTTGATGTCAAGGCCAGTCACTTTCACCTCACCCATGTTTGAACCAAGGCTGTAAGGAGATCAGGAGCTGAATGACCCTGTATGAGTGGTCCTACCCAAACTGAATGTCAGAGAACAGGTGACGTGGGCGTCGCTGGCTAGGCCAGCATTTATTATCCATCCCTAATTGCCCTTGTTCAGAGGGCATTTAAGAGTCAACCTGCTGCTGGCCTCCAGATGTAGAGTCACATATAGGCCTGACCAGGTAAGGATAGCAGATTTCTTTCCCAAAAGGGCATTAGTGAACCAGATGACTTTTTATGACAATTGACAATCATTAGACTTTAAATGCCAGATTTTTATTGAATTCAAATTTTACCATCTGCCAAGGTGGGATTCAAACCCAGGTCCCCAAAGTATTACCTGGGTCTCTAGAACACAAGTCCAGTGACAATACCACTATGCCACCCATTTAGCTCTATCTAGTAGCCCTGTCTTATAACTTTACCAGTTTGTCACCTTGCTTTTAGGTATGCTTGATGCTGCTCCTGGCACTCTTCATTGAACCAGGGTTGATGCCCTGGCTTGGTGGTAATGGCAGAGTGGGGGATATGTCGGGCCATGATGTTACGATTGTGGTTGAGTACAATTCTGCTGTTGCTGATGGCCCGCAGTGCCGCATGGTCGCCCAGTCTTGAGTTGCTAGATCTGTTCGAAATTTATCCCATTTAGCACGGCAGCAGTGCCACACAACATGCTGAAGGTATCCTCAATGTGAAGACAGGACTTCATCTCCACAAGGACTGTGCGGTGGTCACCCCTACTGATACTGTCATGGACAGATGCATCTGCAGCAGGCAGGTTGGCAAAGATGAGGTGAAGTAGGATTTTTCTTCTTGTTGGTTCCCTCACCACCTGCTGCAGACACTGCCTAGCGGTTATATCCTTTAGGACTCGGCCAGCCCGGTCATTAGTGGTGCTACCGAGCCACTCTTGGTGATTGAAGTCCCCCACCCAGGGTACATTCTGCACCATTGCCATTCTCAGTGCTTCCTCCAAGTGGTGTTCAACATTGAGGAGCACTGATTCATCAGCTGGGGGTGAGGGGGGTGGGGTTTAGCGGGGAGGTTGGGGTGGCGGTACGTGGTAATCAGCAGGAAGTTTCCTTGACCATATTTGACCTAATGCCATGAGACTTCATGGGATACAGAGTCGATGTTGAGGACTCCCAAGGCAACTCCCTCCTGACTGTATACCACTGTACCGCCACCTCTGCTGAGTTTGTCCTGCTGTTGGGACAGGACATACCCAGGGATGGTGATGGTGGTGTGTGGGACATTATCTGTAAGGTAAGATTCTGCGTGTATGATTATGTCAGGCTGTTGCTTGACTAGCCTGTGAGACAGCTCTCCCAATTTTGGCACAAGCCCCCAGATGTTAGTGAGGAGGAATTTGCAGGGTTGGAAGAACTGAGTTTGCTGTTGTCATTTCTGTGCCTAGGTTTACGCCAGGTGATCCGTCTTTTTTTATTCCTTTTAGACTTTTCAGCAGTTTGATACAAATGAGTGCCTTGCTAGGCCATTTTAGAGGACATTTAAGAGTCAGCCAAATTGCTGTGGATCTGGAGTCACATGTAGGCCAGCCAGGTAAGAACAGCAGATTTCCTTCCCTGCAGGACATTACTGAACCAGATGCACTTTTATGAAAATCGACAATGGTTTCATGGTCATCATTAGACTTTCAATTCCAGATTTTTATTGAATTCAAATTTCACCATCTGCTATGGTGGAATTCAGACCCAGGTTCCCAGATCATTACCCTGGGTCTCTGGATTACTAGTCCAGTGACAATATTCTGCGGTGAGATTTTTCCAAACATTCTTGTTCCTCCTAGCCCACAAAGGAACACAAAGAGATTTTAGAAGAATTTAACCTTCTCTGGCCCATGATCCATTTTTCAGCAGGTTTGGCCCAGCAGGTACACTGACACTGCTCCACCCCAGTTAAAATAGCAGGCCGGGGCCTGATGTAATTGGAACCATCTTGCATACTTAAAGAGGATCCTGCTGGTTTGAAACTGCAGACGGGATTTGTTGGGAAAGAAGTGGACAAGACCCTCACTTCATTTTAACAGTCTCCTACCTGGGTTGTAAAAGCTGTAGCAAATTGAAATCAGGGCCAATGTGTATTAAACTGAGAGGGAAAATGCCAAATCAGGGCAGAAGTTCTGATGATGCTCTTGAATTTGCACCAACATTACTGCTAACATCAGGAAAGGGAAAAAAAAAAGGTCAAGCCCATTATTTGGACTTGCTTGAACTCAGTATTCTTCACCACAGTTAGTGTACCTTGATTACTGTACAATAGCATTTAGGTGAATTTTTGTGAGTTCTATACTAGTGCATTTTTATGTTTCTATATTTCTGCCCTTAATTTTGTAGTTAGCAGCTTTTTGGTAATATGATTTTATGTATAATATATATTAATTCTGAGAATATTAACAATTAGACGTTTTTGATTAGTGAAAAGAAAAGGTTTAAACACAGTTTTAGCAGTAAGTAATTATAGCTTAATAATATAAATAAATATAATCAGAATTTGCTAAATTATACATAGATTTTATGTGCACTTGCAGACTCCAGTTGCATCAGAGACATACTTAATTCATGACCTAATTTGGAAGCACCACATACAGCCTTGACTACAAGTCATGTGGATTTTTTTTAGCACAAGCATTCGTGGCCAGATGGGTACACATTCAATGGAATATTTATTAATACCGGGAAGATAAATCCATTGTGGATAGTGGCTGATTGTGAGACCTTAGCTAGCTGAGATATGGGTATGGAAGTCATAATGCCAGCAATTCGTTTCTGCCTGGGAAATTATAAAATGTTTTGTAGGTGCTAATGGGATATCTTTTAGAATTTTAGGTACCAGACCGGTCTCCAGGGCACAAATTTACCTCTGAATTATTAAGCCAGAAAGGACATAATCTCATAATAACCTTGTAATTAGAGCACTCTCTCATCTTGTTAACTTTTATATTGTCAGTAACTGATGGATTTGCAATAAAGTCAGAAGCTACACTGCCAACACCATGACAGCCTTAATCCTATAATTCCTGGATTACAGATGCTGTAGTAGTTGTTTATATAAAAAAAAATCCTGATCTGTGACACTGTCAACTTGTAGATTTTATATTTTTATTTTTAACTAGCTTACTGTACATTCTCCAATATCTTGCCATCTATTTTTGCTCTGAACGCTGATGTTTCCCCTTGGTAGTGACTATGGGGGTGCTACTTTTAACAATGGAAAAATTCTCTTAATCTTAATGTTTAGTTCGCGGGTGTCCCAACGTTACCATGCAGTCGCCTCATCCATGGGCAGGATGAGGTTTCCGAAAGCAAATAAAAATAAAATAAAAAATTTAAAACTTAATTATTAACGTGTCCCTGCTCATGTGACAGAGTCACATGTGGAGTCATGTTTTATATTTTTAATTTCTTAGTTTTGTTTAAACTCATCTCCTTGAGACAGCTCTGTGCCTCAGGGGGATTTTCAAGCGCTCACTCGCACACATGGTTAAAGTTCACGCTCGCCCAGCTCACCCTCCTCCCCCCATTTGCACAGGCAGTGTTGAGTGCTGCCGCTTGCGTTTCATGCTGGGCAGGCCTTAATTGGCCCGCCAGCGTGAAATCGCCTGCTGGCCTCGATCGCGGGAGGCGGTCGGCTTCCTGACCCCTGCCCCACCGAGCCCTCCCGACAAAGGTGAAATTCTGCCCTTGAAAACTGACCCTTTAGCTACTTATACTTTGACCAAAAAAGACAGTTCCTCAGGGATATTGAAAAGTCAGGTTTCCTTGAAGTACAGAGTGGTTGAATTTCTGGATATTAGTAATTTTGCCACTACCGGGATATTGTAGCTTGGGCCCCTTTTGATGGTGGAAATCCGGCTGGCAGTCCAGCAAGCATAATCAATGGCTAATGGCCCAGAGAAATGGGTCAGAGTTAAGATAGTGTTGGAAAGCCAAGCTACTTTGCTCTGAAATGGAGATTTACACTCGCAATACTTAATATACCACTTGAAGATGTCTCCGGCAGTTGTTTATGGGAAATTGGATGATATTAGCTTTTCCAAAATCACCAACAATTTGCATTTCTATACCTTTAAAGTAGTAAAATGTCCCAAGGCATTTCACAGATACATAATTAGACAAAAATTGACACTGAGGCAAAGAAGGAAACATTACAACAGATGAGTAATGCCTTGGTGAAAGACTTGGCTTTCAAGCAATGTTTTAAAGATTGAGAGGTGGTGGAGTTTAAAGGGGGAATTCTAAAGGTGAACTAATGATCCAGAGACACGAGTTCAAATCCTACCTGGGCCCGAGAATGTAAATTCAGCTAATTAAAGTTTTGTTTTAATTGGAATTAAACTGGAGTTGGAATTAAAAGGCAGTAACAGTAATGGTGATTATGGGCTGAATTTTCACAGAATTGCGCTAAGTGCGTTAGCGGGCAGGTAAAATGGAGTTCTACCCAACAATGAAAATAGTGGTTTTTTTGCGCCGTATCTTCCCTAGCCCATCTTATTATATATTCACTCCAAAGCAGGCTGGCTCTCATTCGCCCGCTCACCATCACCCCACTGTTGCATCATGCCGGCTGCCATCTTTAAAAGGCAGCCGCAGCAAAACACTCATCCCACCACCAGCTCACCACCGCTGTCTGGGAGACATGGCCTGCAAAGTCAAAAAGATTGCAGCCCCCCACTTCAACAATGGGTCCTTTGAGTGACTGCTGGATGCCGTGGAGACCTGCAGGGATGTGCTCTAACCCAGCTCTGGCCACAGGATGATTTGCGATGTCACCAACCCAGCTTGGGAGGCGGTGGCAGTGTTAGTCAGTGCCAATGCACTTTAGAAGAGGACATCCACCCAGTGCCGCAAAAGGGTGAATGATCTCATCCTTTCCACCAGGGTAAGTCACTATTCATCACTCCTAACTCACACACTCTCAAGCTCATCACACACCTACAGGGCCATCACTCACTGCTAGTGCAAGGGACCATTCACTGTTTCACACACATCGCCATTGCCCTCATCTCATCCATGGGACCACTCACCACCCACACAGGCCAGGCAGACTTATCATCAGGCCCCACAGGAATCCTGATACATTCTCCCCATCTCTATCCATGCAGGACAAACTGGCTCAGATTAAACTAAATTAACAAAATCAGGGGCAAAATAAAAGCAGCCTCTTAAAGGAAAACTGTAAAAACAAAAGAAAAAACACAAAGGAAACTCACCAACATCAAATCAAAATGTGATTAAAGGGTCAATAAAACACCCCACTCCCCATGGTAGCCACCGAGCATGGAGGCCTCGATGGTGCCAGCAGACACCGTGTGCTCCCTCTCCAAGGACACCCAGCCACAAACATGGCCGCGGGAGAGGGGCAGACATTCGGGTCGGACCACCCTCTCAATCTCCCGCTGCCTGGACCTGTTAATGGCCAACTTTTCCAGGCCCAGGAGCAGGTTCACGAGGACGTCCTCCTCCCTCCCGGACCCCCTCTACACCAGGTGCCCATAAATCAGGAGTGTAGGACTGAAGTGCAAACAAAAAACAGTAAAAGGCTTCTCAAGAAACTAAGAAAAGGGGTGCAGCCTACAACAATTAACATACACGTGGTCCACGGACTCCACAAAGGCCGCAAAAGACGCAGGTATCTCGGGAGTCCATGAACCGACACAACCTACAGTTGTATAGGACTGCTGCGTGCAACAGCCTCCACCCCAGGGCCCCAAAGGAAAGTGGGAGGACATCCCTGTCGAGGGCCCCCTACTGGGGACTTCCGCTGCCGGACGGCAACAAGGTGGGCGGTGGGCAAGGGCAAAGAAGTGAAGCATGTGCAGCAGCAGCCCATACACAAAACTCCTCTGCGCTGTGCTAAAGGAGGGCATTTCCTTGAGGTGGCTCAGGTTGCGGGGCACCAGCTCCGGAGGGAGAGTTTGGGGCTCGGGGCCAATGTGGAATTCTGTCCAAACAGGGGTACGCTCAGACGGAAGACCACCGTGCACCTGTGCAACCTTGAGGCCCAGTATAACGTTGGGGCCCAGCACGACTGCCCTAAGGTTATGAATGGCATTGGCTGCGAGCGGGATGTTCAGGGAAGCATGATGCATCAACTCCTGTGGTAATATCCAACCTCCTCCTCCGCCACCCAGTACGTCCCAGATCATGGTCCCCCCAGCAGCCACAGCCATCCTCTCCGCCAGCCACTGAAAAAGGGCAGGGGCGGATTCCTGGGCAGCAGCTACTCCTCACTGCGGAGAGCTGCATCGCGAGGCGACCATGTTCCAGACCTTGATCAGATCCTGTAAGGAGCCACAAAGGCCCCTCAGGTCTACAATCAGGAGCAGGAAGTCATAATTCAGGCCGTGCACCTGGCGGAAGAAATACGTCACCAGGGCACACCATCTTAGAGGGGGCTCGACGGAAAGGTAAGATTTCAGGGCCTGAAGGCAGAAAGTCGCCACCTGGGTGCATAGCCACACCAGCGCCTGACCGCCCTCCCTAAGCGCGAGACTCAGAACCTCAGCAGCGACTCAGTGCAGTCTTTTGTCCCAGAATAAGTCGATGAGCATTCTCTGGATTTTTGTGACCATGTCCAGAGGAGGGGTCAAAGTAACCAGCCAGTACCTCAACATGGTGACAATTAGCTGGTTTATAACCAGAACTCGACCCCAGACTCGGAGCAGTCCTGTCCAGTGCAGCCGGTGAGTGGTGACTTTGGCCTCCAGCTCCCGCTAGTTCACCAGACAGGATTTCTCAGCAGGGCAGAGGTAGAGCCCCAGGTAGAGGAGACAACAATGGGGACAAAGTCGTCCCCGGTGCTCACCACCGAAACCCCATCCTCCTCCAGGTCGTCGCCTCTAGCTTCCAACCCCTCTCCCGTATTGAGTACAGGGGCTGGTTCAGGGCTGCCTGTCGGCTCCATCTCCACCTCGATCCACCCCCAGGATCAAAGGCAGAGGAGCCAAAGGCCTGTGGCAACTCAGAGCCCCGCTCTCCCCCAGGCACCGGGTTGGGAGGAAGCGAGGAAGCCTTCTTCGTCAGCATCACCCAATGACCCAGCGGTGGGGGCCATGACGGGACTGTCACAACCCCCTGGCGGGCCAGATGGCACTTCGGGGGTACAAGGTGTTTTGGAGGGGGGGCACCACCGCAAATGCAAAACCCTCACTGAACCCCGAGGGGCCCTGCTCAGGGGACTGCAGTGAGGGGTTGGGGAATTGGCCTTCCCCGAGATGGCAGAACCAGGACTTAGTGGTGGAGATGCCACCACTACTTCACTGGGGGAGGGGACAGATCTGACCTTGCCAGACACGAGGTCCTCCCCTCCAAGGGATCGCTTCTCTTCTGGGGTAGGCTGGGGGCTGGGGATTCCTCCATCTGTAAGGCTCCTGCCACCTCGTCCAGCTCCTGTGGACGCTCCGCTCTCTAGGATTGGAGCAATCTGCCCTCTTTATTAGGACCACCGGCTCGGGGTCACATGGCCCACCGCCACCGGCTCTGGGAATCGGTGCAGAAATGATGCTGGGCCCAGCACATGGCACTGAGGCGCACATGGGCCCGGGAATATTTGCTGCATGATTTTTGTTCCCCTGAGCCGGTATCTTCAGGGGTCTGGAAATCAGGGTGTGTTTGGGGAGCCTCGGGGGCCGCCTCTTCCTCATTGCCTTCTTACGGTGCGGGGTCTATCCACCCGCCTTGCTGGCAGCCGAGATGGTGGTGGCTGCCGGCGGCACCTCCCCTTGCGGGGTGGAGGATGGAGCGGTGGTGGGGGGTGAGTGGCCGTGCCAGCCGTGGCCGCCTGAATGGTGCTGGCAGCCTTGGCAGTGGGGCAGTTCTTACAGACATGTCCCACCTCCCTGCAGGCATGGCACAGCCCACCATCTGCAGCCCAGAAGACCCTGTAGGCGGCCCCCTCATATTCCACATTAAAGCCCCCCTTCACGCACTCCTCCCAGGCCAGGCGGACGAAAACCTGGTGCTGGAAGGAGTACACATGTGTTGGAGGGGTTGGGGGGGGGCCGCATCACTGAGGCTGAGTGGGATCGGTGCAACCTCCCCCTGTTGATAGAGGTGGGGGAGGAGGAGCTCACTGGGGACAAAGGATGGGACATTGGAAATGATAATCCTCTGGGCAGTGGCCTCCAAGGGGTCCATCGCCAGAAATGTCCCGCCCACAGTGACTCCCCTTTTCTAGGGCCAGGGTCACTACCTGCTCTGACCTCAAGAAAATTACAGCCTTGCCGTACATTTTTGAGGCGGCAACTATGACTAAGGGGCCAACAACCCCAGCCATTGCCTTGACACACGCCACGATCATCATTTCGGGGTGGGTGTAGCTCTTCATCCCCAGGGCCTTGGTGAGGAGGTAAAATGGTGTTGGGGCCACGGGAGCAGCAGCACCCGCATAAATTTCCTTAGGGGGCCCGGCCACCAGTGACAGCACCGACTCCACAGCCACCCGGGAAGGCCCGGCTACAGGTGACCCTGTGGCAGCCATAGGGGCTGAGCCACACCCACCCCGAGGTCTATATTCAACAATAACCCACCCCAGGGAGAGGGAGAAAGGAAGGTATAACCTCCCCCTCCGGTATGACAAAAACAGAGACAGGAGGAGAGAGAGGGGTAAAGGACAGGGAGACACGGGGGGAAAGGGTAAAGGGTAGGCGGGTGTCACTCGGTGGAGTGGAGTGTGGGTGGGGACCTCAATGTTCTTCCCATATGGGAGGGCGATGTCTTCACCAGGCAATTGGTACTGCCTGGCACACAGGAGTCAGCCCTGTCCCTCTTCACCAGGCAGCACCAGCTACCTGGACTCAGACACGTTTAGAGCGGGGGCATGGCGTCGGGGGGGCGGTGGTGGGGAGTGTGGTGGCAAGATCTTAAACAACACGTGCACATACACAACCCTTCTCCACCCAGTCTTCCCTCCTCCCCCTACAAAACACATGGCTGTCTTCAGCCCCCACTGAACAAAAGTCCAGGCACCCACCTCCGACATTAAACCAAACAGTCCTTGCGTCCTGGCCTCCCTGTCCTGCAATAGCAGCAGCATCTCCTCCTCTCCCTCTCCCCCTCCCCCTCCCCCTCCCCTTGCCTCTCCCTCTCTCTCCCTCTCCCTCTTTCTCTCCTCCAGGCTTCAGGCCCTGCAGGTTCCAGGTTCCCAGCAATGGAAGATGGAAGAAGGCTTGAGGGAAGGCAGCTTGACTGTTATTGTAAAGGTGTTATTGTAGGTAAAAGTGATTAAAGGACTGGAAAGGAAGGGTAAAAAAAACCCCACAATAACAGGTACAGCAGCAAGAACAGCCACAGGAAATCCCACAGCCACAGGTACATAGGAAAGCAGCAACAACAGCCAAAGCCAACAACGCATCCAACTCCAACTGCAGCAACTGTAGCAGTGATGAGCTGCAGTTGAGACCAATCAGGAAGCTCAGCTTGGGCATGGGTGTTAATCACTTATACACACTGTTCACTATTGCCAATAAACTCCCAAGAATGTTTCCCTGCCTATGGCTTCTTGTTCTGATGAGGTGTGTTCTTGTCACTCAGATGTGAAACCTTTCTGCACAAGATAAAGGCAGGTGTCTCATTCCAGGGCCTCTCTCCTGTGCTGTGTGCAGCCTTCAGACCACAGTAGTCCAACCTCACACTCCCTGGAAACATTACTGATGCCTGCATCTCGACAGTGCTGGTCATTGCTGCGAGAATGTAATGGGCAGGTGTCACAGAGTTCTCTCATTCTCTCTGTGTGCTCTCAGCACCTTTAAGGTGAGGCTGGCCCCCATCACACCAGCATCTGCACCCAGTGATACTGTGCACAAGCTTCAGAAGGTCTGAGGTGCTGAAGGTGGACACAGCATCGGTTGCATCTAGAGTTTCATGGCTGCATCTCTGAGGTGACCCTGATCACGGAGCACAAGCGAGCTGCCCTCGGCCATATAGGAGTCAGACATTCTCAGAGGCTATGTGAAGATTTATGGAGTGTCCTCACTGCATATTGTCATCATCCTCCTGCAATCAAGTGACTATTTGGGCCTCCACTGCATCTCCATGACAGGAGCATTCTGGGGTGTTACAACGTCTAATGCTTAATGTATTATTCTGTTGTCGAGTTTGAATAATGTCCATCTACGTGCGAAATAAACCAAGTCTTAGCTTATTCAAAGTTTAATTATTGTTTGGCCAGGGATTTTATAAATTGAGACATGTTTCAGTTTCAGGCTCCAACTCACAATTACAAGGAATTTCAAAATTGTTTTGCATTCATAACAAAGTACGATGTCTGCACTGCGATAGCTGGATGCTCATAGATAATGTTTATAATAGATTTTAAATATACAAAGGGGTCTCCTTCCCAGCAGGAAACTAGTATGAGAATATTAATCATTATTTTACATGATGCTTGATTTCACTTTCCATTGAAGTCATCGGTAAATAAATGGACAGTGTAAAACTGAGCTGAGGGAGTGGTAATTGTTGTATGTTGGTTAGTCTAGCTGAGAAATGATTGCAGAGACATTGGTATGTCTAAACAACAACTGGTTTATTCGATACAACTGAACTATTTACTGCTATGCATGGCTAGGGCTGCGATTTTCCAGCCCTGTGGTGGCAGGAGAGACCACAGAAAACTTGGCAGCCCAGCCAAAGCCCGTTGACTTTTGGCACAACTGAACGATCCCAGAGGTGGACAGGGCCAGAAAATCTCGCCCTAGGTGTTAACACTGCTGAAGCCGTGAACATTTTTCACCTCACCTCCTTATCGTGTGTTCTCTTACATCATCTTTATAGTGATGGTGGGGGGTGGTTTACACAGTTCCACACATTAACCCTTACAGACCCTAATCCTACATTAGTCATTCTGATCCTGCCAGTTTTCTACAAAAAAACCTCCAATGTTACATCTAACACACTAAAGACACACCAGTTATTTCATTTTGACAACAGACAATAGTACATAGGAAGGAAGATACTTAGTGAATTTATGTATACACTTACTAAATTCATGGATATACTTAGATAAAAGCAAAATACTGCAGCTCCTGGAAATCTGAAACAAAAACAAAAATTGCTGGAAAAACTCAGCAGGTCTGGCAGCATCTGTGGAGAGAAAGAGTTAATGTTTCAAGTCCAGGTGACTCTACTTCAGAACTAAAGAGAAGTAGAAATGTGGTGAAATATATACTGTATAAGGGGTGGGGGGAGGTGTGGGATGGGACAGATGAAGCTATCTGTCACTTGCCATTTCAACACACCACCCTGCTCCCATGCCCACACATCCATCCTTGGCCTGCTGCAATGTTCCAGTGAAGCTCAACGCAAACTGGAGGAACAGCACCTCAACTTCCAATTAAGCACTTTACAACCTTCTGGACTTAACGTTGAGTTCAACAACTTCAGATCATAAACTGTTTCTTCCATCCTCACCCCATTTTGATCCCCTTTTTTCAAATATTTGTTTTTTAATTTTTATATATACATTTTATTCCCACCTATTTCTATTATTATTTTTAAAATTTATTTCCATTCATTGTTTTATCCCCACCTTTTAGCCTATTTTGATCCTTGCTCTCACACTGTCCCCTTCCCACCACCACAACCGCACTAGAGCCATCTGTCACTTGCTCATCCTGCTTTCTATTCTTAATGTCACCATTAGCACCTCCTTTAGCCATTATCAACACCATCAACGCCCCTTCGACCTTTGTTTATGACATATTTCGCAATCTCTCCTTTGCCTCCACCTAGAGCTGGCCTTCTATCCAGCTTCATCTGTTCCACCCCCTTATACAGTATATATTTCACCACATTTCTACTTCTCTTTAGTTCTGAAGAAGAGTCATCTGGACTCGAAGCATTAACTCTTTCTCTCCACAGATGCTGTCAGACCTGCTGAACTTTTCCAGCAATTTTTGTTTTTGTTTCATGTATATATTCACTTAATTCATGTATTTGTATTATTCTGTTACCTTTAAGATATAAGTTATTTGTACAATACTGTGAGTAATGCTGAGATTTTGTGACAAGAGCAGGCACGGCTACTTGTTCTGCATCATATGTATAGAAATTATTTTCTTTATGCCTTATATAGAAATTGTTTTCTTCGTCATGTACCTATAAAATCGCACTGGAACAACAATCCAACAATGTTATATTGCCTTACACTGGTGATGTTTATTCACTGTTTCTGTTCAGATTTGTTGAGACTCATTTGAGTCAGTGAGATGGTGAGGTCAGCAATAAGTCAATTTCAGTTGTTGTTTTCTTTGTCTCCATCAAAAATCAGATGAAAGAAAGAATTAATGGATGTGAAATTGGATTTAGCAGCACTGCTGGCGCCTGTGCTATGGAAGCCTTGAAGTGAAATAATGCCTCGTTGGCTGATTTGATGCATGTTTGGGCCAGAGTATTTCTTAAATGATTTCTTAAAGATTATAAGGTGTAGCTGTACAAAGGGACCTGGGTGTCTGTCGCAGAAAACGGAGTGAACACTCAGACCCAGGAGGTTTGTCTATTACTTGATGTACTGGTGCAAGGACACTCCATTGTAGTATTCCACTATAGTTTAACCACTTAACCCTTTGTTATCCTGTATATGTATTTTGTTCTCCCACAATCCCTCCTTGTTAATCTTCTAGATTAACACCAATGAGGAATAGTATCTTCATTAGCATATGGGGGTTTATAACCATAAGGAAAAGGCCGATCTCTGGCGGGGTAAACTTTCTTTCCCCACCAGTGGACTTCGCTGGGGCCAGTGCGCATCATTTGGGGAATAATTGGGGCATCACCTAATCCAGTAGAGACACCATTGATAATCTGGGAGCAGCAAATCCGCAAAGCAACACATGCACAACACCCTATAACACATGCTACGACCAACCCAATTAAAACATATAGCAACCAACTTCCCCAACTGGAGAACCAACCTAGTATTACAGACCACCAAGAATCTTTTTTATTAAAATTACTCAAACTTTCAGTTTCAATACATAATGCAAGTTCGATCACTTGGTAACAGCTGGTATATTGTTGCTGGACAATGTCTTTTACAGCTAGTGGCGTGGACCCAGTCTTCCTTCCCTTTAACCTTCAAGGCCATTCAAGTTGTTAGCAGCTCAAGGTAGGATCCTTTCCACCTACTCATGCAATTCAGCTGCAATTTTGCATAGAAGAAAATGAGTACAAATCCAACATTTAGTCCGATTAACTTGTGAGGCTATGGCCTGCATTTGTTGAACTGCAGAATTGGTAGTCCATGCCCCTGCAAGGACCACGCAGGACAGGATCCAAATCAGAGTCAGCATTCTGACTGCTCAGTTAAAGTTCGTGCACAAGCACTTCCGTCTGAGGTCAGCGTCCGCTAGACGTGCGATGCGTGGATCCACAAGGGCATCCTTCAATGGGTGGTGAGCAGGACTTGGAAAGGCCCCTCCCATCGAAGTTCCAAACAGTTCTTTCTCCTGAAGGTCTGTACCAGGACTAGGTCCCCGGGCTGGTATTGATGGCAATCTTCAATGGTGGGCTTTTTTCTGAGCTTCTACTACCTATATATGCAAGCTATTCGGAGAATTAGTAAGCGCTATACAATATGTAATCATTCCCCCATCCATAGCGTGGATGTCCATTTTCCTAGCAAACAAGGGTGGGGTCACTGGAAGGCGCATGGGACATCCCATTACAACTTCATAAGGAGAGAGGGAGGTGGTACAGTTAGGGTGAGAGCGCATAGTCATGAGCGCCAAGGGTGAAGCTTCAGGTCCTTTCAAACCGGTTTCTTCACATAATTTAGCTAGTTTGTTTTTCAGAATACCATTTTGTCTTTCCACCGCCCCAGTAGACTGGGGGTGGTATGAGCAGGAAAGGTGATGGTTGCATTGTAAGGCCCTCAACAGTTCCTTTATCACTTTAGCAATAAAATGAGGCCCATTATCACTCGATAAAATCTCTGGTATCTCAAACCTGGGTATGTATTCACGCCACAACAATTTTACAACAACAACAGCATGATTTCGTCAGGTGGGATACACCTCCACCCATCGCGAGAACAAACATACTAGAAATAAAACATAATCATATCCCATACATTTAGGCATTTGTATAAAGTCCATTTGTAGGTGTACAAATGGGCCCCATGGCTGGGGTCCCGTACCAGCAGTCACTGTGGGCGTCTTGCCTGGGTTATGTCATTGACATAGGTATGACAGGTATTACTAATACAATACCTATTAGCATTTTACTATTCACTATACATTCAACATTCATTCTACATACACATGTTAAACCCCTGAGCTGGCAACCAGTCAAGTCATGATTCTTGTGTCGTGAGAGATTCAATAAATGCTCATTAGTTACCCATAAAGGGACTTCCCCTTCTTTAAGATCCATAGGTGTTGCATACATCATTTCAGCTCACTTCGTCTGAAATATTTTTCCCTATTTCAATTAATTTATTGATAGTCCCTGCATGACTTTCAAGCACGGTAGCCAGACTTTGGATTAACCAATGATATCCCTATATTGAATATCATAATGGCATCATTTATCAGGCTGCGCTTAATGCGGTTCCCTCCCAAGCCTGATCACATCTCGCCATTGAACTGAACTGGTTCAGTCATCAACAGGTGCATCAGAGCCGTATAGAGTGCTTGGGTATGGGTTGAGCACCACTGGGGCAGCACGATTCCGGATATATTCAAGACTACGGGTACCAGCTCATGATGTACATTATCATACAAAACTTCTGATTAACCAGTACCAAACCATTCATCGGTCCTGGATGCATAGTCAGACAAGATGGGTCTTCAATAATCTCTACTCGGACTGTGAAAGTAGAGGTGGGAGGTGGTTGGGTAGTGGCTCTTATGGGTGGACCTCCCATGCCCGATCTGAAGCAAACCCTTACTACAATTTGAAAGCACTTGTTCTCCTACTGTTACATTTATCATTCCCCATTGTGTGTCGCATTCGGCACTATCCATGCTGTACCAAAGTTCCTCCTGCGGTGCGGGATGAGCAGTGATGATCCCCGACCTTGTTGCCAGTACTGATATGCCCACGACCAGGATCATAGATTTGTGGAGACATTAACATTGGCTCTCATTCTCATATCTACAAGTGCGCATGCATCACCTGTCATAATTACCTCATATGGTCCGTGTCTGTTCGCTCCGAGCTCACCCTGACCATCACCTTATTCCCCACTTGGAGGGGTCCATTGTTGCTCTTTGGATTTGCCTGTTCCATATCCTTAATCATCTATCAGTTTCTAACTTCCTCGTTTAACTCATGTAATTGCCTACTTAATTCCCTTACATTGTCCTGTATTTTTCCTTTCAGTGGCCCTACACCTCCTACTATAATGCCTTCAGGTAATTGCATAACAAAAACAGAATTACCTGGAAAAACTCAGCAGGTCTGGCAGCATCAGCGGAGAAGAAAAGAGTTGACTTTCCGTGTCCTCATGACCCTTCGACGGAACTTGAGTGAATCCAAGAAAGGGGTGAAATATAAGCTGGTTTAAGGTGTGTGGTGGGGGGTGGGGTGGGGGGGAGAGAAGTGGAGGGGGTTGGTGTGGTTGTAGGACAAACAAGCAGTGATAGAAGCAGATCATCAAAAGATGTCACAGACAACAGAACAAAAGAACACATAGGTGTTAAAGTTGGTGATATTATCTAAACGAATGTGCTAATTAAGAATGGATGGTAGGGGAAGTTCCTTTTTTTCCAATAAATTATATAGATTTTTCTTTTCCCACCTATTTCCATTATTTTTAAATATTTTTAAAACTTTTATGCTCCCCCACCCCCACTAGAGCTATACCTTGAGTGCCCTACCATCCATTCTTAATTAGCACATTCGTTTAGATAATATCACCAACTTTAACATCTATGTGTTCTTTTGTTCTGTTGTCTGTGACATCTTTTGATGATCTGCTTCTATCACTGCTTGTTTGTCCCTACAACCACACCAACCCCCTCCACTTCTCTCCCCCCACCCAAACCCCCCCCCCACCCCCCCCACCCCCCCCCCCACACACCTTAAATCAGCTTATATTTCACCGCTTTCTTGGATTCACTCAAGTTCTGTCGAAGGGTCATGAGGACTCGAAACGTCAACTCTTTTCTTCTACGTCAATGCTGCCAGATATGCTGAGTTTTTCCAGGTAATTCTGTTTTTGTTTTAGGTAATTGCATAGCCCTTCCTGTTATCAATTCAATGCGATGAACCCGGTAGTCCTATTTGGTGTAGCCCTAAGGCGTATCAGAATGCTGGCAATAATATAGCCCAGTTGTTGCCTGTCTCCTGAATTGCTTCAGCTTTAGATGTTTTTAAAGTTCAGTTCATCCTTTCCACCATCCCTGGACTCTGAGGGTGGTAAGGAATATAGAATTTCTGTTTAATCTCCATAAGATTATACACTTCTTTAATGACTTTCCCTGTGAAATGAGTTCCCTGATCTGAATCCATCTGGGTAGGCACCCCCACTCCTTCAAGTTTACTCTCTCCTGCTGCTGTCTCATGTCAGGCCTCAATTCTTTAAACTGCCACCACAACTCTACAGTGTACCTTCTTATCCTATCTTTCAATGGCTCAGTATCTTCACTTCCAGTGATGGTTCTCTCTAGGAACCTCTTAACTCTGCCTGTCATCAAGATATTAATCCTGTGGTCTTGCTCTTCGTAGCTTGCAGGCACCTTAATCTAGTCAGTAATACATCTATTTAGCCTTTTTCCAGCTTTCCCTTCATCTGTATCCATCTTGTGGTAAATTGTTGTTAAGTATTATTTCTCCTTACATTTCAATTCCTGAACTACAGATTCCATATAGTTTTACCTCTAAGTTTTTTTTTTTGTCTTACTATTTAGGCAGTTCCAATGCCTCAGTTGATGGCCATCTTATCTTGTTCAGGTTGTCTGAAGAGACTTTACAGTCCAATAAATTATTCTCATAACAGTTTTAAAACAGAAATCAAACATTGACATGTTTTGCTTCCTTATCTTCTTCTCAAACAACATCTTATTGTCCCACTAAATTATGTCTGACTTTTTTTCCTTTTTTTTGCATTATCTGAGACTCATTAACTCAGCCAAAAAATGGATTTCTGCCAAACTTTGTCAAGGTCTTGAGCTTAGCTTCACATTTTAGGAACAGACTTACAAACACAAAAGCTTGCAGCATTTGAATTAGTGCCAATTGTTGTCAAACTTTTTAAAATGAAACTTCCCTTTTGAGAAATTATCAGGAACCAAACCTCAAATTTTTTAAACCTAGTAAGAACTGTAATTTACACTATCAGAATTAAAACAAACTTTTTTTATGTGTAATGATTTGTATCCAAATTATAATTTCTGTATGTTTATTGGCACATTCTTTATCTTAGATAGCATCATAGTGATTCAAAAGTAACCTGTTAAATTACACTGCACTTTACATCTCAAGATTGCCCCAAATTCAAATTTCAGTGCTTTTGGAAAGCAGATTTCCTTTAATATTTAATTCATCTCTTCATAAGAAACCCCTTTTTATTTATTGGAACCATCTAGACCTTGTGTTTATGTCTTTTGGTTTTCCTAG